>NC_134932.1:2819018-3132242 GCF_051020765.1 Lasioglossum baleicum
CGTTGCGACATCGCGGCGTGCCACCGACACTCGGCTGCCGACGCGCCGGGCTCAGCCGGGCTGCACGCGTCTAGCTCGCGCTCTGATTGGTCCGTGTTTTTCGTTAATAACTCGTTAACGAAGCCGCGGACGACATTTTTTCAAAGGAAAATGTCGCTTGAAATGATCTCAGGAACCTCCCATTTTCGGCTCCGGACCTAATTTTGAGACACCCTGATCATATTCTTCATTCTTCATTCTACACCTATTTCAACTCTCATCTTCATAAATTTTTGCCCTGTAAGTGGTTTAGTTAACACATCCGCCACTTGTTCACACACACCTGTAGGAATATATTTCAATATTATTACTTTATTCTCAATCTGTTCTCTTGTAAAGTGATATTTAATATCAATATGTTTTGATCTTTTATGACTTGTAGGATTATTCGCTATGCATATACAACCATTGTTATCTTCGTAAATTACAATGGGTTCTGATATATTTATTTTAATACTAGTTGCTAAAGACTTTAGCCATAGTGCTTCTTTAACAGCTTCAAATAAAGCCATATATTCAGCTTCAGTCGATGAGACTGCCACTGACGATTGTTTTCTCGTGTTCCAACTAATTGTACATTTTTCAAACAATTTGAATATGTACCCTGTTGTGCTCTTTCTATCACAGTTATCATTACCTCCCCAATCAGAATCGACATACCCTGTCAAAATGTTGTTATATTTATTTTTTGTATATGTTAATTTAATATCTATAGTTCCTTTCAAATATCTTAAAACTCTTTTGAGACAATTCCATAATTCTTTATCCCTCTTATTTGTATATCGACTCAAAATAACTGTGAGATGGATGCATGTGTACGTAGCGGGCATTGACCCGGACATCACCTTCGCGGGGTGTCGCGCGAGTCAGCTGTGCGTGTAATAAAAACAGCACACACGAAGCGAGGTGTTTGGCCGATCGCGGGGAAAAACGCAAGGACGATCCGTGTCTAGGGCAAGCGAACATTGGCCCGAGCAATTAGACAAAGGAACCGACCGTTTAAATCAGAGCAAGCGAGCGGCGTGAGAGTCAGTCGAAAAGTCGAGTCGAGTCGAATACAGTCGAGATAGTAGTTATAAGCTAGGCGGTAATTGTTAGAATTGTGAGTCGATAAGCGATATACATAAGTCGTCGTAGTCGTATAGTTGTAAAATCAAGGTATCGTGTCGTTCTTTGTGAACTATTCGTAAATAAATACTGTGTACGTAACTATCCGCACTTATTTCCCACATAACTAATTGCTACACATATGTCAGGCCGTGTACACACCATTATATACATCAAACAACCAATAACATTTCGGCAAGGTGCGTCATATTCTTCATCTGAATTCAGGGCTTCATAATTAAGTTTACTTTCTAGAGGAGTATTTACTGGATTACAATTTTCCATATTAAATTTCTTCAAAACTTTTCTGATATAATTACTTTGATCTAGAGTTATTTTATCGCAAATTCTTTTAACCCTCAGTCCAAGAAACAATTTAATCTCATTCAAATCTACCATTGAAAATTTGTTCATCAAGTATTCTTTAAAACTATTCATAGTTTCATTATTAGCTGTTGCAATTGCGAGATCATCTACATACAAAACTACATAAATATTTTTCGAAACATCTCCTTTATCTAAAATATAAATACAACGGTCTACCGGTGAATTTTCAAAACCTCTTTCTTTAAGAGCTTTTTCGAATTCTTCGAACCAGCATCTTGCTGCTTGCTTTAGACCGTACAAGGATTTATTCAATCTACAAACCTGATCTTTTTCACTTTCAATTCCTTCAGGTACCTTCATATATATTTCCTCTTTTAACCTGCCATTTAGAAATGCAGTTTTTACATCCATATGATGGACTAATAAATTAAATTGATTAGCATAAGCAATTATGAATCTGAAACTAGATATCCTTGCAACTGGTGCAACAGTTTCATTATAATCTACTAAATATTCTTGGCTAAAACCTTTTGCAACTAGACGAGCTTTATATTTTAATGGATTTCCAAATTCATCATTTTTTATCACAAATACCCATTTACAGTCTACAATATTTTTGTTTTTAGGCTTTGGCACTAAAGTCCATGTTTCATTAATCAAAAGAGAATTAATTTCATCTTTTATAGCTCGTTCCCATTCATTTCTATCTTCTCTATTATAAATTTCCTTATATGATTTTGGAATATCACATACTATTGATTGTGCACACATCAAATAATCTATTGGTGTGTCCTCTTCACTATACGAAACATGGGGTTTCTTTCTAATCCTATCACTCCTTCTATACTCTGATAATATTCTTTTACTATTATCTTTACTCATACTGTTAGAATTCACATAATCTAATTTGTCTGTTTTACCACCATCAGACTTACTTGTAACAGACCTACATATCGTAGGCCTGTTACGAACAAACCCCTAGCAAACCTCCACCGGTTATACACAACGTCGCGATCTAGTAACGTACCACCGGCCTCCTGTCACAACAACGGCCAGGTATACGTCATTATCAAATACCGCACCGCACCACCATCCCTTACCACCAAACCATCCCTATAAAAGCCGTCGCGAACAGACTAGAATCACCTGAGTCTGCCAGCAGTTATCCAGGGACAACATCGTGCGATATTCCAGTGCTGTGAGTATTCTACCTGTAACCGTTGTCCACGTCTCCGCCGTTATCGGCATCCTGGTTCCGCTGGTACGAGCCGTGCTCTACCCCGAACACCCGGTGCGTCACCGGTCTCTTTCGCTAGGCGCGTCGCCTCCGAGAGTCGACGATTAAGAAGCGGTGTGTCACCCCTTCGGCCTCGTCGGAACCCTGCCGTCCTGCCCGTCCGCTGGTGCGAGCCGTGCTCCACCTCGAACACCCGGTGCGTCACCGGTCACTTTCGCCAGGCGCGTCGCCTCCGAGAGCCGACGAACAAGAAGCGGTGCGTCACCCTTTCACTTCGTCGGAGAACCTCCTGTCCAGTTATCCTGTCGCTCCGCTGGTGCGAGTTGTACTCCACCTCGTACATACCCGGTGCGTCACCGGTATATTTCGTGAGACGCGTCGTCCACGAAATCGGCCGAACTAGAAGTGGTGCGTCACCCTTCGACGTCGCCTAAGAACCGCCTAGAAAGTCACCCTCGTGAGGCGAGTCGCCCACGAGGCCAGTCGAGCCAGACAAGGTGCGTCACCTTGACCGAACTCCCTGAACGACTGTCCGGAGGAACTTCGATGACCCGTGCGTCACGGACATCGAAGGACCACTACAACCCGGCCTAGGTAGGGAGATCACGACGACAGTCGCGATCTAATCCTACTCCTGTCCATCCTGCCTGCACCCTACGCCTCTTACAGGTAGTACTCTCACGGTCACACGTTTTAAACTCACGGGCACCGTAGCATTATCACCGTGCACTATATCCTAAGGAACCGTATCCTGAGGCACCGTAGCTTACGCGTCCGAAAGGCAGCGAGTGTAATTTATTTACCCGCAACCGACTCGTCTCAGTTATTTCACCCGTACCGACTCCGTTCCTCGCGTCGTCACTCCACTTGTCGTTTAGAACCCTGGGTCGGCGAGCTGTTCAACACCAAGGAGCCCGAACGCGAGGAAGCCGAACGACGACGAAACACACCTGTTTCATGGCGCCCGAACAGGGACTGACGGAAAGGCATCCGCGTCGCGATTAGCTTTTCAAAATAAACAATCACCGGTTCAACACGGTAACGCGCGCGTAACCAGAGGACCAGTACGCCGCGTAACATTCCTGAGCCGCGTTGAACCGTGACCGCGCCGGCACACACAAGCGTTTTGTACCCCAGACGCCATCTCTGGATGCGCACCGGTATTACCTGCCCCGAGAGTCGAAATTTCGAACACACCGTTAGAAACCCCGCCGAGGAAATCGGTCAATCACCGGGACTACGGACGAACACCGTCAACATTGGGCCGATCTGATTAACCTGCAGATCACCGACCTCTTCGACATGACCGAACCGAAGACCCCGCAATTTTTAAACACCATGCAACCAGGCACGTACCGACAAGCCGACCCGATGGCCGGCACCACTAGAGCAGCCGCAGACGAGCAAGACGACACCGGAAAGAGAATGGACCGGATGCGCAAGTGGGGATGCACGACGGACGGCAAGGACCCTTTCCGGTTCCTCGAACGGATAGGGGAACTAGCCCATTCATACCACATCTCCGACGCCGAATTGTTAGAAGGGATGCCGGAACTTTTGCGAGGAGACGCCCAAGACTGGTACCGGGACAACCGCTACCAGATCAGCACATGGGAGGAATTCACCGCAGACTTCCTGATGGTCTACGCCGGACACAAGACCCCGGTGCAACGAGCCCGCGAAGCACGAGCACGTGTACAGAAACCCGGAGAACCGTTCCATGAGTACATGAACACGCTCACCACCCTCATGAGACGAGCGCGCATCCCGACGGACGAATACTTGGAAACCATATATGAGAACAAGCTGCCCGATTACACGGTCATCATCGATCCAGAAGCGATTTCCATCATCCGAGACCTGCTCCGACACGTGCAACGCATCGAGAGAACCATGGAGCGGAAAAACCAAATGCAACGGACTGCCAGCCGGCCTCTCGCCGCCGCCATCAACGAGAACCAGGACCACACGCCAAACCAGACACACGCCGAACCAATCGAGGTACGACTCGCCCGACTGAGCAACACACCCCGTGGGGAAGGGGACGCCAGTGCGATTCAAGGTGACAACACCAACAGCTACAGTCGAATGACACACTGCTGGCGGTGTAAACAACGGGGCCACACCCGTTTCGAGTGTAGAAACGCCTATCGGAAATTCTGCTCGCGATGTGGTCGAGACGGCATACGCACGGAGGAGTGTCATCCGTCGGGAAACGACAACCGGGGCCCGCCGTAGACGGGCGCGCGCCGGCCCCAGGGATAAAGTACCCACCCCGCCCCTCCCTACCAACCCGGATATTGGGAAAGGGAAGCACCGCCTTGCATGATACCGGTGCCCAATTGTCATGTATCAACACCGGAACGTACAAATGGGCCCCCGGAGTGCGGCGGTATGACTTCGACACCCAGTATCGGCCAGGAAAGCCGAACCATGTAGCCGACGCATTATCCCGCATCGAACCTGTACCAGGCGTCAGTCTTCTCCGCACCAAACCGCGTAACGACTCCTGGTACGAGAAGAAGATGGAAGCCGTGCAGCACGATCCCGCCTCAGTTCCCGATTTCCGGATTTACGAGGGAAAACTGCAACGACGAATACCGCATCAGCTCGATTACAACGAGCCAGATTCCGGAAACGCATGGAAAATATGCATACCGGCGATCGACCGAGAGGCAGTGCTACGACAATTTCACGACGACCCCACCGCGGGACATTTAGGAATCGCCAAAACGAGCGTCCGCATTGCCCAGAGGTACCACTGGCCAGGGATGTTCCGAGACATCTCACGACACGTTCGCAGCTGCGTCAGCTGCCAACAATACGAGTCACCACTTGTACCGCCACCAGGGCGCCTCCGCGTCATGCCCACGGATATGATTGGGCCATCGCCGCAACCACGACGCGGACACACCCGATTACGGGGTCTCAAACAGGAGTACAACCCCGAAAACGACGCGCGCCCGGAGAGCATTGAACCGGACACCCCCGCGAGGCGGACCAGGATGACCGCACCCGCTCCTGACCCGACGGTTACCTCGGCCCCACGCGGCCGAGGCCGCCCCCGAAAGATAATCCAGAGCATTTGTTCAATTTACAGAGTTATGGACGATTTCTACGACGAGTTAAGAGACCTGTTCGGCGACCTATCAGACGACGACGAGAGGCCCCGGACGCCAACCACTCCCGCACACTTAGTGCAAGGGGGGGTCCAGGCAAAGGACCCAGCACCACCCACAGCCACACCAGCCGGAACCACCAAGTTCCGGATCCCGAAGCTCTGTGGGGCCCGCGGAGGGACAGCCAACAGGGGGAAGCCGCCACCACCGACCATCATGGCCGCAACGGCCAAGCCAGAAGGTCCCTCAGGAACAGAAATCACCACGCGGAAAGCCACCCGCCCGCGACCAGTCACTACGACACGGCGAGCACTAGGCGACCCCGATAGGGAGAGGGGCGACACGCCCACCCACCGCCGAAGAAAAAGAAAACGGTGATCCGGGCCGTAACATGGCGACCAGGACCAGTATGGGAGGGCAACCGACCACGGTCTGAATCGACCTCCAGCTCCCGGTCCAGCTCATCCACGATCCCGCCCACGACCATCGAAGAGCACCGGAGAATGGCGGGACACGGGCCGTCCATCGGGCTCCCCGCAGGACTCCCCGAACCACCCAATTGGTGGAAAGAGGGGGACACGGAGGCCCTACGACCCCCGAGCAAAAGACGAATCTCGCGGGTGCAAGGGAAGCAGCCAACCACCCGAGGGCCGTACCACCACGGGGAAGCACGTCCGGCAATCCAGGCAACAACACCGCCATCCAGAAAAGAAAGGGCTCAGCTGCCACGAGAAGCCCCACCACCCGAGAACACGCTACGAGACTCCCCACGCGCACAGGTGACGAGCCCGGCAATCCTGACACTCACCAGGAAGACGCCCTCGTCACCGACACACCGGAACCGGACAACACGGTACATGGCCGCCGAAAGGGCGCAGGAGTCGCCAAGGCCGGCACCAACACGCCCGCCGGCACAGCCAAACAACCCACCGCCACCCACCCGGTCCGAACCAGCCAGCTGCGAGAGGCGCGCCGAAGAAAAGCAGCCGGAGGCACACACGGCCAAAGTACCGATAAACGAGCAACCGGGAAACGAAGGCCTCCCCGCCCCCCCCCCCCAGGGAACCGCGACACCAAAACACCGATCCCGTACTCGGGCAAGGGAGGAGCAGGCCCCTCAACATGGTACTTGCTACCAAACGAACGACGGGTAGAGGTACCACTACGACTGGTCACCTCCAAACGGTTCTTAGCATCCATAGGGGACGAGAGGTGGACCCTCCACTTTGACCGAAGTGGCCGACTGACGCGCTGCCGACGACGCGACGGGCGCAACATGTAAATCGATATCTTGTTCCAATACCAGCCAGTATTACATTGCCTGCACAACTATGTAATAAACGAAGTTGTTTTTTTTCATCAATAAAACCAGTCTCACCGCCTTTCGCTCGTCACCCCGAAGAAGGAGGGGGGTGTAACAGACCTACATATCGTAGGCCTGTTACGAACAAACCCCTAGCAAACCTCCACCGGTTATACACAACGTCGCGATCTAGTAACGTACCACCGGCCTCCTGTCACAACAACAACACCGCCTGTACCGCACGTACCCCGCACCCAGGCCCGTATTCCAACGGGAATCCAAATCAAATTTCCAAAATACTGTTCGAAAGACGGTATACGTCATTATCAAAATACCGCACCGCACCACCATCCCTTACCACCAAACCATCCCTATAAAAGCCGTCGCGAACAGACTAGAATCACCTGAGTCTGCCAGCAGTTATCCAGGGACAACATCGTGCGATATTCCAGTGCTGTGAGTATTCTACCTGTAACCGTTGTCCACGTCTCCGCCGTTATCGGCATCCTGGTTCCGCTGGTACGAGCCGTGCTCTACCTCGAACACCCGGTGCGTCACAGGTCTCTTTCGCTAGGCGCGTCGCCTCCGAGAGTCGACGATTAAGAAGCGGTGTGTCACCCCTTCGGCCTCGTCGGAACCCTGCCGTCCTGCCCGTCCGCTGGTGCGAGCCGTGCTACACCTCGAACACCCGGTGCGTCACCGGTCACTTTCGCCAGGCGCGTCGCCTCCGAGAGCCAGCGAACAAGAGGCGGTGCGTCACCCCTTTGACTTCGTTGGAGAACCTCCTGTCCAGTTATCCTGTACTTCCGCTGGTGCGAGCTGTGCTCCACCTCGAACACCCGGTGCGTCACCGGTCACTTTCGCCAGGCGCGTCGCCTCCGAGAGCCGACGAACAAGAAGCGGTGCGTCACCCTTTGACTTCGTCGGAGAACCTCCTGTCCAGTTATCCTGTCGCTCCGCTGGTGCGAGTTGTACTCCACCTCGAACATACCCGGTGCGTCACCGGTATATTTCGTGAGACGCGTCGTCCACGAAATCGGCCGAACTAGAAGTGGTGCGTCACCCTTCGACGTCGCCTAAGAACCGCCTAGAAAGTCACCCTCGTGAGGCGAGTCGCCCACGAGGCCAGTCGAGCCAGACAAGGTGCGTCACCTTGACCGAACTCCCTGAACGACTGTCCGGAGGAACTTCGATGACCCGTGCGTCACGGACATCGAAGGACCACTACAACCCGGCCTAGGTAGGGAGATCACGACGACAGTCGCGATCTAATCCTACTCCTGTCCATCCTGCCTGCACCCTACGCCTCTTACAGGTAGTACTCTCACGGTCACACGTTTTAAACTCACGGGCACCGTAGCATTATCACCGTGCACTATATCCTAAGGAACCGTATCCTGAGGCACCGTAGCTTACGCGTCCGAAAGGCAGCGAGTGTAATTTATTTACCCGCAACCGACTCGTCTCAGTTATTTCACCCGTACCGACTCCGTTCCTCGTGTCGTCACTCCACTTGTCGTTTAGAACCCTGGGTCGGCGAGCTGTTCAACACCAAGGAGCCCGAACGCGAGGAAGCCGAACGACGACGAAACACACCTGTTTCATACTAGATTCAGCTACTGATTTTGACTTTTCGTCAGAAACATCAGTTTTATCACCTACTGATTTTGACTTATCGTCAGAAACATCAGTTTTATTACCAAGCCATCGCAAATTATCTGATTTACCATTATCAGATTTTTTAAACTTTTGTATTGAATTTGACATTTCGTCAGAAATTTCAATTCTTTCCCGAGATTTTTCACTTTCAATCTCTTTAACTTTCGCTACCGGTCTTGATTTTAAGAAATTGACTTCATCAATTATAACATCTCTAACAACAATAAACTTTTCTTCCTCCACATCCCACACTTTATATCCGTTTGTTTCATAACCTACCAGTATTCCTTTCCACGACTTTTCGTCAAACTTTGTCTTACTGTGTAACGTTCCGATTTCGTATGTGCCTTGTTGCTCAGGAGTTGACCAAGGTTCGTAGGTGAATGAATGAGTTGAAGACGAAATCGGGTAAACAAAATAAGCTTTATTCCGCAATGTGCGGTGTTGGAAGTGTATAACAAAACAGAAGAGTATTTCCTGCAGGCCGGTAAATCCGACCGCGTAACAAAAGATTTAAGCTAGGTGCCTCGTCAGGTTAAGCAGACGGCGGCTACGACTGTTCTTCGGTCGCGTCGGCTGACGTAGTATTCCCGGTCTAAACAAGAACAGAAAACAGTACGAGATAATCGCGGAGTAAATTATGAAAGCGATCAGGCGGACGGAGGAGCGCAGGGACTCGATAATAGACGGCGCGGAGGTTCGACGCACGGCCTCGGATGGCCGGTATTCTGGTGAGGACGCGTGGCGCGGTGTTGGACGGCGCACAGTGGTCTAAAACGCGAAATTTAGTGACATTTTGCCCAAAAACCAACTGTATCATATAGATATCTGTTGAGTGTTTATTGCTTTCTAAATATCCATCAACCTCGAAAATGAAAATATTAATAAAATTTAATAAAAACCATTAGTATAACATACAGTTAAAGTTGGAAGTTTTGAAGATAGCCTTTCTCATGGAAAAAATTGCTTTTCTTCTTTAAGATGCCCTGACGATCCTTTTTAATATTTTCCTTCCAATTTTTTTTTAAATGAAAGGTTTATCCTTACGCTGTAAATTACTATTTGTCAATTGAAAATTAGTATTTGTAATGCTGTAACGGTTCTGCTTCCGACGGAGAAGTCGTCGCGGCGTCGTATCCTCTCGTGCTGGAATAACTCGTCGAGCCGGGTTCGTCTACCGGCGAGAGAATCGACTGAAGCTGAAAATGGACGAGGTGCGCGGGACGTGAAATAACGACAACGTGTATGTGTATTTTACGGGCCTCACTGCTCGTACATTCGCGTAACCTTGTGTCTCATGAACGGTCTTACGGACCCGTGATGCTAGGGACGATCTTTGCGTGATCGTTCATCGCGACGCGACGCGTATTCGTGGATCTGGTGCTTGTACCGGCGGCTGGGTTCAGACAGGAGTGGTCGGGAAACCCTGCCACGAGTCGGGAAAATCCCGTGGCGGTTCTACGGTAAATGAAGAGGAAGCTGCCCCTTCATTTAGACGTCTCCGGTAGCTGTCGGAGTTCTCGGGATGCTGCCCGAGAGGTTTTGCTCAGGATGCTGCCTGAGCGGCAGAGAGGGATGCTGCCCTCTCTGTTTGGCGTGTATGCTGTCACGCCGCACAGTGGGCTATTTCGCTGAAAAACGGGAATAAAATATTGTAGCGTTATTTATGGGCTCACGGTCACAAATAAGTAGGTCGTTGGATTCGTCTTGACGCCAGCTATAAGCTTATGAAATAAAAATTGTACTTTAACATTTAAAAAATCAAAATAATTCTTATTTTTTGGCGAAAAAAATTTTTTTTTTTAATTTTAAATATATAATTTTGTACATGTTTCAATACTGTTCAACTTTTATTGGAACCATTTTGTCGTCAGATTATCCGAACTCTTGAAAAGTAGTGATAATGGAATGCTTTGATTACTATGTACCGAGTTGAGATAGGTGTACAAACTCTTCACAGATTTTATTCTGTTATCATCTAAATTAGTATTGTTATTAATATTTCAACATTACCAATCATTCTGTAAGTTTTATTTCGATTTCAAAACTTTATTGACGATTTTGGTATACAATTGAGCTGAATTGAGCACTCCTTCTGGTACCCTTACATTCTATAAAGCTTTGCGATCATAGTCCAACAAAAAAATCTTCCGAATTTTTCCGAATTCGAGAGTTATAACTAATTTAAGTAGAAATGAGCATGGAAAGTCGCAGCGTACGCGTAGTACACCTGCACCGCAAACTCTCGCGACGATAGTCTATCGAGACTTAGACTTGAAACACTTCAAATCTTTATGCTCTGCTACAATTTTTTGAGCGTTATACAGGGTGTCTCAAAATTAGGTCCGGAGCCGAAAATGGGAGGTTCCTGAGGTCATTTCAAGCGACATTTTCCTTTGAAAAAATGTCGTCCGCGGCTTCGTTAACGAGTTACTAACGAAAAACACGGACCAATCAGAGCGCGAGCTAGACACGTGCTGCCCGGCTGAGCCCGGCGCGCCGGCAGCCGAGTGTCGGTGGCACGCCGCGATGTCGCAACGAACAAAAGTTTCTCGATGATGTGAATCCTCGCCAATTTCGATAAGCTTTGGATATGTTGTCAATTCCATGATTCTGAACAACATTTCCCTTTACAGTTTCTGTCGATCGGCTTTAGTTTACGATATTATTGTAAAAATTTGTAATTGTAAATCGATCGATGTACTATTTTCTATCCGATTTCGATAAGCTTTGGATATGTTGTCAATACCATGATTCTGAACAACATTTCCCTTTACGGTTTTTGTCGGTCGGCTTTAGTTTACGATATTATTGTAAAAATTTGTAATTGTAAATCGATCGATGTACACACTATCTCCTCGCCGATTTCGATGAGCTTTATTTCAAAGGAAAAAGATATTTAAAACATCGAATTTATAACATATTTCAAAGTCATCGAAATCGGTGAGGACCCACATCATCGGCAACTTTACCCGAACGATAGAAGAAGCACAAACTTATTGAATTAAAAACTCACTTATTCAGCCGTTAATCCATTTGACTACCACATACAACCACCATACTTTCACATAATTGTTGAACTCGTAGCACACTTTTATAACTCGTATCGATATCAAACGAAATTACTTACTCCGACGCGGAAAGAGTTCGATGCTCTTCGCGATGCCGCGCGAAACTGTGCTCTCCCAGCGTACAATGTATTCGATGAAGGCGTCGTTTAAAACAAATGAAATCGTTCCCAAGGAGATATTGATTTTTCGAGAACCATATGGCACTGATTCTTCGAGAATCATATGATTCTCGAAAACACCGATTCTTGACGAACGAACGATGCCGTGGACGAGATATCTCGTGTATCCTTATGCACACGCCGCTAGATCACGTATACGTACGTGAGGACTGCAAGGGTCCGGGATTAGACTTCTGATTTCTCAATAATGCAAAGACGGGGTTTTTTAGTAGTCAAAATCGCTAGACGAAAGATCAATCTAGGATGCGATCATTCTCAAAAGTCCTATTTTTACGATTACGAGCAATGGTTTTGCAATATTCGGCTGCATGTTGTCCGTCGAAGAGGCTAGAACGCCGCACAATGGGACCTTTCGTCCAAATCGGAGACAAAATCAAAGAACTTTCGATAGAAATGAGGTAGAGCGATGAAATTTTTTTTAAATTAAAGCTGAAACTTTGCAGAATATGTGAAAAATAGGGAGATTATGGTAAGAACGTTTTTTAACGTTGAGAAAATTCGTTAAACTTGCACAATTTCGAGAAAATTGTGGTTTTTCCAATACCACGCGCGGAAAAAATTTTTTCTGAACATGCTGTACTTCATTTCCCGTAGATTTTTTCACGCTGATTTCAAATCTGGTCTCAAAATTTTTCTACGACCTCAGGATATTGCAAAATAGATTTCTTGAAATTCTACATGTTTAATGAATTTTCTCAAGGTTAAAAAACGTTTGTACCATAATCTCCCTATTTTTCCCGTGTTCTGCAAAGTTTCAGCTTTAATTTTTTAAAAATTTCATCGCTCTACCTCATTTCTATCGAAAGTTCTTTGATTTTGTCTCCGATTTGGACGAAAGGTCCCACTGTGCGGTGTTCTAGCCTCTTCGACGGACAACATGCAGCCGAATATTGCAAAACCATTGCTCGTAAACGTAAAAATAGGACTTTTGAGAATGATCACACCCTAGATTGATCTTTCATCTAGCGATTTTGACTATTAAAAAAACCTGTCTTTGCTTTATCGAGAAATCAGAAGACTAATCCCGGACCCTTGCAATCCTCGCGTACACGTATACGTGTCTAGCAGTGTGTGCACTCATACGTTTCCTACTAGACGACTCCCTTAAATTCTTCTACACGCTTTTACATATTAATGTATCTTCTCTTCCCACCTACTGATTTCCAAGTCCACCATATTCCAATGAATTCATAATCAGCAACATCTGTCATTTGGAAAATTTTCAATTTTGCGCCGCCTCCGAAAAGATTGTATTGTATTTAAGTTCGTGTGTATTCACATAAATTAAATGGAAATTATTTCATACTTTTTAATGCGTTTATTCGAAGTCGGTTTAATTTTTTTTATAAAATTTTTTTATTTCACACTTTTTAGTCCTACAAAATGCAGAAGATTTCGTCCTGATTGGTCCATAAATCTCGTATTAATCGGTGAACATACATGAAATAATTCATTTTTCGCAAATAAAATCGTAAGGAATAAAAAAATGCAAAATTTTTTTCACGGGACCACTTCGGGGACAAACTCTAGAAGATGCAAAAGGTTTCGTTCCGATTGGTCCATCCATCTCGCCGTAATCTGTGAACATACATAGAAAAAAGGCGAAAAAAGGCACATACAGATCGAATTGAGTAACCTCCTCCTTTTTCGAAGACGGTTAAAAAGAAAAGGAGTCGAATTTGCGTTGGATATTGGTGGCCCTGAGAAGGGCCGATTGTTGTTATAGGAGGTGTTCGATGTATCCACCGTTCTCTCTAACGCAGAGCTCGGCTCTCCTTATAACTTGTCGCTGCACTCCCTTAAGAGTATCTCTACTGATCATCGCAATGGCACCGTGAGTACGTGCCACCATCTCCTCTGCTGAGTTTACTGTTGTACGGTACACCTCATTCTGAAATTAATTATAAAAGAAAAACAAAACGTAAGCAAACACGTATACAACAATCAGTAAAAAATACTTGAAAATACATGAAAATTAAAATTACCTTTAAATAGCCCCAGAGGAAAAAATCCAGCGGGTTGAGGTCAGGTGACACGTCGCAAGAGAATTACATGATACACTGGGTGTTTGCCCAATGTGATGGCAATGCCGAAGAAACGGTACGGAGACTAGCTGTAGAACGTCCCAGAATACAGCCTACTCCCTCGGCCGACTATGTACGAGGACTGGCGTCGCGGCTTTACTCTACAGGGTCGCTTGAGCACGACAGAAGAAACGCCGGGAGACCGCGAACGACCAGGACGGCTCGTAGAGAAGCCGACATTCTGGATATCGTGGAATAGGATGACACCGTGAGCGTGCGTGATATGAGTCGTCGTTTGGGGTAAGTCAAAGTATAAAACGATATTTGATTAAAGCGTATGCAACGGTAGGTATGTATGCATTTTCATGTATTTTGTTTTAGTATCGATCGTTCGGCGGTACATCGAACTCTGCAAGAGAATTCGTTTCACCCGTACAAATATGTGCGGGTGCAACAATTAGAGCCCGGGGATTGCGATAGCCGGCTTGAGTTTTCAAGGTGGCTGCTCGGAGAAGTTGCCCGGGATCCGGCGTTCATCACATACATATTGTGGACCGACGAATCACTCTTCACAAGAGAAGGGTGCTTCAACGCCCACAATTTGCACGTATGGAGCGTTGAGAATCCGTCGGCGCTTCGGGAACGCGGAGCACAGCACCGCTGGTCGGTTAACTTATGGGCCGGCATTTGCGGCGAAGAAATCCTCGGGCCGTGCATTCTACCCGATAGACTGGACGGCCCGAGCTTCCTTGTCTTTTTGGAAACTGTTCTGCCGAATCTCATGGACGATGTTCCTTATGAGACTCGGCTGAACATGATTTTCCAAATGGATGGGGCGCCAGCGCACTACGCCGCAAATGTCCGCGCCCATTTGAATCAAACCTTTCGGGACAGGTGGATCGGCCGCGGTGGTCCTGTTGCGTGGCCCGCGCGGTCACCTGACCTCAATCCGCTGGATTTTTTCCTCTGGGGCTATTTAAAGGTAATTTTAATTTTCATGTATTTTCAAGTATTTTTTACTGATTGTTGTATACGTGTTTGCTTACGTTTTGTTTTTCTTTTATAATTAATTTCAGAATGAGGTGTACCGTACAACAGTAAACTCAGCAGAGGAGATGGTGGCACGTACTCACGGTGCCATTGCGATGATCAGTAGAGATACTCTTAAGGGAGTGCAGCGACAAGTTATAAGGAGAGCCGAGCTCTGCGTTAGAGAGAACGGTGGATACATCGAACACCTCCTATAACAACAATCGGCCCTTCTCAGGGCCACCAATATCCAACGCAAATTCGACTCCTTTTCTTTTTAACCGTCTTCGAAAAAGGAGGAGGTTACTCAATTCGATCTGTATGTGCCTTTTTTCGCCTTTTTTCTATGTATGTTCACAGATTACGGCGAGATGGATGGACCAATCGGAACGAAACCTTTTGCATCTTCTAGAGTTTGTCCCCGAAGTGGTCCCGTGAAAAAAATTTTGCATTTTTTTATTCCTTACGATTTTATTTGCGAAAAATGAATTATTTCATGTATGTTCACCGATTAATACGAGATTTATGGACCAATCAGGACGAAATCTTCTGCATTTTGTAGGACTAAAAAGTGTGAAATAAAAAAATTTTATAAAAAAAATTAAACCGACTTCGAATAAACGCATTAAAAAGTATGAAATAATTTCCATTTAATTTATGTGAATACACACGAACTTAAATACAATACAATCTTTTCGGAGGCGGCGCAAAATTGAAAATTTTCCAAATGACAGATGTTGCTGATTATGAATTCATTGGAATATGGTGGACTTGGAAATCAGTAGGTGGGAAGAGAAGATACATTAATATGTAAAAGCGTGTAGAAGAATTTAAGGGAGTCGTCTAGTAGGAAACGTATGAGTGCACACACTGCTAGACACGTATACGTGTACGCGAGGATTGCAAGGGTCCGGGATTAGTCTTCTGATTTCTCGATAAAGCAAAGACAGGTTTTTTTAATAGTCAAAATCGCTAGATGAAAGATCAATCTAGGGTGTGATCATTCTCAAAAGTCCTATTTTTACGTTTACGAGCAATGGTTTTGCAATATTCGGCTGCATGTTGTCCGTCGAAGAGGCTAGAACACCGCACAGTGGGACCTTTCGTCCAAATCGGAGACAAAATCAAAGAACTTTCGATAGAAATGAGGTAGAGCGATGAAATTTTTAAAAAATTAAAGTTGAAACTTTGCAGAACACGGGAAAAATAGGGAGATTATGGTACAAACGTTTTTTAACCTTGAGAAAATTCATTAAACATGTAGAATTTCAAGAAATCTATTTTGCAATATCCTGAGGTCGTAGAAAAATTTTGAGACCAGATTTGAAATCAGCGTGAAAAAATCTACGGGAAATGAAGTACAGCATGTTCAGAAAAAATTTTTTCCGCGCGTGGTATTGGAAAAACCACAATTTTCTCGAAATTGTGCAAGTTTAACGAATTTTCTCAACGTTAAAAAACGTTCTTACCATAATCTCCCTATTTTTCACATATTCTGCAAAGTTTCAGCTTTAATTTAAAAAAAATTTCATCGCTCTACCTCATTTCTATCGAAAGTTCTTTGATTTTGTCTCCGATTTGGACGAAAGGTCCCACTGTGCGGCGTTCTAGCCTCTTCGACGGACAACATGCAGCCGAATATTGCAAAACCATTGCTCGTAATCGTAAAAATAGGACTTTTGAGAATGATCGCATCCTAGATTGATCTTTCGTCTAGCGATTTTGACTACTAAAAAACCCCGTCTTTGCATTATTGAGAAATCAGAAGTCTAATCCCGGACCCTTGCAGTCCTCACGTACGTATACGTGATCTAGCGGTGTGTGCATAAGGATACACGAGATATCTCGTCCATGGCATCGTTCGTTCGTCAAGAATCGGTGTTTTCGAGAATCATATGATTCTCGAAGAATCAGTGCCATATGGTTCTCGAAAAATCAATATCTCCTTGGAAACGATTTCATTTGTTTTAAACGACGCCTTCATCGAATACATTGTACGCTGGGAGAGCACAGTTTCGCGCGGCATCGCGAAGAGCATCGAACTCTTTCCGCGTCGGAGTAAGTAATTTCGTTCGATATCGATACGAGTTATAAAAGTGTGCTACGAGTTCAACAATTATGTAAAAGTATGGTGGTTGTATGTGGTAGTCAAATGGATTAACGGCTGAATAAGTGAGTTTTTAATTCAATAAGTTTGTGCTTCTTCTATCGTTCGGGTAAAGTTGCCGATGATGTGGGTCCTCACCGATTTCGATGACTTTGAAATATGTTATAAATTCGATGTTTTAAATATCTTGTTCCTTTGAAATAAAGCTCATCGAAATCGGCGAGGAGATAGTGTGTACATCGATCGATTTACAATTACAAATTTTTACAATAATATCGTAAACTAAAGCCGATCGACAGAAACTGTAAAGGGAAATGTTGTTCAGAATCATGGTATTGACAACATATCCAAAGCTTATCGAAATCGGATAGAAAATAGTACATCGATCGATTTACAATTACAAATTTTTACAATAATATCGTAAACTAAAGCCGATCGACAGAAACTGTAAAGGGTAATGTTGTTCAGAATCATGGTATTGACAACATATCCAAAGCTTATCGAAATCGGATAGAAAATAGTACATCGATCGATTTACAATTACAAATTTTTACAATAATATCGTAAACTAAAGCCGATCGACAGAAACTGTAAAGGGAAATGTTGTTCAGAATCATGGTATTGACAACATATCCAAAGCTTATCGAAATTGGCGAGGATTCCCATCATCGAGAAACTTTTGTTCGTTGCGACATCGCGGCGTGCCACCGACACTCGGCTGCCGGCGCGCCGGGCTCAGCCGGGCAGCACGCGTCTAGCTCGCGCTCTGATTGGTCCGTGTTTTTCGTTAATAACTCGTTAACGAAGCCGCGGACGACATTTTTTCAAAGGAAAATGTCGCTTGAAATGACCTCAGGGACCTCCCATTTTCGGCTCCGGACCTAATTTTGAGACACCCTGTATACTATGTTTTTTCCTTTTTATTTAAATTTTGTTTTGTGCAGTTTATATTTAGTGCGTACCTCAGTATACTCTTTATGCATTAGTTCAGTATTATACCATTGTTTAGTACAGTTTATATTAATATACAAGGAGAATTAAGTATAATTCTCCGAACGCGTTGTATACGTTTTAAACAATCATATTATACGACCGTTTCTCCCACCAATATTCAGAAAAAAATGCTATCGATGAATTGGTTTGCCCGATCGACAATTTCACGCCTACTCCTTTATATTGTTGTCACTTCGTTCATCATCACACACTCACTGCAACATACTTTAACTCAGCACGAGTCATACGTTGTTTACAGTAATTTATATTTTGTATTTGTTATATAATTTGTGTTTGTTATATTGCGTTTATATTTATATTGTGTGTTTGCGTTTATATTTTGTGTTTGTTATATCTCGTTCGTGATAAAACATATCGTTCCACTAATATTTGGTAAGTACATAAATAGTTGGACATTTATTACGTTAACTATTTTCCGTGTTCAACATTTCTTCCTTTATTATTCTGCTATTTGTTATTTATTAAGAATGGAGACGTTCCGTACAAATCTGAATTTATTATATTTATTACCACGTTTTTATTAGCTCGCTTTCTTGTTTGTTTGTTTGTTTGTCTGTTCGTCTGTTCGTCTGTTCGGTGGCAAATTTTGCAATAGATTTTATTATTGTTTACATTTCACTTTGTGCATTATACAGGTACTATAGATTGTGAATTTATAAGGATCAGATAAATTTTCTCCGGAGGCTTTGGAAAATCAAGAAACAAATTTTATTCAAATAGCGATTTCTCAAAAATTTAGAAAAATAATATATTGACTAAGCTGAATGTATTCCGTTTCAAAAGAATTTGCTAAAGGTTGTTAAATTCGTAAATATGTTTAAAAAATAGTAAAAAAAAACTATTACATAAACGAAAAGTATACCACATTATACATTATTAAAAAAGATTACATGTTAATATCCTACACCCCAAATTTCACGTCGATATCTTTAATAACTTAGAAGTTATACCAAAATGTCACTAAATTTCGCGTTTTAGACCACTGTGCGGCGCGAAGTTCCGCGGATTTACGCTGGAGGGTAGGGAGGTGACAGGATGCGGTCGGAGGTCACGGTCCGACGTAGCGTGGGCGCCGCGGTATTCCCTCAGAAGCACCTGAGGGACAGACCACGGATCGTACGTACCTCAGACGTACCTGAGGGGTTCGTACTCGCCGCTACCACCCCAGATCGCGAAGTCAAACAGCGAAGGTTCGACCCGCGGGTCAGGCCGGAGGCCAATCGTCCCGTGCTGGACGGTCGGAGAGCCGAGTGGTGCAGCAACTCTCACACAGAAGCACCTGAGTGACGAGTTACCGTTGCAACTGGTTTTGTTGTGTACATAAGCTGTGCAACCAAAAACTTCGAAATATTTTATTTGTGGCTTTTTGCCATGCCACAATTCAAATGGTGTTTTGTCTTGTTTCAATCCCTTAGTTGGGGTTTTATTAATTAAATATGTAGCAGTAAGAACGGCCTCACCCCAGAAAACTTTATCTAAGCTCGCACCAGCTATCATTGCTCGAGCTTTTTCGGTGATCGTTCTATTCATTCTTTCCGCTACACCATTTAATTGTGGGGTTCGTGGAACTGTCAAATGATAACTAATACCCTTTTCATTACAATAATCTTTCATTTGATTTGATAAATATTCTCTCCCATTATCACAATACAAATTAACCAACCTTAAATTAAAATGCACTTCACTTTTTGTAACATAATCTTTAAAAACTGTAAACAATTCCGATTTGTATTGCATTAGATATGTGACACTATAATGAGTGTACTCATCTATAAATGTTACAAAATAATTTTTATTATTTATTGTAGAAGGAGTGATTGGACCGCACACGTCTGAATGTACTACTAACAAAGGTCTTTTAATATGTTCTTTATTCTTTCTCTTTTGAAACGGCAATCGTGCCTGTTTTCCTTTTATACATGCTTCATACAAGTTATCGTTTGGTTTTATCTGATTAACCAGTTCTATGTCACTAATCATTCCTTTATTTCTTATTTCTAAAAATTTACTTTTTCCAATATGTCCCAAACGTTCATGCCATAATTTAAAATTACCTTTGATAGGTTCTCATTTTCTATTTTGAAATCTACAGTGATGAGATTATTTGAGGACTTACCCCTTATGACGACCTTATCATCTTTCAAAATTTTGACTCCCTCTTGGTCAAATACAATAGTAGTACCCATTTTCTGCATTTTGATACTGATAATAGATTGTAGGATACTTCTGACGAATACAGGACATCATAAAGTTTACCGCTTATTCAAGTATCACTAACAACTTTCAACGTGTCCCTTTTTATCGCTGTTATGTACATTCCATTCTTCGCCGCGGAAATCTTTATCGGTGTATTCAGTTGTTCAAAATCTAATGTTAATTAAGTCTTCTCTATTAATTAAATGATCTGATGCTCCTGAGTCCAGTATAAATTGTATCCTTCTTTTTTCTGTAGTGTTCAATTCGTGATCTGCTGCCATAAAACAAACCCTGTTGTATTTGCAGCTCCTTCTGATGGTTGTGCAAATCGCACAGTCTGCAGTGTTCTTCCCTTTCCTCTTCCTTTAAATTCTAGTGCTTTCTTATAACAATAACAATCCTTTTTTATGTGACCTTTTCTTCCACACTGATGATACTTTACTACGTATGATTTCTTTGACTTAAAATTAAATTTATTGCTTTTTCTTTCTGCATATCGATCCTTATATATCATTGGAATGTTTTTTCTTCTGTTTTCGGTATTCCTAGATGCATGGAGAACCTTTGCACTCAGATCTTTATTTTCGTGTGTCATCTTGACTTCATAATCTAGAGGCCTTGTTTTTACAAAAGCAGTATTCAAATTATTTTCCGCTAAAGTTTCGATGGCCGTTATTACACCATCGTATGATGATGGTAGAGTTAACAGTAGATGTGATATTGTGTCTCTTTCTTCTAATTTTGCACCTGCTCCTATTAGTTCAGCAATTAAATCATCGAACACTGTAAAGTGTTTCATTAAAGACGTGTCACCTTGTAATTTTAAGCTTAAGAGTTTCTTCCGCAAAGCTAACTGTGTCGCAATACTTTTTCTTTCGTATATGCTGTCAAAATTTTCAAAAATTTCCTTCGCAGTCTTTTCCGGTGTTATAAAACCTAGGAGAGAATCTGCCAAATAGTCCACTATCACCCCTTTAGCAGTCCGCTCAGCTTTCTTCCACTCTTCTGTTACATTTCGTGGAATGTCTTCATCCAGAACCTTTATAACATTTAGCTCAGCTAAGGCGGCACGAATTCTTAATTTCCAAATACTATATCGTTCTCCGTCAAACACTTTAATATTTCGTTTTGCATTCATTCTTTCTTTCGGATCACTCATTGTTCACGATTCACGAACAACATTTACGATTCACGAACAACGTTTACACAGTTCAGTTTTAACAGACAACAGTTTTTAAATAAACGTTATCTGGGCCCATAACCTATTAGATTATGTATTTAATTAAACAAATTAATTTGTTGAACTTTTATTAACACATTGAATTAACACATTTATGAGCACAAGGAAAACACGTCTATTCTATTTAAATGTCACACGCCAATTGAGAAACATTCAGGCTAGAAATTGAACGCTATATCGAACAAATAAATAACGGGTTTATAAATAAACTGAACTATACAAATATTAAATTGATCGTTCCTTGAGTGAAACAATAGATTCATTTTGACATATTTCAACAGATGAGAACTCCCCAAACATTTGATAAGAAGTCCTTGAAGACTTGATGAGAACTCGTTGAAGACTAGATGAGAACTCGTTGAAGACTTGTTAAGAAGTGATCTTGCTGGTGTCCGGTAGCTTCCCTTATAGTCCGCAGTCGCTGACGGGGGTAGTCCCCATCAGATAACAAAATTCTTCCAGTAGAAGGGATCCTGGATCGTTGATGGTCGGTTGATGTCAATCCTAGTGGTGGGGATTGATTTCGAAATAATTCCCTTCTGCGGCTAAGTCCGTCATCGAATTTCTTGAATTAATTCCCGAAGAGAGATGTTACTTGTTCGAGGCGTCGATTGTTTCTGATTGAGGTGTCGATCGTTTCTGATTGATTTCGATCGCTTCGCTTGTCGATTTGGATCTTGACGGGGGTTGTCACGCGGTGGATCCTTCGGGGGGAAACAATAGGGTCGCACGCTTGAAGGAGCAGGCCTTGAAACTGTTATTCCCAAAATCACTGGAGCTTGACGGAACTACATTCCGAAGTGATGACGTATCGATGGAAGTAGTCTTCTCGAATAGTAATGTTAGTTTATAACTGCTTGTGATGCAAAAATAAGGAGGAAGTCTGGTGACGGACGTCAGACTATAAATATTGGTATTGTCCGATATTTCCGAAAACAATTAGATGGCATTTACCATATTTTTGGCATTGTCTGTTACGATGGCTACTACTTTCGAAGTAATTTCCCATTCTGTTTCGTATACACTCGAAACAAAACTGTCTGTATCCCAGTTGGAATTAATTATATGTACAGATATTGTAATGTACGAATCTTGTGCTAACGATGATCAGCAATCGGATGTACATGCTACGCTTTTAACACCGTTAAACTGTTCTCTTATCTTTGTCACGACCGTACTTTCTAGACCCATCAGTCTTTTTTTTCATTGCTTCATCTTTGCATATGTTATAATTCGGTTGCACTACAGACAAACTCTTGAAAACCGTCGGATGAACAGAAAGAAATAGGTAACTGGTTTCTGGCAATTAATTTTGCTACTGCCTGGTGTATTTTTTCCGTTTTGACAGGATCATATAAACGATAGCTGGAGTTGGAAGTCTGGCAGTTTAAAGTAGACTGTCTTCTACGTTTTTTTGACGGGTGCGAATTTTCAGGAACTGTATTTTCTTCCACACGCAACTTTTCGATATCGTGTTCCATGCTTATAATCGTTTCACGTTTTGTATATATGATTACTTATTTATTGCTACCATTCGTTTGATCTCTTATATTATGGTGTTTTAATGTTGGTACTTACCGTTAACATTTCGCGATGTACTTTCTGTATCAATACTAGTGCTGGTAGATTCCAAATTATGAATCGACCTTAAGTGCCTACCAATAGAACCTGTTGTCCCACCCGGATACGAAAATTCATTAGCAGTTTCTTCATCGCACAGATTACAGAAGGCTTTATCGCCATCACGGTTTGCATAATCCCATACACGCCATTTGGAAAGCCAATTTCAAATTATCGATATAATATTTATAGATTTATATTTGAGTTTATTGTAGGTAGAAACTTTTTACCTATAACAGAGACTTAAGATCCCTGCAGACATTGCATCTTATGAACTTTTTTGTCTAGGTTCCACGAGGCTCCATGGGTTCTAAGCAGTGATGCCAGAGCCGTGGCACTGTGGTACTAAACCATGCCCCCACCATAGCCCACTATCGCCCCTACGTTCCGTTCCAACTCGCCCGCGCGCTACACTCACCAGCGTATCACTCTACTGTATCCGTAGAGGTACGCTGGTAATGTAGCGCGCGGGCGCGTTGGAAAGGAACGTAGGGGCGATAGTAGGCTATGGTGGGAGTATGGTTTAGTACCACAGTACCACGGCTCTGGCATCACTGGTTCTAAGAGCCCCGTAGAACCTAGAGGCAGTGATGCCAGAGCCGTGGTACTGTGTTACTAAACCATACCCCAACCATAGCCTACTATCGCCCCTACGTTCCTTTCCAACGCGCCCGCGCGCTACACTCACCAGCGTATCACTCTACTGTATCCGTAGAGGTACCACAGTACCACGGCTCTGGCATCACTGCTTAGAGGGTTCGTGCCAGTTCGTGCTCAATGTTACCGATGTTCGCGTGTTAGTAAAACCTGAATATACAGTATACTTCATTTTTACTACGGGTGTTTAATAGGATTTGTAGGCTACAAATGTATATGGCGCGTGTATTTGAACTTTGGAAATGAAGTATGTAATAAAATACTTACGAAGTACAGTTTGGCAGTAACATAGATTAATAGATTCACGAGCATAAATATCCTTACGTACAGCTTGTCAAATGTAGCTGTGCGGGTGACTAAATTCAGGGGGATGCGCAGAAGAAAACAAAGACTGCACTCGACGAGAGAAGGATGCAACATTTGAACGGTAAAGTACACACTCGTTAAAAGTGCGTACTGTCCATTATTTCTTACAGCAGTAAACATACAAAACAACTGTTTATATGATAGTTGAATTGTACGATGGGACAAGTATATTAACACAGACGAATTATTTTATTTCAAGCTCGTTTAATTAAATACCTTTGTAATATAAGAATTATTGCAATTCTTCAACTCCAGATAACTCCGAATTTTCATTGTCGGTGGCGCCTCGTCTGATTGGAGGTATATTATAAAGTTATCGACAACTGTATCTAAAACTTGTTGGCTTGCACCGTAAAAGTATTCCATTTCTTTGGCGTGTTGGCATCGTAATTTCCATTCATCAGGTGAGAAGCTTTCGAAAAATTCATCACCCAAGTTTTCTACATATTTAAAATTAAAATTTACATTTCTTTCACCTACATACTGTTTTAAAGATGCCCACACTAATTCTATGGGGTTCAAATCAGGATGATAAGGCGGTAGCCGCAATACAGTATGTCCGTTATCACTTAGAATTTTATCGATAACATATGTTTTATGTCGTGGTTTGTTCAATTTTATTAAATTGTATAATTCTATTTTCAGCATTTCGTCGCTGAACAAAATGCCTTTGGTTCTTAACCACTCCTTCATTAATTCTTTCTTCCAACACATAGTTGGACACTTGTCAGTCTGCACGTTATGATAAGGTGCATTATCTATCACGATAACACTGTTGGCGGGCAAATTTGGTATTAGTTTCTCTTGCAGCCACTTTTTATAATTAGTGAAATTCATATCGTCATGATAGTCTCCTGTCTTGCTTTTTGATTTGAACTTTAAATAAGCGTTTGGAATAAATCCTTCTTCACTACCCGCATGAACGATTATGAGCCTCTGACCTTTCGATATCGGTTTGCAAAGCCCTTCATTAGAATCATCGCTCCAAGTTTTTGTATGTGTATGCGAAGAATGTATATAGGTTTCATCCATGTATATAATGGGGCGATTTTCGGCGCGGTACTGCCTCATACTCCTTAAATATTGAAGTCGCAAATCTTGTATTTGGGGCTTTTCCATCAGAAGTTTCCTATTAGTTTTAGTTTTCCTCCAACGGAATCCTATTTCGTGAATTGTTTCCCGTAAGCTTTCATGAGATCCGCTATAGCCAGAGTCTTTCGTGAATTTGATGTGAATCTGACGCAAAGTCGGGATTATGTGATCAAGATTATATGAAATGTCTCGTTCGAAGATGATAGTATTGTAGTCATGCTTGTCATGCTTCACATCACAACGTTCAGCGCATATTGAATTTGAATTTGGCGCTCTTCCATCGCCTACTTGTCCCCATTCATTTCTTTATTTTCATGTTGTTTTGTGTAATAAGCATGGGATTATCACGAGTATTTTTGAAGATGATAGTGGGAGTAGCATTGGTTCTGGACATACCTTAATTATTTTCTTGCAAGGGGAATTAAAAAAATGGGAGGGATACTATCATCTTCGAACGAGACATTTCATATAATCTTGATCAAACATCGCCCGCCTTCGGCGGGCTCGTTTGATCCTACGATTATATTATATGTCTAGTTCTCAATGATAGTATTGTACATTTTTTTAGAGTATGAGTGATAATACCTTATTTTGAGTATTTGTGCTCTTTATTTTATTATATATGTAACATTTTTATATTTTTAGAATTGCACGCGCAAACTGGTGATTGGGGGTTGAATCGGTTTGTTATAAAACTTAAAAAAGGTTTGATAACCAGGGGCCCATCCTGCACTACGTCTTATGGCTGTGATATCTACTCCCTTTTTATGAGCCGCAGATACTGCTGCGTGTCGTGTGCTATATGCTGTGAATTGGTTGATATCAATTGGTATTGATATCAAGCTTTACCTAATAATGATTTAATCCAATGACCAATAGTTTGCGATGATACCGTGCCAAACGGTTTCATCGTCGCAATAAATACATTTTTGGTATCACTAGTTCTTAGTGCTTTAGTATAATCTATATAGTCTAAAACAGCTGATGCTACACATAACCCTGGCTTCTCTTTAAAAAATGGTAATACTAAATCAGGTTGAAAAGCTCCGGGTTTTGATGTTATAATCTGTTCTGTAATTTTAATACTTATTCCTGAACTGTTTATTTCTATATTATCGATATTTATTAACGTGTAACGGGTCTTGTTCCCGGTCTCGATTGATCTTGATCTGGATTCCCTCCGTTGCTGGTTAGCTCGCCGCGCCAGGATTCGTATACGGCAGAGAGAATAGTCGGGATTAGGAAGTACGGGGTGCGTATAAATAAAGACACGTGGAGTTTTAGATTAACGTGCGCTCGCTGCCAACGAGTTTCATTCTGTCGCGATCGCGAGAGTTTGGACGCGAAATATGGTTACGATGATCGCAGTGCTTGAAATCGATTACGTCGCGAAATCGATCGTGAACGGGGTGCCCGACGCGACGGTGTGAACGTTATCGGTGTACAGGAGCGTGGTGCAATGCTAGTGCGAGTGAACAGGGTTCGGCAGGTGAAACATCGTGACAGTGAAATAGTGTGGTGTACGAAAGTGAACAGGATTCAGCTGGTGACACACCGTGGCTGCAGAAGAGAGTAGCGACACGCCGTGCTCTCGGAGTCAGGATTCGGCTGGTGACATACCGTGGCCGCGGAAGAGAGTGGAGACACGCCGTGCTCTCGGGGTCAGGATTCGGCTGGTGACACGCCGTGGCCGTGGAAGAGAGTAGCGACACGCCGTGCTTTCGGAGTCAGGATTCGAGACTCAATGGGCGACATACCATACCTGCGCAAGAGTGGCGACGCGCCGTGCTCTACGAGTTTTAGGTTCTCACGGCCGGCTTCGAGGTGTCCGCTAGGCGAAGTTAGCTCGTCGTCGACAGCGTGGGAAACCTGGGGAAACCTAGGCATGTCAGTGCAGATACTTACTTTGAAGATGATGACAGGAGCGTTTCTTACGTGGTTCGTACTCGTTTGTATCGGTACCATGAATGCGGTCTCGAGCTCTGGCCCTGGCGGCTTTTATAGCTCGCGATTAGTGGTGGGAGTGGTAGCGCGGTGCGGTGATTTGCGTATTGCTTCTAGGCGCAGGGATGGCGCGACGCGGTCCGTCTCGGCGCGACGACGGGGATACGGCGGTTCGTTCCGAGAAATGATCGACGGTTGATCTCGGTTTGTTTATAACCGGATTGATCCGGTTTACGTCCTGTATAGTAACAGGCCTGTACGGTACAGGTCTGTTACACCCCCCTCTTTCTGCGAGGCGAAAAAAATGGCAGCGAGGCTTAATTTATTAAAAAAATAATGAATGTGTATCTATATCTTACAAAGATGTCTTGAACTTTTTCAGGTACTTCTATGCTAACTTACACTCTAACGCGGGTCTTATATATATAAGATTCTTCTAAATCCTACAGATCTCATTAAAAATAACCACTGATCGTTGCCCTGTCAAAAGAGGTTACATTTATTATGACAAGTTATATACATTATTTACACTATTTACATTTTGTTTTATTCACCTGTCAAAAGAGAAATGACATTTAAGTTATTTCTAATCGTCTATTTCCTATTATTTCCTATTTTCCACTTCTTTTAATAATCCCTTTTTATCTGTCTCTGTTGTCTTCTCTAATCTTTCTCTATTCGTTGTGCACACGTGGTCACCTTCTCGAATATTCTACATTTGTTCGTCCGCATGTTCTCTACCATACCGATCTTACTAGACTCGGCGTCATGCCGCCAAATTCAAATTCAAGAGATATATCTTCTTTACATATAAAAAAACTTTTCTTATTATCTTTCATTTCCCTTTTCCTGTATATATAAAAAACACACACACACAAACACATTCGCCGGCTATATGTACAACAAAATACACACATACATACACACACGTGCACTTATAGACTTATATACTAACGCGGGTCTACTTCTAACCTATATATAGACATATATATTTTTTTCTTTTCATCTTTTTTTTTCTAAAACCATATACGCACCTATAAACTAAAATACCTTTTTACAGTTTGCCCTCTTTCACTGGCTCCTTCTGTTGGCACCGGCGCAGTGTTCCTGTTCCGTCGAAGTGGAGTACCCACCTCACTCCGTTCACCAGCATTCTATGTTGCTTGGTGGCTATGAAATGCGTGGGTATCTCCACTTTTTGTCCAGTTGGCAGCGTATACCACGCCGTTTTGCAGGGCATACGTTTCCCGGTGTAGTGCACCGGTGGTCCCACTCCCGGTGAGAGGCGTCCTGGGGCAGCCGGGTACCCGTTATGCCCTGGTTGTTCGGCTTTCGGTAATTCCTGCTGGCGATGTGTCTGTTGCTGGTGCTTCAGTCGGCTGACTCCCTCCCTCGCTGTTCCGTCCCTTCGTTTCTTCTCGTCTGGATCTGCCACCGTAGGAGAAGACGGTGTGGCTGGTCGGCGTATTTCGTTAATAGGCCACCACTCGGCGCGGGCCCTATATGGCTGTCGGAGGCCCTGTAGTGGTGGCTTTCTGGGCGTGTGGGACAGGCGCTCCACATCTGGCCAGATGGGGATCGGCAGGTCTATCGGTCCTGTCCTCGGGTTCTCGTGGTTGACTGTTATGGTGACCCCATCTTTTATTTTCTGGTGCTGGGGCCGTTTTTGGCAGCGGAGCCAAGGCGTTGGCCGTTTTCTTCTTCCGTGGGTCGGCGTGATGGACAAACCGCTTTGCTGTTGGCCGCTGCTTTCGTTTTTCCTGCAGCGCTCCTTGCCCCTCTGCTTCTGGCTCCTGCCAGGTTGCTGGTTCGGGATCTGGACCCCGGCGCGCTATCGTTGGTCCGTAATCGAGCCGCCCCCGATGTTCGTCGATTGTCATGGGTGGTATCATTGAGCTGGAGGACACGGTGCTGGAGTTGGAATCCGCTCGTGGCCGGATTGTCCCTCGTATTTTTTCCGGTCCCCACGTGACCGGCCTAATTATCTTTGCCTCCATTTTCCAGCTTTTTGCCTTGTTCGGTGGCTTTTTTGAGGCTAGCCGACAGGTTGTTGTCGCACATTGCAATGTTGGTGGCCTTGCTTTTGACGTGGCTACTGGTTTCGGTCGTGTTGCCTTGCGCGTTACGACCTCTTCTGTTGTTGGAAGTAGAGGCGTCTTCTTCGGTGACTGTAACGAGTTTCCAGTTACCTCTTTCAGGGGTGACCGGGCCGCAGTGGTCGTGCTTGTGGCCTGTTCTGAGTCGCCTGGAGTCGTGTCCTTTGTTGCCTCTCTGAGGTGTTCTGGGGTTGTTGGAGTGCGGGGCCGCACTTCCTTCTCTTCATCTTCGGAGAGGTCCCCGAATAACTCGTGGAGTTCCAGGTAGAACTCGTCGTTTTCGACTGGCTGCTGCACCTGAATCTGTTTTGTTGCCTGTGACAAAAAAAGAACGCTCCCAATCATTTTTCGTGGACGGCCACGACGGTGAGTAGTTGGGGCTGCTGCCTGGTTAGGCGCTGACGTCCCTGCACCTTCCGCGGAGGCATCTGGTCGTGGACCGTCATCTGTCTCCTCCGGATGTGATTCTGGGTCCTCAACGGGTCCCGTCTCAGGCTTTAAATCCCGGATGTGGATATGCCGTATCCATCGTTTATTCCCGTCGCGAAGGTCAACGATGACCGGGGACACTATTCGTCCGACCGTGTAGGGCCCGCTATAATTTGGAGCGAGTTTTGCGGCAATTCCCGCGCCCTTGTCGGAGCGAGTGTGTCCTTTTTTCCAAACGTTGTCTCCTACAGCTGGTCTCCAGTTGCGGCGTCGTAGATTGTAGTACCGTTCCTGTCGTCCAAATGCTTGGGCTAAGTGTAGTCGTGCCAATTCCTGTGCTTCGCGTAGGTTCTTCCATCGGTGTTGCGGGATGGCGTGTGCCTCTTCCTGTGGTGGTTGTCCTGGTACTCTGAGTTCCCTACCCTGGTTTAGGTATGCTGGGTTGTATCCGGTTGCTTCGTGCCATGCCGTGTTAACAGCAAATCTGATTTCGTCCAGCTTTTCATCCCAACGATCGTGGTGTTTCCCGGCGTATTGCTCCAACATGGTTTTCACGACTTTGTTGGCTCTTTCCACGGTGTTGCAGTGCAGCGCGTAGGGCGGTGTCCTTCGATGTTCTGTTCCTGCCGCCTGTAAAAGTGTGGTAAATGGTTCACCTATAAATTGCCGACCGTTATCTGTAATGATGGTTTCTGGTGCCCCATGTCATAAGATCACATCCTTCTGGATTGTGTTGGCGACAGCGGTGCTTGTGGCTTTTCGGAGAGCTGTGAGCTCGATCCATTTTGAAAAACGGTCCATGGCGACGAGTAGCCATATATGGCCTCGTCTGGATCGAGGTAACGTTCCTACTAAGTCGATTGAGACTGTATGCCATGGTTGCGTCCCAGGGTTGGCATGCAATCTCCCCGGAGGTGGTTGTGGAGGGACTTTGTATTGTTGACAGTTGGAGCAGTTGCGGACGTAGCGAGCAATCTCGCGAAACATTCCTGGCCAGTAGAATCGCTGCGCGATTCGAACGCTTGTTTTAGCGATTCCCAGGTGTCCAGCTGTGGGGTCGTCATGGAATTTCCTCAACACCTCTTCTCGCTCGTTGGCTGGGACGCATATTTTCCAGGCGATGCCTGGCTCGGGCTCGTTGTAATCGAGCTGGTGTGGTATCCGTCGATGTAACTTTCCTTCTCGGATTTGAAATTCTGTCTTCGGGTGGGATTGTCGATTTGTTATAGCCATCGCAATGCCTGGTGGTCTGTGATGACAATGAAATGATAGCCTTCAAGGTAAGGCTTCATCTTTCGTATGCCCCACACTACTGCGAGACATTCTTTCTCTGTAGCACTGTAATTGCGTTCGGTAGTGCTCAGTGTATGACTGGCATATGCGATGACCCTTTCTTCTTCATCTTGGCCTTGTGTTAATACGATTCCTAGACCATGATCGCTGGCGTCTGTTTGCAGAGTAAAAGGTTTTCCGAAATCTGGGCATGTCAACACGGGTGCTGTGACCAGTTTTTCCTTCATCGTTCTGAAGGCAATTACTTCAGTTTCCGTCCAACGCCATTTTGCATTCTTCCGGGTGAGCTGAGTGAGTGGCTCCATTATTTCTGCGAAGTTCGGTATGAATCGGCGATACCATGATGCCATACCGTGAAAACATCGTACTTCGCGTATCGTTTTTGGTGCACGTATTCTGGCGATTGCGCTGGATTTTTCCGGATCGGTCCGGATTCCTTGTTGGCCAATAACGTGCCCCAGGTACCGGAGGCTGCTGACGCAAAATTTGCATTTATCCGGATTTAATCGGAGGCCGGCTTCCCGGAGTCGTTGAAAAACTATCCGTAGGTGCTATTGGTGTTCCTCGATTGTCTGACTTGCGATAATGATATCGTCGAGATACGAAAATGCATGCGGCTTCAGCTCGGGACCGATTACTCGATCGAGTAGTCTTTGGAATGTTGCAGGCGCTGAGTGTAATCCGAATGGCATCACTCGAAATTGAAAAAGCCCTCTTCCGGCTCTGCCATTTTTCTTGCTTCGGTATCCTGTTTCTCGATGTATTCTGTCCAACGTTGACGAAGTTCTTCGAGGGTTCCGGTTGTCGGTAGATTCTTCCGGCGAAGTTCCGCGATAATCCTTTCCTTAGTAAGGCGTAAACCGTCCTGCGGCATTCCCTGGGGTGTTTGAAACTCCGTTTGTTCTCTGGAATGATACCGGTTTTACCCGAAAGATGTCGTGCACGGTATCTCTTTGTAGGGGCAATATGCCTTTCCGCTCATTGCCACGGCGCTCGTGTCGCCTGGCAATAGCCGCATGCGAGCGGCATAGCGAGTCGCCCCTCTAGACGACCCTGCGTTGCTGCCTAGAGCGCTTTCCCGCCTAGGCGCCATTCTCATTCTTCTCTGATTCTTTGTACAGACACCACGTTGCTTTTCCTTAGCCGTTGCTAAGTGTACACGTATAGACTTCAGTTGTAACAGTTAATAAAGTCATTGTTAATAATTATACATAGCAGCAGTGTTACTGATTCAATCGCAATCTTTCGGGCCAATAACGCGTCGTAGGTCGCCTTCCTTATCTGGTCACCATAGGGATAAAACCTACAATTGGTGACCCCGACGTGATTGCCGTCCTATTGAATCAGCGAGGATTTCGACAATCTACCTGCTGCCGCACTGCAGCCACGAGCCATCTCACAAGGAGAAGAACTTGGCTGCACGTGGCCAGAAGTCCAGAGGAAATTCGGCCGGCACCGAATCGTACGAAGAAATTCCTGGCGGCGAGCTTTCCGCTCGCTGCATCCAGAGCTGCCGTTTGCAGGCGGCGAGCAATCCGCTCGCTGCATCCATCGTGGCCGTTGCAGGCGCCGAGCAATCCGCTCGCTGCATACATCTTTGGCGTTTGCAGGTGGCGAGCAGGCCGCTCGCTGCACGTTGCGGTTTTCCTGCGAGAACCCATCGTCACCGGCGTTTCCAGCACCGCGTGGGTATCATCGCTGCCGCCATTGCTGCCTCCGTCGCTGCCGCCATTGTTGCCACCATCGACGCCATTTTGGACGCCGCGTGTAAGCCACAAGTAACGACCGTTAATTTTTAAATCCGTGTTCATACGTGTTCGCGTCGTTTTCCACCCGCCGTCATGTCTGCCCCATCCATGGACGAGCGCATGGCTCAACTGGAAGCCTTGCTGGCGGCTCAGAGGGAAGCCGCGCCTTCCAACCGCGTTGACAATTATCGCGTGCCCAAGCTGCCGGTCTTTTTCAAAGCGGAGCCGAAGACCTGGTTCGGGCAGGTTGTGGCGTCATTTCGAACGGCTCGCATCACGAGCCAAGCGATAATGGCCGACATCGTCATAGCCGGTCTCGATCCTGAGACAGCGACCGTTATATCCGACCTCATCGCGTCACCCGATCCCGTCGCACCGTTTACGCGTATCAAAGAACGCCTTATGGCGACGTTTTCCACATCCGCGGAAGCAAAACTCCGCCAGCTATTGAAAGGGCAAATCGCGTCGACCGGCAAACCCTCTCATATTCTTGCCGTCATGCGGAATAAAGATAACGGCGAGTGCTCGGAGGCAGTCCTCCGATCAATCTTTCTCGACTTGATGCCAGAACAATGCCGCGCGATTCTGGCCGCGTCCAAGTGCGACGATCTGCAGGATCTGGCCCTTCTGGCCGACAAGATCGTCGAGACCATGTACCCCGCTGCCGTGCATACCATCGCTGCCGCGACATTGACAACCGCTGCCGCGACAGCGAGACCCGGTTCCTTTCAGGACCAGCTCGACCTGATCATGCGCCGGATATCAAGTCTAGAGGTGTCGCAACAGCGCAACCCGTGTCAGAGTCAACGAAATTTCGGTCGAAATGCTGCCGGTTCCCGATCAAGGAGACGCTCTCGTAGTCGCGATCCATCGGGACTCTGTCGAATTCATTCGAAATATGGGGAGCGTGCGAACAGGTGTATTAAACCCTGCGCGTGGTCCGGCCCTCCGCGAGCGTCGGAAAACTAAAGTCACTCTCCTCCTCGGAGACTGTTGGAGTGTGCCAAACGACCTCTAAACATCTCCACGTACGCGATCGTAAATCAGGCCGCATGTTTTTGATCGACACAGGTTCGGATCTGTCTCTGCTGCCGGTTTCCGCAGAATCGCGTACCCGCCCCAGCTCGTTGAAGCTGTTCGCCGCGAACGACACACGTATCAATACTTACGGTGAATTTCGCGTGATCCTCGATTTGGATTGCGTCGCCCAATCGAGTGGAATTTTTGCGTAGCAGAAGTCCCGTATCCCATAATAGGAGCCGACCTGCTTACGCACTACGGTCTCACGGTCGATCTTAAAGGGCGTCGTGTCATTGATGGCACAACTAATATTTGTATCGCTGCCGGTATCGCCGATAGTACCCCCGCGTCCGTGAATGTCCTTGGACCGTCGTCCAAATACGCGCATATTTTGGCTCGTTTCCCTCAAGTCATCGGACTTGAGCAGCCAACACCTCTCGAGTCGCGCGGTGTGTTCCATTACATTTCCACCACCGGCCCACCCGTTGCCGAACGCGCTCGACGTCTCACAGCCAACAAGCTGAAAGCCGCGAAGGCTGAATTTCAGCATCTGATCGCTGCCGGTATTTGTAGACCTTCTAGCAGTCCATGGGCCAGCCCCATACATCTCGTTAAGAAAAAGTCAGGTGAATGGCTGTTGGAATTTATATAGTAACAAAAATAATCTACTATTAGTTAGAATGTTATACTATTCCTTTACTTTCGAGAACGCTCGAATGGTACATTGTATCTATGCGGCTCACGCCATGAGACCCTCAACCTCCAAGTATTTCTGAGATCGTCATTCGTTTTTCAGAACGACTCTCACTCGTGTTCTAAATCTTGTAGAGTAAAGACGTGCCTCTCTGCGTAGCTTCAAATATAAAGTTGAATAAATTCCATTTATAGTTTATTGTATAGTCTTTTAGTTTATTTGTTTATACCCATATTCCAATAGGTTATGGGCCCAGGTTTTCACTCTCATTAACATAGTCGAATTTCAATAATATATTAAGTAATTTTAAGTGATTAAACTGTAGTAAATATAACTTTATTGAACTGTGTGTGAATTTTAGTGCTAATATTTAAGTGTTTAAACTATAATAACTATTAGTTGATTGAACTGTGCGCGAGTGATAAAATAATGGAAAATTTAAAGACAAAAAGAAACATTAAACCATTCGAAGGTGATAGGTACAGTGTGTGGAAGGTTAGACTACGTGCCTTATTAAGTGAACTTGACGTGATCCGGGTGATTGATAATCCAACCCCCGAGAAACAAACCGATGCCTGGGCAAAGGCCGAAAGGATTGCAAAAGGCTTAATCGTCGAATATCTGTCCGATTCTTTTCTTGGATTTGCAAAACCGGAAAGCACTGCGGCTGAAATTTTGAAGAGTTTCGACGCAGTTTATGAGCGGAAGAGTCTAGCCACTCAACTGGCCATTCGGAAGAAACTCTTAACGTTAAAACTAAAAAGTGAAACACCACTTGTAAAACATTTCGCAATTTTCGACGATCTGATAACAGAATTATCAGGAGCCGGTGCGAGACTAGAAGAAACCGACATAGTTTCGCATCTTTTATTGACACTACCAACAACATATGATGGCGTTATCACCGCAATTGAAACACTATCAGAAGACAACATAACAACAGCTTTTGTAAAAACCAGGCTACTTGATCACGAGGTAAAATTAAAATCAGAAATAACCTCACCAAGTGCAAACGTGATTCAAGTTCACCGTTCGAATATGAACAATCGCAATGCGAATAGTTTCAAGCCGCAAATGGGTTACAGAAAACAACCATACAAACTAAATAAAAGAAATTTTAAAAGGCCTAGTGAAAATGTATTTTTAAAGTGTCATCATTGCGGGAGGAAAGGTCATAAGATGAATGATTGCTATTACTTCAAGAGGAGCCATCAATACAATACAGAAAAGAAAAGGACCATCCAAACAGTTCAAGTTTCAGAACCAGTAACAAAAGAGAACAGCTCATCCAGTTTTGCCTTCATGGCTGGGAATCGCCAATTTGGGACTGATGGAAATGGAAAATTGACTTTTCTTCTGGATTCGGGCGCATCGGACCATATAGTCAATCAGGATGATGTATTTATAAATTCCGAGGAGTTACAGCCACCGATAAAGATTTCGGTAGCAAAGAACGGAACCTACGTGACGGCAACGCAGAAAGGGAACATCCAAGTAACCAGCGATATGGGTGTACGAGGCATACTGGAGGATGTTCTGTATTGTTCAGAAGTGCCGTACAATCTATTATCGGTACAGAGGATGCAAGAGGCTGGTCTGACAATTACTTTCAATGAAAACGGAGTTGAAATAGGTAAAAACGGTATACCTATCATGAAAGGTAAGACCTTAAACTATTTAACCGCTATAGAGTTTGAAATTAATAGCAGAAACGTAAAAAATAATAACTTTCAAATTTATAGTAGTATAAATGATAATTATAAACTGTGGCATCAACGTTTTGGCCACATAGGAAAAACTAAATTTTTAGAATTGAAGAATAAACAAATGGTTGATGATATAAACTATATTAATAAAGTCATACCAAATGACTACTTATGCGAAGCTTGTATAAATGGTAAACAAGCAAGGCTGACATTTGAAAAGGCAAAAGATAAAAATTATATCAAACGACCATTGTTTGTTATTCATTCAGATGTTTGTGGTCCTATTACTCCTTCAACAGTCAATAATAAAAATTATTTTGTGCTATTTGTCGATGACTACACTCACTATTGTGTCACGTATTTAATTACGTATAAATCCGACGTATTTTCGGTCTTTCAAGATTTTATTGCTAAAAGTGAGGCACATTTCAATTCAAAAGTTGTTAACTTGTATTCCGATAATGGTGGAGAATATTTGTCTAAAGAGATGAAAGATTATTGCGCCCAAAGAGGCATTAGCTATCACTTAACAGTCCCACGAACCCCTCAATTAAATGGTGTTTCAGAAAGAATGATAAGAACAATAACCGAAAAAGCACGCACAATGATAAGCGGTGCCAGTTTAAATAAAGTGTTTTGGGGAGAAGCAGTTCTAACTGCTACGTATTTAATAAATTTAACCCCAACTAAAGCTTTAAAACAAGGCAAAACACCATTTGAATTGTGGCATGGCAAAAAGTCTAAATTAAAATATTTAGGCGTTTTTGGTTCAACAGTCTATGTACATAACAAGATTAGGAAAACAAAGTTTGATGAAAAGTCTTGGAAAGGGATATTAGTGGGATATGAACCAAATGGATACAAAGTGTGGGATGTAGAAAATGTAAAATTTGTTACAGTTAGAGATGTGATAGTAGATGAAGCAACTTACTTGCAATCTCGGCCTATGATGAGACTTGATGAAATAAATTCAGAAAAAGGATACAAGAACACTGATGCATCTGAAATGCAGTCGAAATCAGTGGAATGGTATAATAAATCTGATAATGATAAATCAGATATGAAAGAAAATAGTAAATCTGATAATGTTAAATCAGATACGATATATAGTCATAAATCTGATAGTAATAAATCAGATATAGCTAGGCCGAGTACAAAAGTAAGCTCTGACGAAAAATTAGGTGATGAAACTAATAATTTTACAATTGAAGTAGGTGTGAACAATAAATCTTCATCTCAAGACAAGACTAATGAAATACAAGAAAATTCTCAACTTAGAAGGAGTGGTAGGATTAAACAACTTCCACCGGTTTCATATGACGAATGTGATAACTGTAAAGATTACATTATGTGTGCTCAACCCTTTGTTTGTAAAACTCCCAATTCATTTGACGAAATTAAAACTAGAGACGATAAAGTACAATGGGAGAGAGCTATTGCTGAAGAGATAAATTCTCTTTTGATAAACAAAACCTGGACATTGGTTCAAATGCCTAAAGATAAAAATATAGTTGATTGTAAATGGGTATTTACAATTAAAAATAATGAATTTGGAAAACCAATGAAATACAAAGCCCTTCTTGTCGCTCGAGGTTTTAGCCAAGAGTATTTGGTCGATTATAATGAAACATTTGCACCTGTTGCTAGGATTGCAAGTTTCAGATTTTTAATTGCTTTTGCAAACCAATTTAATTTGTTAATACACCATATGGATGTCAAAACGGCATTTTTAAATGGTGAGCTAAAAGAGGAAATTTACATGAAAGTTCCTCAAGGAATTGAAAGCAAAATTGGTCAAGTTTGCAAATTAAATAAAGCTTTGTATGGCTTAAAGCAAGCGGCAAGGTGTTGGTTTGAGGTATTCGAGAAAAGCCTAGTGGAAAAAGGTTTTCGAAATTCATCCGTTGACCGTTGCATCTATATTTTAGATAGAGGAAATATATCTGAAAATATATATGTAATTTTATATGTTGATGATCTTGTGATTGCGACTGCTAAAATTGAGACAATAAATAGTTTTAAAGGTTATTTAATGAATAGATTCAGTATGACAGATTTGAAAGATATTAAGCTGTTCTTAGGGATCAAAGTTGAAAGAAATAATGAGAAAATAACACTGGATCAAAGTGCCTATATTAAAACAGTATTAGAGAAATTTGGTATGCTCGATTGTAAAACGGTTAACACACCTCTTCCTAGTAAATTAGACTATCTAGCTTTAAATTCTGATGAAGCGTGTGATGCACCATGTAGAAATCTAATCGGATGTTTAATGTACATAATGGTGTGTACAAGACCTGACTTAAGTATAGCCGTAAATATTTTAAGTAGATATACAAGTAAAAATAACAAAGAGTTATGGCAAAATTTAAAACGTGTGTTACGATATCTGAAAGGTTCGCAGAATATAAAATTAACTTACGAAAGAGGAAATTATAGTAATCTTCTGAGCGGCTATGTTGATTCAGATTGGGGAGGTAGTGATTCAAGCGATAGAAAAAGTACAACAGGATACTTATTTAAATTATTCGAAAGATGCACAATATGCTGGAGCACAAAACGGCAAGCATCAGTAGCAGCTTCATCAACAGAAGCTGAATATATGGCTCTTTTTGAAGCAGTTAGAGAAGCTCTTTGGTTAAAATCTTTGGCAGAAAGTATAAATGTGAATGTGCTACAGCCAATAGTAATCTATGAAGATAATAATGGTTGTATAAGCATAGCAAACAACCCATGCAATCACAAGAGGTCAAAGCATATTGATATAAAATATCATTTTTCCAGGGAACAAATTGAGAAGAAGGTGATAAAACTTGAATTTGTTCCTACAGGTAATCAAGTAGCGGACGCGCTGACAAAACCATTGCCAGCGGCGAAGTTTTTAGAATTCAGAGCGAAAACGAATATCAAATAATTAGTTATTCTCTAATCTTGTATTTATAAGATATTATAAGATATACATTAAGTACCCCGTTCCTCACCTTCACGACTTTCCTGCCAACCTTCATGGCAAAACCATATTTACGGCGTTAGACCTCTACAAGGCATATCATCAGATACCTGTTGCCCCCGAAGATATTCAAAAAACCGCTGTCATCACGCCGCACAGTGGTCCCAAAGCCCGAAAACGTGGCCAAAACCTCAAGACGTCCCTGGATTAAATTTAAAATTTGTGATGTTATGTTTTCAAGGTCGCTGATTACGAATCTGAACTTAGAATTTCGAAAAACAAAATGGCCGATCCAATATGGCGGACGGGTATCTGAAAAAATGATTCGATTTCTAAAAAAATTGGCAATACGATGTTTTCTTGGATCTCTGATTACGATTCTGAACTTAGAATTTCGAAAAACAAAATGGCCGATCCAATATGGCGGACGGGTATCTGAAAAAATGATTCGATTTCTAAAAAAATTGGCAATACGATGTTTTCTTGGATCTCTGATTACGATTCTGAACTTAGAATTTCGAAAAACAAAATGACCGATCCAATATGGCGGACGGGTATCTGAAAAAATGATACGATTTCTATAAAAATTGGTAATACGATGTTTTCTGGATCTCTGATTACGAATTTGAATTGAAAAATTTGATGGAACAGGAAGGTTGAATCAAATATAGCAATATTTGCAATGGAGGAATGAGGCATTGGTAAATAAAACTTTAATACGCTTATCGTTAAATTGCGTTTATTCAATCAATCTAGTAACGATATAAGTTAAAAATAAATTTCGTCATCGGCAGATTCAAAATCTTCTCTGGATGCTTCATGTATTTCTTCTGCATTTGTATCCTTATCTATCCTTGGCGATGCTAATAAGTCAACTGCTTCTGCAGATAGGCTTCTCAATTTCTTTTGCGGCAATTTTCTTATGCCAGATAAAAATGGGTCCGAGTGTAGCAGAAGATGATTAAACACATCCTCCATCGTTTTAACTCGTGAATATTTTCGAGATAAATCTTTTCGAAATCGCTTCTTTTCCGTGCGCGTGCATCGCGAGACGCAAAAACCAAATACACACTTTCAAATACCCGTCCGCCATATGGGATCGGCCATTTTGTTTTTCGAAATTTTAAGTTCAGAATCGTAATCAGAGATCCAGAAAACATCATATTACCAATTTTTATAGAAATCGAATCATTTTTTCAAATACCCGCCCGCCATATTGGATCGGCCATTTTGTTTTTTAAAATTCTAAGCTCAGATTCGTAATCAGCGACCTTGAAAACATTACATCACAAATTTTCAATGGAATCCAGGAACGTGAATGTTTTCAGTTACCCTTTCAAACCTCACAGTATACCTACTCTACATTACAAAAAATAGTATTACGAACAAATCTGCAAAAATCTGTAGCTGATTTTTGTTTCAGTTGCAAGATAATAGTATAAAGTAGATGCTCGAACAAGTTTTAGGGCCTGAGTTGCCGTGAGTTGTAACTTCCACTCTACATTTTTAAAATTTACGCCTTCACTTTTACGTTCTCTTTTGCATACATAGTTACCAGTTAATAATAAACATTTGGCACTAAAAACTATGCAACTTATCTTCAAAAACAGCATTCATAATGCACAATTAAAATCAATACGATACAATACAATTTGTATACTGTACACTTAAAATTCGCACTGAGGCTTGGAAGAGTATGAAAGCACTGTCTAAGAAAACCAAAGTTCGGACTGCGATTGTTGGTCAGGTAATAAAATGCGACCTTCTTGCCGTTTACCCCCAAGTAGAAACACTCTTAGAATAACCAACCCCATAATTAAAACTTACCTAGCTGAAAGTTAATTTTTTAGGTTTTGGCCACGTTTTCGGGCTTTGGGACCACTGTGCGCCGTTCGGACTTATCGAGTATTGCGCGATGACGTTCGGACTTCAAAATGCGGGCCAAACTTGTAACCTAACTATTGATAACCTTCTATTGTTTTGTTCGGGTTTAAAGTAAACGGGCTTATAGGGTGAACACCCAAACATAAAAATGCAAAAACCGAGCGGCACGGCTGGCGAGTCACCGGAGTGTCGAACGATCTCGTATTGAAAAGAATTACGGGTGAGGGTAGACAATCTGATCAGCGTCGGCAGGGGAACGAACACGTGGCCGGGCCGACTCTATTGTTGTCCAGACACACCCGTTATCTGGATAATTAAATTTTAAGGCCCTTAACAATCAAAAGTACACAAGATTGGAATATCGATCGGCGTGGCCGGTAATTCACGGGAACGGAGATCGATTCCAATTCATTTGACACACCCGTTATCTGGATAATTAAATTTTAAGGCCCTCAACAATCAAAAACACACAAGATTGGAATATCGATCGGCGTGGCCGGTGATTCACGGGAACGGAGATCGATTCCAATTTACCTGACACACCCGTTATCTGGATAGTTAAATTTTAAGGCCCTTAACAATCAAACGTACCCAAAGTTGGAATATCGATCGGCGTGGCCGCTAATTTACGGGAACGAATATGGATTCCAATTCATTTGATCTCCCACCATTGCTCGTGGAAACTGGTACCCAGAGCTGGCAGGGCACAGAAACGTGGACGGGGCAGCTCTGCACCAACCTAGTCAACCCAGTGAAATCAAATCCTTCGAGAGTAGAAGGAGTTATTAGTTAACAATTCAAACACCGGATTGGTTACGAAATCCGATGTTAAATTAACGACAGGTTCGTGCCTCCAGGCACTGGATGACGGAAAGGTTGAGACAAATATGAATAATTTTTAGGAGATAATATCTGGTCAAATTGAGATATATTCTAGTAAATTGGTATGGATGAGAACAGTATCACTACCGTTCAGTAATTTACAAGCGTATAAAGAAAAAACGCATGGTTAACTTCTGTGTATAATACAACCATAATACGGTAGAGCGAAACGCGACGACCATAAACCGTAAACAAAGTATTCCCTGCTAGGAATGCGTGTAAGAAATTCGTATGGTTAACTCTATCGCGGTTCTCATTTTGGACCGCCCGTCGGACGGACGACAAGCAATGTAACCAAACTTCAATTAAATTCTTTATAAACTTGGTTGCAGATATACAACTCACAAACGTAATCAATTTCACTGCAAGAATTGAATGCAATCCAATAGTTGGCCTTCTTGGCGCAATTTAAACAATCCATCAAATAGAGCTTGAACACTCAACTAAATATGTTTTATAACTAGATTTTACTTGAATATAGAAGTTATACTTATAACTCGGAATGCGACAAGAAGTGCCCTTATCGCCGGGCTTTGAACACGGTAAATGATTCGTCTTATTGGCAATTCTAATGTACTCAACGACTAGATCTCGAAATTTGACAATTTAATATTCGCAAATATTATTGCAAACTTTTACATGTATCGCGACTCAAAACGCCCTTTAGCCGGGCTGGCAACTAAATCGACAATTATCTGCCTTATTGGCGATTTGTAAATGACAATTCTAACTCTTCAAATTCTCGATTTCACGCAGAACGCGAGTTGACTCATACGTGCTTACTGGATCGAGCCCAGACGTAGAGTGATCATTCTGTCGCTCGCATCGACCTCCTTCGATCGCAATCGAAAGGGGATCGATGCGCACGCATCCTCTTATCTATATCGATCACTCCTGCGATCCTTGTCTATGACAATGTTACACATGACGTCACACCTGTCGCAGTGGGGATCGATATCCATTCACGCAATAATTTGGTATGTAACCTGAACGGTTACAAACTTTTCAACGGTATATCAACGGTGCGCTAGGCGATTTGGATTTTGTCTTCACATTCCTCGATGACATTCTCATTGCCTCTTCCTCTCCTGAAGAGCATGAGAAACATCTGGCAATCGTCCTGCAGCGCCTGAGTGATTTTCATCTGCGTGTGAATTTAGACAAATGCCGCTTCGGCGTGTCTGAGCTAGTTTTTCTCGGTCATCTAGTCAACTCGGAGGGATTCAAACCCACTCCCGATAAAGTTGAGGCCATTAAGAATTTTCCCAAGCCGCGCACGATCGATGACTTACGTCGTTTTCTGGGAATGGTAAATTTTTATAGGCGTTGTATCCCACACGCCGCCGCCACTCAAGTTCCGTTAAACGCATATATGCATGATGCGCGAAAACGCGATAAACGCTTAATTAAATGGCTGCCGGAAGCCGAGACTGCTTTCGCGAAATGCAAGGACGATCTTGCAAACGCTGCCTTGATAACGCACCCTAGTGAAAAAGCCACTGTTCAACTCGTTGCCGATGCATCTGACGTGGCCATGGGCGCAGTTTTAGAGCAGCTGTGTGGCGCAAACTGGAGACCACTTGCATTCTTCTCACGCAAATTCTCCCCGGCCCAGTGTAGGTACAGTACGTACGATCGCGAGCTCACCGCGATATACGAGGCCGTGAGACATTTCCGCCATTTCTTAGAAGGTCGCGAATTTAATATATATTCCGATCATAAACCGCTCATCTACGCCTTTGCGCAGAGCTCAGAGCGTGCTCTCCTCGTCAGACGAGACAATTGTGCTATAAAGCACAATTCACGTCTAACATTCTCTACCTGCCGGGTAGTGATAACGTCGTTGCCGATTCTCTCTCGCGTACCGAGGCTATGCGGCTGCCGACGCAATTCGATTTAAATGAGCTGTCTCGCGAACAGGAAAATGACCCCGAACTCAGGGAAATTCTTCGAACGCCCGATCACTCTCTCGCTCTTAAAAGGCGAGTATGTATCCTGTATATTGCAGTGTTTGCGATGAGTGGATTCGTCCGTATATACCCGCCTCGATGCGCGAGCGAGTGTTCACGCTCTTTCAATCACCCGCTCATCCGAGCGCGAAAGTAACTGATCGACTCATTCGACAGCGCTACGTCTGGCCCGACATGCACCGTGACATTGCTCGCCAGTGCAAGTCGTGTGTAGATTGCCAGCAATCGAAGATCTCCCGTCACGTTAAAATGACACCGTCGCAGTTCGTCGCGCCCGACGGACATTTTATGCACGTGCATATCGACCTTGTCGGTCCGCTGCCGGTCAGCGAAGGTCTTCAGTATTGCCTTACTATGATTGATAGATTTTCGCGCTGGGCCGAAGACGTTCCTCTCCGCGACATTTCCGCGCAGACAGTCGGCCGTGCTTTCTTCGATAATTGGGTGTCGCGTTTTGGCGCACCCGCATTTCTAACGAGCGATCAAGGTTCTCAGTTCGAATCGCAGCTTTTCTCAGCCGTTCTTGCGCTTGTCGGCTGCCGGAGACAACGAACGACGGCGTACCACCCCGCATCTAACGGTATGGTCGAGCGTTGGCATCGCGTCTTGAAGGCAGCGATCATGTGCCATGCCGATCAGCAATGGTCGCGTGTTCTACCCGCGGTATTGTTAGGTCTGCGTATTGCTGAGAGCTGACAAGAAGATCCCGGGGGGGCACAGAGGCAAGAGGGGTCTCCAGCTAGCGCCGCCTACCCCCACCTCTGACGGTCCGTACTCGCCGCGTCACCACGCCCTTTCAGCTGCTACGTCACACGACGCATAGTAGCAGGATTCCCGTATTTACGGAGGGCTACGATGTTTCACGACTTACAGCCAATATTCAATGCCGTGAATACGAGGATCCTATTGCAGTCATGAAAAGTGACAATTTACACAAGGAGAATGCAAAGCCTTCGCGTCACAGATTTAGTTGAGACTTTACAGAGTTACAGATCTCGTTCCCCTGATTACGAATTTACCCAATTATAGGGGCAACTATTCAGTAATTTTCGAGATATTTGCAAATTAAAGTTTTGTGGACGCAACATGTCAGTTTACATAGTTCACTCTTTTACTAAGTTACGGTGTGGCGTAGCGGCAGCGAGCTGAACTGCTATGCCGTGGGCTCGGGTTCGAGTCCCGTCGTAGTAACTTTTTTTATACTTTTTTTTTAGCTTTTTACATTAGAGACAGAGAGCGAGAGAGCGGGAGAGAGTTGTTGTTAATGTCAATACTGTGTCACGTTAACCTTTTTCCGACGAGCGGTTTGACCCGCGGAAGCCGGTTACCTTCGGGCCTTACAGGCGCTGAGACCAGGCCGCGTGCAAGCCGAGTGCACGCGGTCCGCCCGAGACAATACGGGACTCGAAGATTCGACGATTTCCTCACGAAAGTTAAAGGTTCGGGCGCCAGGCACCGCAAGGATGCCACACGAAACGCAAAGCACTGCTCGAGCTCGGAGAAGCCGAGGTCGAGAGCCGAATCTTCGAGATACGCGGATCGAAAATGACGTCGAGACTAGGCCAGATGGTTCGAACACGGGGTGACTAGGACAGCCCTCTCGGCAGGACGGATCTCACAGGGAATCGAATAATTCGACTACGATATGGTCTCGAGCTATTTATTGTAGCAGTCGTTAGTTTACAAAATCAGCGGCCACGTGGCCGAGACCCGAGAGCCCGCGCTCTTCGTACAAGATAGCGAAAAGATGGTCGTTCGCCGCGCGGTTGTCCTACATATTTCGCTCGCAACGATACCGCTGGCAATTACCGTCGTTTCGTTCGCAACGAACTTCGGAAACGCGGGCGCAGATGACGGGCGAACTGCGAGACTGCCGCGATAACTTCCGCACGTGAATCGCCCCGACGCGTACGTTATCGATTACGCGATCGAACGCCGACGGACAGAATACGCGCTTCGACAGGAGACACAGGATTCGAGAAACGCAAAGATACCGAATTGAATTATTCTCACGAACGCGACTCCTCGTAAGACACTCTTTCGCACGCAAGTTACAGAGGAAAACTCTCCCGAAATATTCACGAAAACCTGAAAGCATTCCGAGAGGAATGCGAGCGAATTATTGAGGACCGAACGGGAAGCGTTCGTCCTCGCACGACGAAGGTCGAGCCGGCGCGCAACAAAAATACCGAATGGATCACAAGTGCGACTTACCGCTTCTCGTGGCGTTTCTCGTTCCGATGTAATCGAACGGCTCCCGGTAGAGCGTGCAGCAGATTTGGGCTCGGGTGGACGTAGTCCTTTGCTCCCGAGGATCCTCACGGGACACTTGACTTTACTCGCGGCGCAACGATTATTCGGATCTCGCGATTATTACAAGGGCGTGTACGTGTCGTCAGTACGATAGCCAGCGCGACAGTGATCCATCGATTTTCGGCCGCCTAGCGGATCGAACACGGTTCCCCCCACTCGACCGCTTTTCCGAATTGCCTATGGCGTGTTTCCACGGCGTAACTCTACGGCACAGGAGCGTACCCTCTTCGCGCCCTAGGGCCCCGGGCAATCACGAAATTGGTCAAGGAGCTTATCGCTCACTTGACAAGCGGAGGGGCTTCCTCTTCTTGGCTGCGAGGGCACCGACCCCGGGGCAGCTCTCCCTTGATGGGGCGAGACGACGTCAGGGTATTCCGTCGGTCCGTATCGGACGAGATGTTCGAAAGCTGTTGTCCTGGCGGCGCCTCCGGTTTGCTTGCCGAGTGTCCTCGCACCAAGCTCTAATTTCTCGAAACGGCCATTCGCTTTTCCGTCGGGCGCTTCCTGGCCTTGGGGCGACTGTTCGTTTCCCGTGACAATTCGGCCGGTCGGTGGTTCCTTAGGCGCGTTCCATATACGGCCCTGAAACTTGCCGTTCTCGGCACGCGCGACAGATGTCATTAGGAGGTCCTCGATAATATCGGGATCTCTTAGAGGAGCGCTCTCGAATCCTGTCTCGGTACGTGTCCCGTTAGAGGGCGGTCCGGTCCTTTACCGTTCTCGAACCTACGCGAAATCACCGGAGAAGGGACGTCGCAAACGTTGCAACGTCACAACTCCCCCCCCCCCCCCTTAAAATGGACCGGACCGACACGGTTTCGCCGCCCCCGTGATCCACGGCTCGACAGGTGAGAGAGCGTTCCTCCGGAAGAGATGTCCTTTACACCCCGGAGCCTTCACCACCGAGCGACAACCGCGTCCTACGAATATCCTACAACAAACACAGACAGCACAAGCGAACGACGATCCTCGGTAGCAGCACTGGAACCTCGAACAAGCTATCGACGTCGGTGGACCTGTAAGAGGGATCGGGTGTTTCGCAAGAAATTCTTTCACGTTAATTATCCCTTGCCGGGGAGAAACTGAATTATTTATTTTCTTATCTCCCGGGATGACACTAGTTTCACGAAGAAGAACAACTCAAGAAAACTTTTGCTCCCGAGAGCAGCCTTATGTGCCCCGGAGTCCAGAGGGGACTCAATCTTTTATACTATCCCGCGAAATAATCCGGATCGGAACGACGGGGGGTGTTCTTCGACCTCTCGACGAGAGGGCCACCTGCCCGTCGCCCCGGCCAGTCCGGCTTCCTCTGTCTCGTTAGAGCCTCCGTCTCACGTTTTTCGGGAAGGCCGTGGTTGGGGTTCCCCCTTGCCGCTGGTTCGCGTCTGCTGGGCCTTTCTCCACGACGGGCCGCACACCGGGCACGTCCTTACGGAGCACCCCGGCCGACCTCAGCGGAAGCAGTGGGTTTTAATATTCACTGGGCACGTCTTACGGTCGTGGCCGTACTTGCCACAGTTCCAGCATGCATCGGGATCCTTCGGCCTGAACCTACTGTTCGCCGTCCACTGTTCATATTGACCCCAGCTCGAGGTTCGTTCCTCCCGGGTTTTCTCTACGGTCCCGGCGAACTTCCGCGGGGTGGTTGCATGCTGGGCTGTGGCAGCCCCCTGCTCCCGTTGCGGCGGCGTTGTCTGGTTCTTCTCCGGTGTCGCGTCCTGCTCCCGCGACGGCAGCGGCTTCTTCGCGTCTCCTCCTCGCGGCGGTAGCGGCTTCTCCGCGTCGTCGCGATCCCTGGCCTGTCCTTCCGTTGGCTGGTGGGCTACGGTCTCTTCATCGCTCGAGAGCGACTCCTCCTCCGTTTCTACCAACGGTAGGAGTTCCGGCGGCGTTCGGACGATCTTCCCTAGCATCCTGGTCCGCTCTCGTACCCCCTTCCACTTCCACTCTATCACCCGGCAGCTTTCGAGGACGTCCTCTTCTCCGACCCCGGGCGACAGGAGCTGGACCAGGTGTTGCAGGTAGCCCAGCTCCTCCTGGATCTCCATGATTTGGTGGCACAGCGTGACCCGTCGCCGGTGCACATAACGGGGTTCGTCTAACTCTTCCATCTGTAATTAAGTGGGATGCTGGGGTGTTATCGTTTTGTTCGCCTTCGAGCGGTGGAGTGTACGGCTTCAGGTCGGATACGTGTGACTTCCCGGCGTCCTTCCCTTCCGGGGTACTTAATCGATAGACGACCGACGACAATACTTTCGCGACTCGGAAGGGGCCGCTGAACTTTGGGCACAATTTGGCTGCGATGTTCTGCGCGGCGGACGAAAGGACGCGCTGCCGACGAAGGACGAGGTCTCCCTCCACGAAACGGATGTCTTTTCGGTGCAGGTTGTAGTTTTTCGCCTGCGTCTCGTACGCTCGCTCTAAATTTTCGGTGACCCAGTGGCGTAATGTGGCCAGGTGCGACATACGCTCTGACCAACCCTCGATAGGCGCTACCTCCAGGTCAACCGACGCTTCCTCGCTCTCGCGAACGCATGACGCTGGTTTCGGTTCGCGTCCGAAATTCAGGAACGCGGGCGAAGCTTGCAGCACTGAGTGGTACGCGGTGTTGTACGCGAATCGAAATTTTGCTAAGTGCGCGTCCCACGTACGGTGGTCTTTCTCGATGTAGGATACTATCATCGTTTTTAGTATCCGGTTCACCCTCTCGACAGGATTCGCCTGGGGGTGATACGGGGGTGTCGTCGTGATCGCGATCCCGTAAGTTCGTGCGACTTCGTGAATCGCTTTATTCACGAATTCGGTACCGTTATCCGTGAGCAATACCTCGGGCGTCCTCCAACATGAAAAGACAAGGTCTTCGAGCGCGTCCGAAATTTTGGCCCCGGTGGCCTTCCGCAGGGGGCAACACTCGACCCATTTCGTAGAAAGATCTTGAATTACGAGCAGGTACGAAAACCCTGCACGACTCGGGGGAAGCGGGCCCATAATATCGGTTGCGATAACCATCCACGGCGCGCCGATACGACGCCTTCCCATGAGCCCAGAAGGGAGTGATTGCTCAACCTTCGTTAACTGACACGTGGGGCAGCGTCGCACGTATTCTACGACCGTGCGAAACATTCCCGGCCAATAGTACCGGGTCGCTATTCGATGGTAGGTTTTCTCAACCCCCAAATGACCCGCTTGCACCTCGTCGTGACTTTCCCTCAAAATCTCAATTCTTTTCTCGGCCGGTACGACGAGTTTCCACTCGTCTAAATCACCGCCGAGAATTTCGGAGATTAACGGGTTGGTACGACGATGGAAAAGTTGCCCCTCGCGAATGGACCAGTCGGGGTGGCGCTCTGGGCCGTTTTCTACTTCTCGAAATTTCTGATCGAACCATTCGAGTTTCGTCACGGCCGCAGTCACTAATTCGACCCCCCCTTCCCCCGGTTCGACTCCCTCGTACATGCGTGATAACGCGTCCGGTACGCGATTGAGCGCTCCTTTTCGATACTTAATCTCGAAATCATACTCTAATAATTGGAGCGCCCACCGCGCGAGCCGACCGGAGGGGTTCGACAATTTTCTTAACCACCGTAAACTATTGTGGTCGGTCACGATCGTGAAGTGGTACCCCTCGAGATACGCTCTGTATTTCTCTACGGCCCATACTATCGCGAGGCATTCTAGTTCGGTCGCGGAATATTTTCGTTCGGCCGCGCTAAGCAACCGACTCGCGAACGCGATCACCCTTTCGGTTCCCTCGATCTCCTGTACAAGCACTGCTCCCAGTCCTACCATGCTCGCGTCAGTCTGTAAAGTGAAGGGCACCTCGAAATGTGGGCAGGCCAGGGTTGGGGCGGTCGCGACTAACGTTCGTAATTTTTCGAAAGCGGATTGCTGTTCACGCTCCCACTTCCACTTTGCGTCCTTCCGCAAAAGGCTGTTCAGCGGATCCGCGACTGTGGCGAAATCCGGGATGAACCTGCGATACCACGAGGCCATCCCCAGAAATCGCCGCAGTTGTTTTACATTCCGCGGGACCGGAAACGATATTACCGGTGCGACTTTATCGGAATCGACCTTTAACCCTTCCTGGCTGACCACAAATCCGAGGTACCGAACTTCCTCCTTACAGAATTCGCATTTATCCGGGTTCACGAGTAATCCCGCCGATTTTATGCGATCTAGAACCCGTTGGAGCCACTCGAGATGGCCTTCGAACGATGGTGTCGCGATGATGACGTCATCTAAATACACGAACACGTAAGGCTCCATTTCGGGCCCGATCAATCTGTCTACGAGACGTTGAAAAGTTGCCGGGGCTCCCGTGAGCCCATACGGCATTTTCTTAAATTGGAATAACCCTTTCCCCGGAACGGTAAACGCTGTTATTTCCTTGCTCGACTCCTCGAGCGGAATCTGGAAGTACGCTTGCGAGAGATCGAGGGTCGAAATGTATTTCGCGGCTCGTAATTTATCTAGAATGCTCGACATGATAGGCAGCGGGTACGCGTCCTTCTTAGAGACTTCGTTCACTTTCCGGAAGTCTAAACAAAACCGATATTTGCCGTTCGCTTTCTTTACCATGACGATCGGACTCGACCACTCACTTTCTGACGGCTCGATTATTCCGTTTTCCAGCAGCGAATCCACTTCTCGGTAGATCGCTTGCTGGACGATCGGCGAGACCGGATAATAACGTTGTTTGATCGGCCTATTATCACCGACATCTATTCGGTGAGCGATCAGAGTCGTCACGCCAGGCACCCGGTCGAAGCCCTTCATTTCTCGCTCGAGAAACACGCGTAACCGCTCCCTCTGCGACTCAGAAATTCGCTGTAGGCCGCAGCAGAGCGGCTTTTCCGAGATACAACCGAATGAAAATTCTACCTGCGGCCGCGACGCGAAGTGCCATTTTTCCCGATGGTATTCGACGACGATACCGAATTGAGCGATCGCGTCGACTCCCAGCAAAACCGGATTTACTAAATTATCGAGGACGTAAGCGAAAATTTCCCGCGTTTGGTCTCTGATTCGTAGCGAAAATCGAGCTTGATCTACGGCGCGATCGACGGCTCCCGTGGCCAGAAGAAAATAACACTCGTTTTCGGCCGTCGTTATCGTGGCGGCCTTCCCCACGATCGAAATGGTTTCGCGACTCACGAACGGGAGCGACGAGCCCGAGTCGATCAGTGCGAGCACCCGGCGAAAAGCAATGTGCGCGCCTACGACAAGTAGCGGAGGTTTCGATACACTTGCGAATCCGAACTCGGTATTCGCTACGCGGGCCGAAATGATTGGGTACGAGGCCGTTCGGGCCCTTACGAGCGGCTTCGATAGTAGTTTTCCGCCCGCGGAGGGCAACGACGGCAGTCTCTCGCGATTACCCCGGGTTCCCCGCAACGATAACAATGTCGAGTTTGCGGCACTGGACATTGGCGCGACCTATGCCCCGGCCGGTGACAATTCCAGCACGTGCTGTCAGCCGCCGGCTGTCTGACCGGCGAAGTGGCAGTTCTGCTGGTCTCGGTCGCGGTCGGGTGGGTTCGGCGCGGCTCGTCTCGCGAGCGGTTGAACGGCGGTCGGTTATGACGCGGTTGCTCGGCTATCGGGGGTTCGCGCGGACGCGAGGGGCCCGCACGATACCGCGGTTCCCCTCCTGACGCGTCGACTACCGCGTTGACCCTTTCGTACTCCTTCGGCTTTTCCGGCTCCGCCTCCGCCGCCTTCGCGTATTTCTTCGGGTCGTACGCGAATTCTTTATTCGCAATCGTATGCACGAGATATTTATCGACGCTTTGCGGCATCGCGAATCGTTCCGCCTCGCGCATTAATGTCGCGAGCTCCGCTACTGACGTAACCGTCCGTTTCTCGATACCGACTCGGCACTCCGCCCTCGCGCCCCAGAAAATGCGGTTGATCTTCATTTGTTCTGACCACGGTCGCTTCAATCGCGCGAACATGCTGCGCATATTCGCGAGGAAATCGCGAAGCGGTTCTTCGGGTCCCTGCCTTCGAACGAGAATGTCGTGTTCGAGCAGCTGTTGGTAGTCGGGGTCGCGGAAATTCTGGTGCCACTCGTATTCGAATTCCTCCCAGGTGGACATCGGAGGGCAGGTGTCGAACCATTTCGCCGCGGTACCGGTGAAACAAATCGGCAGACAGCGTAGGAGGTCGTCATCGCGAACGGTACAGGCTCTTCGCATAACGGAGAGCCTTTTGAAAAATTTCTCCGGGTCTTCCCCGGGTTTCCCTTCAAACGAAAGGTCCCATTTCCGCATGACCTCGTACGCCGTCTTGTTACCCTCAGAGTCGACCGGAGGGACTGAGGTCGTTACGGCGGCTGGGCGCGGTACTGTCGGGGATGGTTTCCATCCCGTCGGTACCTGCAGCATAGTTGGACCGGGGGGGTGGGACTCAGGGTCCTGTTTTATGACAGTCCCGTCGTTCTCACTCCCGTGCGCGCTGTAGTACGATTTGTCGTCCTCCGGCCACCTCGAAACATAGGTCCTACTACCCTCCGCCATCGCTACCTGAGAGTTATTTACGAGAACCGTACTCGAGAGCGAGACAAAAGATCTTACAATACGGTCGGTAACGCCGAAGCAGTTTTTCGAGCGCGATGTCTCGGCTTGGTTTTCCCGCGCGACCGTTACCGAAACTTTACCCGGAGCTGTCGAACTCAAGGACCCTCGACCGCGCGGTGTTTATTTGAACGTCCGGACACGGCTCGGATTCCTCGCTACGATACGAAACTCGACGTTGACCTTGACTAGATCGCTGTTGCTAACCGAAATCGCTGTCCTTGAGAATCGAAATATTTTCGTTTTCGAAATCTAACCGCCTCACTCAGTGCTGAAATCCCGCATTTCCAAATATCTTGCAAGGTCGTTACAGGGGGTATCGCGTCCTTGCTTTGTACGCGTCGATAGTCGTTCGCACAGAAAAAAAAATACAAAAAAAAAGACTAGCTACGCGACGAACACGAGGGAATTTGCCTCTACAGGCGGGGAACAAAAGGAAACACCGAAGACGTACACTCCAACAAGCACAAATTTCAATAAATTAAATAAATTAACAAGAAATATGTTGGCAAGAATTAATCAGAAAAAAAATTCTTGTCGAGCTGGCTCGCCTCAACAAGTCCTCGTTTCGCGAGGAACCTCGAAAGTCACGCGACGGAACGTGGTTGTGCGTGGCTTTCGTTTGATACGTTCGTGAGAGCAATTCCACGAACCCGGAGAAATTTTCGCGCTGCGCTTTAATTTTCTCTAATCGCCGAACCCGTGTCTCGCAATTCCCGTCGATTCTCCTAATTCCGCGCGGGCGATCACGGCTTGCCGGAAGATCGATACGCGATCGGCCCTGTGAGAGTCTTTCGTCAACCCGTGCCTCTCTCCGTGTTCAGGGAAAATCCTTTCGAAAGAGAGGTCCCTGTTCGGGCGCCAATTTGTCACGTTAACCTTTTTCCGACGAGCGGTTTGACCCGCGGAAGCCGGTTACCTTCGGGCCTTACAGGCGCTGAGACCAGGCCGCGTGCAAGCCGAGTGCACGCGGTCCGCCCGAGACAATACGGGACTCGAAGATTCGACGATTTCCTCACGAAAGTTAAAGGTTCGGGCGCCAGGCACCGCAAGGATGCCACACGAAACGCAAAGCACTGCTCGAGCTCGGAGAAGCCGAGGTCGAGAGCCGAATCTTCGAGATACGCGGATCGAAAATGACGTCGAGACTAGGCCAGATGGTTCGAACACGGGGTGACTAGGACAGCCCTCTCGGCAGGACGGATCTCACAGGGAATCGAATAATTCGACTACGATATGGTCTCGAGCTATTTATTGTAGCAGTCGTTAGTTTACAAAATCAGCGGCCACGTGGCCGAGACCCGAGAGCCCGCGCTCTTCGTACAAGATAGCGAAAAGATGGTCGTTCGCCGCGCGGTTGTCCTACATATTTCGCTCGCAACGATACCGCTGGCAATTACCGTCGTTTCGTTCGCAACGAACTTCGGAAACGCGGGCGCAGATGACGGGCGAACTGCGAGACTGCCGCGATAACTTCCGCACGTGAATCGCCCCGACGCGTACGTTATCGATTACGCGATCGAACGCCGACGGACAGAATACGCGCTTCGACAGGAGACACAGGATTCGAGAAACGCAAAGATACCGAATTGAATTATTCTCACGAACGCGACTCCTCGTAAGACACTCTTTCGCACGCAAGTTACAGAGGAAAACTCTCCCGAAATATTCACGAAAACCTGAAAGCATTCCGAGAGGAATGCGAGCGAATTATTGAGGACCGAACGGGAAGCGTTCGTCCTCGCACGACGAAGGTCGAGCCGGCGCGCAACAAAAATACCGAATGGATCACAAGTGCGACTTACCGCTTCTCGTGGCGTTTCTCGTTCCGATGTAATCGAACGGCTCCCGGTAGAGCGTGCAGCAGATTTGGGCTCGGGTGGACGTAGTCCTTTGCTCCCGAGGATCCTCACGGGACACTTGACTTTACTCGCGGCGCAACGATTATTCGGATCTCGCGATTATTACAAGGGCGTGTACGTGTCGTCAGTACGATAGCCAGCGCGACAGTGATCCATCGATTTTCGGCCGCCTAGCGGATCGAACACGGTTCCCCCCACTCGACCGCTTTTCCGAATTGCCTATGGCGTGTTTCCACGGCGTAACTCTACGGCACAGGAGCGTACCCTCTTCGCGCCCTAGGGCCCCGGGCAATCACGAAATTGGTCAAGGAGCTTATCGCTCACTTGACCAGCGGAGGGGCTTCCTCTTCTTGGCTGCGAGGGCACCGACCCCGGGGCAGCTCTCCCTCGATGGGGCGAGACGACGTCAGGGTATTCCGTCGGTCCGTATCGGACGAGATGTTCGAAAGCTGTTGTCCTGGCGGCGCCTCCGGTTTGCTTGCCGAGTGTCCTCGCACCAAGCTCTAATTTCTCGAAACGGCCATTCGCTTTTCCGTCGGGCGCTTCCTGGCCTTGGGGCGACTGTTCGTTTCCCGTGACAATTCGGCCGGTCGGTGGTTCCTTAGGCGCGTTCCATATACGGCCCTGAAACTTGCCGTTCTCGGCACGCGCGACAGATGTCATTAGGAGGTCCTCGATAATATCGGGATCTCTTAGAGGAGCGCTCTCGAATCCTGTCTCGGTACGTGTCCCGTTAGAGGGCGGTCCGGTCCTTTACCGTTCTCGAACCTACGCGAAATCACCGGAGAAGGGACGTCGCAAACGTTGCAACGTCACAACTGATTTGAACATTTTATAATAAGAATAGGAAAATAAGAAAGTTTTACGTCATGACAATTTTTCAGCAGTATTCTGAATTTTGTGCCTACGCCGTTGAGTACCCTCACTGAGTACCCTAGGGTACGTCTGATTCCCTCTCTTCGCGACTCGAGTAGTGGGGGTGACTGCGTCGGCCAATAGAACGCTCTAGTCGAAACTGCGTGTGAGCCTAGGCGCCCCCCTCCAAGCCAACCAATCGGGCGCGCATTCTTGCCTACGTCACCGTATTCCTGCCAGGGATCTTCTTGTTAGCTCTCAGCAATACATACGTCCGTCTCGATACAAATGCGTCTCCCGCCGATTATGTATATGGAACATCACTGCGTGTACCGGGAGAACTCTTCCTAATGGACGATTATAAACACGATCCCCAGCCGTTCCTGGAAGAGTTTCGACAGTACATGCGTGCCGTTAAGCCGGTGCCTGTGGCACATAAGCGTAACGTGAAGACTTTCGTCTATAAGGAACTAGAGTCGTGTTCGCATATGTTCATGCTTGTAAAATCCGTGCGTAGACCTTTAGAACGGCCTTACACGGGACCACACCGATTACTCCAGCGCATTTCAGATCGCGTATATTCCATCGAAGTCAACGGTTCACCGCGTAACGTTTCTATCGAACTCTTAAAACCTGCGCACATTGTAAATGAAGGACTCGAAGCTCCGACATCCGCTGCCGCGCTACCGATTCCAAGTGCGCCGTTACGCACCTACTCGCGCAAGAGAGTCACCTTCGCAGACTCCGCACATTAGGTTAAGTTTTTCTCTTTTGTAAGCGTCGCGCGTAGTATGTAAGTTTTTTTTGTACCTAGCATGTAAGCACCTTTTGTAACATTTCCTTTCTGTAAAGCGTCTTGTAAAAAGCGAAATCTTGTATGCTTCCGCTTCCCTTTGGGGGGGGGGGGGAGTGTGTAGGGGCAATATGCGTTTCCGCGCATTGCCATGGCGCTCGTGTCGCCTGGCAATAGCCGCATGCGAGCGGCATAGCGAGTCGCCCCTCTAGGCGACCCTGCGTTGCTGCCTAGAGCGCTTTCCCGCCTAGGCGCCATTCTCCTTCTTCTCTGATTCTTTGTACAGACACCACGTTGCTTTTCCTTAGCCGTTGCTGAGTGTACACGTATAGACTTCAGTTGTAACAGTTAATAAAGTCATTGTTAATAATTATACATAGCAGCAGTGTTACTGATTCAATCGCAATCTTTCGGGCCAATAACGCGTCGTAGGTCGCCTTCCTTATCTGGTCACCATAGGGATAAAACCTAGATCTTTTGTGGGACGACGGCAAATAATCACGTCGGGGTCACCAATGTGGGAATGCTGGTATAAAGTTACCAGTGTACACGATCACCGATGTAAGAATGGATGATGACTTTTAGAAGGATTTGGGAGAGTCCCACATACCTCTCCACGTGTTGGATGTGAAGGAAATTGAGAGTTACAACGAGGTTCAGTCACCAGTGTTTAATCACGATGACGGTCAATATAATCATCAGTCAGAACTATGACTGAGAATACACAATAGCATCAGAATGATGCAGGAGCAAACACGTTTATAAAACTTTGATAACACGCTGGAGTACACGCTGACTATATCATTCACGTCTGTACTCATTGAACGTTCGAACAGAAGAGAGCGATCGGCACGATCAACGTGCCGTCGACTGTGGCGTCTGTGGTGGTGCGCAGGCGTGGCAGCTCCCCACTACGCGATATCTACGGAGTGGTACGCGCGACCCCACACTTTTTGTTCGATCGGTGAGCCAAAAGATGGCGCTCGCGGTCTTGCTTATGTAGGTTGTAGCGGGTTATTCGAATAATATAAGCACGCGTATCTGCCAGATCACTCACTGAAGACTTGATTGGTATATGGACAACTCCGGTTGCTTGGCCAAAGCTTTTATTAGAATAAACTTGATACTGTACAACATGGCGGATCGACCAGTGTAATACGACACGTCTGTCTCGATCCACGATTCGAAGGCAAGAGAGCGGATGCGGATCGCTCTTCTCTTCTCATCACGAGGTCAGGATTGCCAATCTCGTGAGAGTACACTCGCTAGGGACGACCTAGGGGGAAATGGTATGCAGCGCCATTATGCCCACACTTATGTGGAAATGAGAGGTGAAGGGGTCACCAATGTGGAGGTGACTGGACGATCTACCGTCTCTTCGCACGTTGGTGTACCAAGGATTAAACTCAGGGTCACCAGTGTAGGAAAATTGTCATGAGCCTACACACTCATGTAATATGTCTTTCTAGAAGGAATGACTCTGGGAGGTAAATAATCGTTCACAGATTTCACCGAACAGCACACTTTATTCGCTGTGTAGTCACGATGGCACGAAGGTGCTATATCACGAATGATAAACCAACGGTTACAACAAACCACAACGTGGTGAACAAATTTTACTTTCGCCGATAAACGTTTACAGCGAAAAGAAGCACGTGTTGCTTGTACGAGATCGTATAACGAACAAGATGAGCGGAATTGCTCACGAGAGCGTTTTTCTCCGAAGCACGTCGTGCGCAGGCGCGGAGCCTCGTCATTGGACGAGTGCAGCGCCGAATCCACACTTATGCGTCCGTTTCGATGTTTTCTGGCCCGATGGCGTGTATTAATCGTCCGCGCGTTGCCGCGAGTGCTCGTTAACCTCAAAAAAAGAATTTCACGTGTTAAGGTCTCGATATAATTACTAATGCATCAGGTACCTGCTCGGGCGCCATGTAACGGGTCTTGTTCCCGGTCTCGATTGATCTTGATCTGGATTCCCTCCGTTGCTGGTTAGCTCGCCGCGCCAGGATTCGTATACGGCAGAGAGAATAGTCGGGATTAGGAAGTACGGGGTGCGTATAAATAAAGACACGTGGAGTTTTAGATTAAAGTGCGCTCGCTGCCAACGAGTTTCATTCTGTCGCGATCGCGAGAGATTGGACGCGAAATATGGTTACGATGATCGCGGTGTTTGAAATCGATTACGTCGCGAAATCGATCGTGAACGGGGTGCTCGACGGTGTGAACGTTATCGGTGTACAGGAGCGTGGTGCAATGCTAGTGCGAGTAAACAGGGTTCGGTAGGTGAAACATCGTGACGGTGAAATAGTGTGGTGTACGAAAGTGAACAGGATTCAGTATTTGAGAACAGATTCTGTACGGTACAGGTCTGTTACAAACGCTAGAGTTTGCAGTCTTTGAGCTGTTGTCAAAGCTAATAAAGTTGCCACTTTTTCGACAGCGACCTTTAATTTCAATTGTTTAAGAGGATGCAGCTTTTCAATGTAATTAAGCACCGGGGTAACATCTCATGTTGTAGCATATTTTGGTTTGACTGGTCTCCGTTTAAATACTCCTTTAAAAAAAACGATGAATTAACCCATCTTTATTAATGTTCAATAAGAACCAATAAATTACTGGATTACTTAAATAAAAACTCTGGAAGGAATCCGTGGAGGAACTGTGTAAGAACAATCTTTATTTTTACGCTACTGTTGCCTAGTCGGCCAACGACAGACTACTACTCCCCGGCTACGACCGGCTACGACCGACGACGACCGACTTCGCCCGACCAATACGTGCCTCGGACGCCTCGACCGAACACCTGCGGCCGCACACACAACACTCAGGTTCAAACGCCGGATTCGCTCTCGCGGAAAAAACAAACACAGTGTCTTCGCCGAACCCGGCCCACGGCCTGCTTACAGTTCTTTCTCGCACGTTACAAACTTTGAAGACGCGCAATTTCACAATTAATATCATATCCAGAAATTAAGGATATTGTAGAACGAGTGGTATTTAATGTACTATAACTTGCACCGTCTTTAAAAAGAATATTTAGAAAAGTAAGAATATCTGTCGTTTTTGCACTAAACATATCTAAGTTTCTTAAATGAGTAAATTACCACCAACGTTTTAAACTACAATCGTATTGTTTTAAAGTCGCTTTTGCGATAGAATCAACCATCAAATCTAAGGTTTCTTCTGATAATCCCTTCCTCGAGAAAGCTGCCCTGATAACCTTCCTGCCACCAACGAAAGGCGGGATGCTAACGGATGACTCTCGACTCTGTAAGGAGATATTAATAGCATGTAATTAGGATTAAATATAATGGCAGGTTCTATGAGGAGTGATGTAAAAAGAGGATACTACGGTTGTGTGGGCCATAAGGGTACTACGATACTACCGATTGTTTTATCATTAATTATTTTACTTATTGTTCGCAAAATAAGTGCGAAGGGAGGAAAGGCATAAAAATTTTCATCTTCCCATGATATAGTAAAAGCATCTACAGCTTCTGCTTCTGGATCTGGGAATCTAGAGTAAAATCTTTTACATTTTTTATTCAATCTAGATGCAAATAAATCTATTGCAAAGGAACCAAATTGTTTCTCCACTTGTGTAAAAGCTTTTTGAGAAAATTCCCACTCAGAATCTACATTGACATTACGCGACGCTTTATCTGCTTCTACATTTTCACTGGAAGAAATATACGATGATCTTAACTGTTTCTCATCTTCAATGTTTCTCACTTCGCACCAATTCCAAATTTTTCATGAAAGTTCACTAAGATGTGAAAATTGTACACCTCCGGCTCTATTAATATAAGAAATAGCCGTAACATTATCTAATCTAAGTAATACTTCGCATTGCGATAATTCTGACGCAAAGCATTTTACTGCAAAGAAGGCTGCTAGTAGCTCAATATAATTAATATGATTTTTCTTTTCTTGCTTGTTCCAAAATCCAACGGCCTCTGAGCCATTACAGTAGCAACCCCAACCTGTCAGAGATGAATCAGAAAAGATTTCAATAACAAAATTTTGCGTTCTAATTGGATTCGATCCAATAAGTGCATTTATCTTCTACCATTCAAAATCTTCTAACATAAATTCAGTTATATAAATAATTCCTTCGTAATTCCCTCCATTAAATTTCAATGCTAAATATTTTTGTCTTTCTAACCGTTTGCAGTGAATAAAACCATAAGCCACAGCCGGACATGCCGCGGTTAAAACACCTAGAAATTTAGAAAATTTTCTAATTTTATATGGCTTTCCGATTTTAAACTCATTCACCAGCTCTACTATTTGGTTTTTCTTATTATTCGTTAAATTCAAGGAAAAGTTAACTGAGTCAATAATAAATCCTAGAAATTTACATTTCTGATTAGCAACTAAACAACTCTTTTGATAGTTTATGATAAAACCTAAATATTCTAATAAATTAATTGCTTTCTTTACGTTTACTTCACATATAACTTTAGATTCATGGATAAATAAGAAATCATCCAAATATAAAACCATTACTATTCCTTGGAGTTTTAATTTATTAATAACCGGTTTCATTAACTTAGTAAAAACGTATGGGCTAATGCATAAACCAAAAGGCAAGCATACAAATTGAAATATTTTCTTTTTGAATATGAACCTCAGAAATTTTCTGTGACCTTAGTAGATGGAGACTAAAAAATATGCATCTTTAAGGTCTAAAGAACTCATGTAATCCTCTCGCGATAATAGACTTAACGCGGATCTAATATCTTCCATTTTAAAATGTGGGGGTTTGATAAATTTATTCAATTCTTTAAGATTAAAAATAAAACGATTTGTACCATCGGGTTTTGGAACAAGAAAATAAGAGGAAATGAATTGTCCATCACATTCATTACATTCCTCTATAGCACCTTCCCGTAACAGCTCATTAATTTCTCCTTGTATTTTTTCTAATTTGTCGAAAGAACGATCTTTCTCTTTAAAGGCAATTTTTTGAAAGGGTGTTTCCACAAATGGAATTTTATAACCCTTCACACAGCTTAAAATATACCTATCTGAAGTAAAGTATTTCCATCTTTCTACTAAGTGACAAAGACGTCCCGCAGGTTTATCTACCCGAATCAATTCTTCAACGATGATTGGTTCGTCGTCTGAGGAGACGCCTTGGTTGAACTCTGCGAGGCCCTGTATGACGACGCCTCTGGAGTAGTCGACAGTCGAATTTCAGTTTCGTTATCGTAAGCCGTAAAGCATGGCAACATGGCAAGTTCTAAAAATAGATTGTGGCTGGCACAAGCGCACAAGCAGCGCACACGGATATAGTAAAGGTACGCTGGTGAGTGTAGCGCGCGGGCGCGTTGTTAACACGATACATACAGTGTCTTCTGCACCGACGAAATGCCGTCGGTGGCCTCCTGTTTCTCACTCCAGTCAGAATATATCCTAGAGGGCGTAAGAGAACACCGAAAAATTCTAGGCTCGCCAACTCCCATAAGGCTGGCAGTCTTTAATAGTATCTCGTCGGTGGTAACGGGGTGTTAGCACACCGATACCGACGGAAATGGGGTGCTAGCAACCCAATACCGACGGACACCAAAATGGGTGTCAGGTCTATTCCTTTATCTCGTCGGTGCTTACACGCATCAAAATAAAAGAAACATACAGAAACACACAGGAACAATTATTTAAATGAATAAATTTTTGTATTTCTTATATGTCAGCCAGTATTCATTTTAATAATTGTTTCAACAATGTACACGTTTTTAAATAATAAATATCGAAACACATTTCTATAGATTGAAAAAATTTATTTATTAAATAAATAAATTTAAAAAATAATAATATATAATAATAATAAATAATAATATCTCGTTCTCAATGATAGTATTGTAGTCATGCTTGTCATGCTTCACGTCACAACGTTCAGCGCATATTGAATTTGAATTTGGCGCTCTTCCATCGTACTTGTCCCTATTCATTTCTCTATTTTCATATTGTTTCGTTGTGCCGAAACATCGATAACGTTTTTTGCATAGCGCTCGAAGAAAAAGTTAAATTATAACGAGGCCTTATCTAGAAAATGTCAGACTACAAGAAGAACAAGCGGTCGAGATCTCGTTCACGTCAGGTCCGTCATTCTAAACGCAGAACTAACGAAAAATTCGATCAACTGCAGAAACAGTTAGATAACCTAACAAAAGTGGTAGGTTCTCTAGCGAATTTACAAAAAGAGCAGAATTCGCCAAATCTACCTTCAAAAGATATAATCGGTTAGTAAAATCATTGTGGTTGTCTCGCTCGGTATTCTCAGCTTTCCACACGAAAGTTGAGAGGTGATACCCATACGGTCTTACCAGTCCATACGACTTTAAAATCAAAAAGATTACTACGGTCCATACGACTTCAAAAATCAAAAAGATTGCTAATGTCCATACGACCTTGAAAAGAACGTTATTGTGATTAAGTTTAATAAGAACGATAATATCACAATTGCACAACAAGTGCTCCTTAATAATTCTTCTGCTCCTTAATTTTCACAGACGTAGAAAATAAGGAGAATAATTCGAATTTAGACAAAGTTGAGAAGAAGAGTTATTAAAATCCTCCGAGCTTGAGACATCGAAGAGTGGTGTTCTGCAGATACTGGGAATAGATCCCAATGATTTCAAATTCAAGGAAGTTAAATATCTTCCAGAACTAAAGAATACTTGGTTGAAATGGAAAAATGAAGGTCTTCCAGAAAAGAATAAGAAACAGATTCTGGAACTTTATAATAGAAAAGGGGACTTCTACACCGAAGCCCCTAATTTGAATCTAGAAATAAATCCATTGCTTTCAGGAATAACAAAAAAGAGGGATCAACATTTTATAGAAACGCAGAATTGCGTGGGCACAGCCATAGCTGCCTTAGGTGCTGCAGTTTCTATGTTAATAGAACCTCCAGAAGATGGTTTAGGTGAAGATACTTTTACGGATTATATAAGCCATGCTGGTCAGATTTTAACTGATGTTTTTCATCAACAGTCGGTGGCAAGAAAATCTTTTATCACACCGCAGTTAAATAAAAGTGTCAAACCAATGGTGGACACGATGCTTTCAGTAGGGATGTCGATTTTTAATCGATTATTTAAAAATCGATTATTTTCATAAAATAAATCGATTTTTAGAATCGATACTTCAATATCCAATTTTTACAAATAATCGATTCTAAAATTGTAAAAATAATCGATTTTTATGGCAAATTGTATGACTGTACGTGGAGACCGTGGAGTGTTTACTGTGGAGACTGTATAAAGAGATCTAATTAGCATCAAAAGTAACTATATAAATTTTCCTAAAACGCGACAATTCTACTGCGCATAATGATTCTAACGGAACTCGTTCATTGGCTAATTCCCTACTCGTACTCGGCCGACCACGCGACCATTGGCTGACGCGCAACAACATGCGCGAAACTTCTTCGATTTTCGTATACTCAATTTTGCTATAAATGCATAAAGATCCGCAGTCTAATAATTATTATTACTTTATTTCTTTAATAAAAGAGTGCAACAAAATTTTGATCTTCGTTTTTTTATCATTTTTAGACATTTCTAAAAAAAATCGATTATTCAAAACATCGATTATTTGGAAACGATTTTTTAGTGGATCGATTCTTGAAGCTTCGATTATAATCGATTCAGAAAAATCGATCTTTTTGAAAATAATCGGCATCCCTAGCTTTCAGACGAATGGCTTTATGGTGATAATCTCAAGGACAAAGTCAAAGATGTTAAAGAGATTGAAAAGGCTTGTGCGAATATCAAGGAAAAACCTCCTAAAAAATATTTACCTAAGGTGCGAGAGCAGGGAAACTGGAAATACCCACCTGCGGGATTCCGGCACGTGGGTCAACTCCAGAGTAGGGCTATAACTTTCCTTCGAAGCTTCGAAATCTTCGACCTACGAAGGAAAGTTACAGTCCTACTGAATACGTGAGTTTTGTCAAGCGCCAAGCCTGTCTTCCCTTTCTTTTCATTTATCCGATATCCGCGATATCCGCGATATCCGATTTCACCGAATTTAATAAAACTCATTAAAATTTTGTTTGCAAAGTATTATTTTTTAAGTACATTCGTGAGATGATCCCGAAATTTATTAATAGAATGCACTCTTTTAAATTTAATTTAATTACGAAAAATCAAAACGGAAAGTTCAGTGTCACTCACCGGTGACTGAAAGTTAATATTTTTATTTATCAAAAATCGTGACATGGTATGGAACTCATAAGTTACAACTTCATACGTTTCGAAGACTTTGAAATTTCGAGCACTTGGAAGACTTCGAAGCTTCGGAACTTCGGAACTTCGAAGTTCCCTTCGTTCCTTCGAATCCTTCGAAGCTTCGAAAAAAAATTTTTTTAAAAATTAAAAAATTTAAAACTATGTTCAAAATATGTATTCATTTTAAATAGAAACGTTTTGTTACTGTCATAATTGCATTAATAAAAATTGGTATATGAGAACACGTTGATGGTATTTATTTGGACTGATTGGAGAATACGAAAATGCAGGAAGTATTTTTTAGTTTATGAAACAATTTGTAGATTTATTAGTTGTCAAACAAATAATAAAATAAATTGTATAATATATATAAATTGATTTTATACTAGCATACACACAATTTGATCTTCTGTCTTCCTATAATAAAAAAATACAGTCATAACTATAATTATAATAGAATTTCATAAAATATTGAGGTTATTGCAAACTCATCTTTTTTCGCGATGATGCTCTAATTTTATTGCTTCTCTCGAATGTCCATTTCCTTCCGAGACAGTGGCGTTTCTAGGTGTAAATAAAAAATGTTAATATAAAAAATGTATCATAATTAAACTACAATTATTCTAATAACGTAGAATGTAGTACATATTAAGTTTTAAAACATCCGTGACCTTGAAAACTTGAAATAATGACTTTGAAAAAATTTTTTTTCTCTGATACTATATCCACCTCCTTATATACTACAACTTTTGTTTGAAGAGATTTTTCATATATACATAACTGACAGAGATATTAAGGGGCGTAATTGGCATTATTCGGAAGCATACAACTGCGCATATGTATAGCTATTTTCATAGCTACATGCTGCCGAATAATGCAAATTACGCCTCGTAAACGAAAAAATAGGACTTTTGAGGCAGATAGCGCCCTAGATCGATGTTTTATCTAGCGTTTTTGACTAGTGAAAAACCCCGTGTTTGTATTATCGAGAAATGAGTAAATGAATATCTTGCAATCCTGGAAGTCTCTCTACTACCTTAACTAAATTCATTAATACGCTCCAATCTACAAAAGAAAAACAGTTAAAATATCGGAAAAAGAAGTTATTATGAATAATAAGTAGACTGACTGAAACATAGACTGAAGGTGGTCAATGATACCGCTGAACGGGGCGTTAAACTAATGGAGGATCATATTAAAATTTTATATAGAAACAAAGTGGAGAAATAATATATACTATACAAATTGTGATGGAATATCGACAGCAGTATCCTGACGCCACAAAACAGATTTGTCAAAGGATTTTTAAATATTTTTTAATATAGAGAGAGAAACACCTGATCAATCGCTACATGCGATTAATTGCATTTTTAAGAGGCATTGAAGACAGCTTATTAACTGAGAGTTATTAAATTTTTCATTTTCCTCAGAGTCAGTAAGTTCTTTATTTTTCTCGGAGTCATTAAGTTTTCCATTTTTCTTGGAGTTATTCAATTTTTCATTTTCCTCAGTGTCATTAAGTTCTTTATTTTTCTCGGAGTCATTAAGTTTTCCATTTTTCTTGGAGTCATTGAATTATTGCCATACTTTACCATATTGTAATCTTCTAGGTGTATTGTATAACTTCCGTAAGGATATTTTAATGATATTATCGATACATATCTAAGTTCATTCGGAGAAAATTCGTTAAAAAGCTAGAAATATTGTCTTTTAAGTTTTTCACATTAAACGTGCATTATTCAAGCTTTAATACATATAAAGAGCAGGCACGTGTTTGGCGAATATACCTAATGTAGTTCTAAAAAAACCAAGTATATTAAAAATCACGTTATAAGTTAAGAAAGAAAACCATTATTACCATTATCTATGTCATAAGAACGCAGAGTATTTGAATCTCGGATAACGCAATAACTCGTCCGCCCGAACTTGTTCGATTCTTTTCGTACCCACCCGACGAATTCGAAGTCGAATCGACGGGCCGCCGGACTTTCTGCGACCCGATCCGACCCGAACCCGAACATCGAGCGGCCCGCACATCCCTAAATTATTTATAATTATAAATATATTATATTAAATGACCTATTATAATAACCTATATTAGGTAATTATGATCACACTTTAAATAAGTAAATATGGCTCAAATTGTGCCGTATTTAGGCTCATTTTAATTAGAAGAATCTCACAAATACGTTGGTAATTCCGTAAAAAAAGATTGAAAAATAAAAAACTTTCCTATGTGCATTGATGTAATCGGTACGCAGCCTTTTGAACTGTGTCGGCTGCCTCGTACCTCAGTCCCTCTTTGTCGTTTACGCGCTGTCGTAAAAAAAGTTCTGGTACATATGTTGATAGTCTAAAAATATGATCAATGCTATTTTTCAATTTCTCTAAAAAACCTGCATTTGTCGAATTTTTGCGTGTTTTTCACTTTGTGTGTAATTAACATTTTGAACCAAAAAATCGGGAAAAAATCTCAAATATCAATTTCAATTAAATGCAATTATATGATTAAATTAATGCAAGTAAATGGGGAAAATGGACCGAAAATTGAATGGCACAACGGCTGTTTAAATAATTCGAAGGACTATCTCGTCCGGCTAGGCCCTTCATTCCAAATTGTAATATTCCAATATTCCAATATCATTTTAAATATATTCAAGTACTATTTAAAACTATTAATGAGTTTTAACAACAAAATATTTTAAATAGAAAACTAAATTTTGACATATAAGATAAGATTATAGCAAGCTTGCTATAAATGTCGAAAACTCGAGTCTGGCCAGAGACATTCAATTTTCAGGAAACACTATTCTATGATGACGAACGGAGAAAAGGGAAGTGAAGCTCGGGGGCTTCGGTCGCCGTGGAGTGGAGTGAAACATTGTAACATGATACGGGTCGGGTCGAGTATATCGGTGTGAGACTACTAATCAAACAACAAAGCTTAATTATTTATCATTATTTTTTTATAGGATTTTCCTTAACATATTTGGTGAATTTTGTTTCTTTTTATGAAAATGATACCAAAATTATATAATTCCGATGATATTTGCTTATGCAATGAGCGACGCAAGTTTCGGACACAAAGAAGGACAGCGTCGGGAAAAAAAGAGACGCGGAGAGTCCTTATTCTTTTAAGATTTCGACTTCGACTTCGTCTGCTAGCTCTTCGTCTCGTCGCACAATGTACTCATAAATGAATCATGTTTCAGGAAGTGGTTCAGTTCAGAATGAAATAAAATAATGTTACACGCACTTTTTAAATAGCGTCATATATGGTGCAAGAAATATTCGTATAGAGTCAAATAGAATTATTTTTTTAGATATCTTCGTACGAAATACTGCCTCTAAATAACATTGTATGGATAGGAGCCGTCGAAAATTAGTTTAATTAGTTAATACTTTTATCTTGTTACTACCTCTACTTTAATAATTGCAGTCAATAATGCTGTCGAGCATTACAAGTATGGGATAAATAAGTAAAAAATTAATTTTCTGTTTCCTACTAAGGATCTTAATAAGAACGATTGAATTTTGTCATTACACAACATAACAAAATATTTTTTAAGAATCATTATTTTATATATACCGCAATAATGTTCAAATTACTTTTAAATTCCAATACATTTGTAGAATATTACGTAGTAATTACTTCCATTTTTCCTACATCTATAAACTATCGATTATATTGTAAACAATTATTACAATGGTGATAATAAGGAAAATAAGAATGCAATAAGAGAATTATATATAGTATTATAAGGCAATTACAGAATAGGTATTGTCAGCATTCTACTATATCATTCTTCTTCAACTTGACGAATATCTCGTCGATTGTGGAACTTTTACCGCTGTGGTATATCAGATCACTGTAACTTTCCCGTTATCCCCGCGCCCACTCGCGCCCACTTACCGGTCCCGCGGAATAACACAGGGGCTGGCAGTCTTTAATAGTATCTCGTCGGTGACAGGGGCTGGCAGTCTTTAATAGTATCTCGTCGGTGCTGGCAGTCTTTAATAGTATCTCGTCGGTGCCATTACCATTCAGTGTCAACACCCAATGTTACCGATAAAATACAATTTTTGAGCATTTATTAGCACGAATAAAAAATTTTATACTCCATTCGCATTACGTGTATTTAATATGATTCAGCGGGGACAAACCCGCCGAATCATTTTATGTTTCTTAAATTGAAAAATTTTATTTTTTACGCCTTCCTAATGTGTTCGTTTTTAAAGTTTTCTTATTACATTTCGATATACAAAATTTTGTGAACAAAAATTTAAAGACACTCTAAAAAAGACGATAACTGTTTCAATATTGTACTATACGATTTGAAATTTCTTGTGAAAGCTAGAGCAATTGGTTTACTATAGGTTGTGAAAAGAAATTTTTTCAGAAATTGCAATGGATCGGAATTGTTGAAAAAAAATAAATGTTGCATTTTCAACTTTTTTATGTGGTCCTATATTGAAAATTTGAAAAACACGTTCTGTAGATCTGCGTGACTTAAACATATTTTGAAATTTCTCTTCGGGCACAGCTGATTACCCGAAGAGTCAGTTGCTTTTCGAACTCCCGCTTCGCTTGAGCGTTTAACACTTTGCGTTTAAAACTACCGCTTTTTTTGCGAACGGGCAGAAGAGAGCCTCTTCGCGATTGCACTCATCCGATGATTTTCGGATGTATTGAAAACTCATAATCGGACAACGTTGCGTACTTTAGACACCGACGAGATACTGTTAAAGACTGCCAGCCTTACGGGAGTTGGCGGGACTCGAATTTTTCGGTGTTCTCTTACGCCCTCTAGGATATATTCTGACTGGAGTGAGAAACAGGAGGCCAACGACGGCATTTCGTCGGTGCAGAAGACACTGTATTGGTATCGTGTTAGCAACGCGCCCGCGCGCTACACTCACCAGCGTACCTTTACTATATCCGTGTGCGCTGCTTGTGCGAGCCACAATCTATTTTTAGAACTTGCCATGTTGCCATGCTTTACGGCTTACGGAAACGAAACTGAAATTCGACTGTCGAGCCGTCGAGCGTATGAATCGCAATCTGGAGCTAGCCTTCGGGTCCCCGTGCAGCGAGGATTTTTTTTAAATTTTTATTTTTCATTACTTTTTTAATTACATTTTTTAACCTTCCAAAAAATTAAAAATGTTAAAACTATGTTCAAAATATGTATTCATTTTAAATAGAAACGTTTTGTTACTGTCATAATTGCATTAATAAAAATCGGTATATGAGAACACGTTGATGGTATTTATTTGGACTGATTGGAGAATACGAAAATGCAGGAAGTATTTTTTAGTTTATGAAACAATTTGTAGATTTATTAGTTGTCAAACAAATAATAAAATAAATTGTATAATATATATAAATTGATTTTATACTAGCATACACAAGTTTATTTGATCTTCTGTCTTCCTATAATAAAAAAACACAGTCATAACTATAATTATAATAGAATTTCATAAAATATTGAGGTTATTGCAAACTCATCTTTTTTCGCGATGATGCTCTAATTTTATTGCTTCTCTCGAATGTCCATTTCCTTCCGAGACAGTGCGTTTCTAAGTGTAAATAAAAAATGTTGATATAAAATGTATCATAATTAAACTACAATTATTCTAATAACGTAGAATGTAGTACATATTAAGTTTTAATTACCAGGATTTTCTTCTTCGACGTTAAGCACCCTTTACTGCTTCTCGTAATTTACGTATATGGACATTAGGGTGGACCTAATTTTTCGACCATGAAATTTTTTTGTCCCGTAAACCAGAATTGTAACAAATGTTGAGAAAATGATCTGGAAAAATTTTGGGGCCGATTGGATCATGGGAAAATGAGGCGCAGCAAATTTGAAAATTTTGAATTTTTTAAATCTTTACATAAATAGACGTTATGATATATCGTTGAATTTGTCTTTTTTCTCTTTAAGAATCAGTATGTAGCATAAACAGTTGTTGATAGAAAAAACATCCGTGACTTTGAAAACTTGAAATAATTACTTTGAAAAAAAATTTTTTCTCTGATACTATATCCACCTCCTTATATACTACAACTTTTGTTTGAAGAGTTTTTTTATATATACATAACTGACAGAGATATTAAGGGGCGTAATTTGCATTATTCGGAAGCATACAACTGCGCATATAGCTATTTTCATAGCTACATGCTGCCGAATAATGAAAATTACGCCTCGTAATCGAAAAAATAGGACTTTTGAGGCAGATAGCGCCCTAGATCGATGTTTTATCTAGCGTTTTTGACTAGTGAAAAACCCCGTGTTTGTATTATCGAGAAATGAGTAAATGAATATCTTGCAATCCTGGAAGTCTCTCTACTACCTTAACTAAATTCATTAATACGCTCCAATCTACAAAAGAAAAACAGTTAAAATATCGGAAAAAGAAGTTATTATGAATAATAAGTAGACTGACTGAAACATAGACTGAAGGTGGTCAATGATACCGCTGAACGGGGCGTTAAACTAATGGAGGATCATATTAAAATTTTATATAGAAACAAAGTGGAGAAATAATATATACTATACAAACTGTGATGGAATATCGACAGCAGTATCCTGACGCCACAAAACAGATTTGTCAAAGGATTTTTAAATATTTTTTAATATAGAGAGAGAAACACCTGATCAATCGCTACATGCGATTAATTGCATTTTTAAGAGGCATTGAAGACAGCTTATTAACTGAGAGTTATTAAAGTTTTCATTTTCCTCAGAGTCAGTAAGTTCTTTATTTTTCTCGGAGTCATTAAGTTTTCCATTTTTCTTGGAGTTATTCAATTTTTCATTTTCCTCAGTGTCGTCAAGTTTTTTCATATAGTCCAGTCGGCAGGTCGAAAAAAGGCGTCTACCTGGAAAGTATTCCGAACTTAATGAAATTTTGACACGTCATTTAGGGGTACTCTGGGGAGTCGAATCTCAGTTTTCGACATCGAGGACCCTGTGCTAACTTGGGGAGGGGGAAAAACCACTACTTTTATTACCTTGTCTTGGTTTTTCGCATATCGGGCTCGAGTCGGGTACGCGATACATCAGACACATCGGGAAGCTTATGACTAGACTGCGGATTTTATGCATGTATGACAAAAATGTACACGTTCAATTTAAAGCAGTGGACATGTTAAAAATATTTAAGGACATCAATGTATTAGTTTCAGCTTAATAGGATAATTAAAAAAAGAATACAATTTATATTTGGCTCATGTGCCGTGCAATCAATGCAAACATTTTTTATTTTGCATAAAGATCCGCAGTGTACTCATGACTCACCTTTGTCGGGCGGCTTCTAAAACAATAGAACAAGTTATCGCGCGAACGAGTTATCGCGATACCCGAGAATCAACTGTGCGTTCTTATATGAAATAGATAATAATAATAATGGTACGTATTTCTTTCATAACTTGTCCATAATGTGATTTTTATATAAGTACATTAGGTATATTCGGCAGACATGTGCATGATCGTTATTTGTATTAAAATTTGAAATAATGCACGTTTCACGTGAAAAAATTATAAGAAAATATTTACAACGTGGTATGTAATAAGTTATGATAACTTTTCAGTGGGTGATGTTTTTATTAACTGTTAAGTAACCTACTTAACTATCATTAATCTTACACAAATTCTTAAAAGATAATATATAGTATACAATATAAAATAAAATAGAAATTAACTTAAAATAAAATCATATAAAATAAAAAACTAGAGGGCTATTGTTGCTCGCTCGCTTCGCTCGCTCGCGAGTAGGGTTGTTTTTGCTCGCTCGCTTTGCTCGCTCGCGGATAGGACTGCTCTTGCGAAAGGGTTAGTGGTACGCATGGCTAGTAGTACCTATAGCTATTAATGTTTTTTTTTTATTTGGTGTGTGACTCTCCACGAGCCACACAAAGAACTTCCCGATTCGTTAGTTGCAGTATATTATTATCATTATTAAGTGTACGTTTTAAGAAGATTATACGTTTTCAGGGAAATTCAATAGTTTTCTACTTATCAAAATGTTTGCTATATGGCGTCACATTAAACCAACATCGTATGCTCGTTGCTCGCTTGGTTCCTTGTTATAGCATACTAATGTTGCAAAATAAATTGTCTTAATTAGTTTTTCGCAAACGATACAACTCCTCATTATCCGGGTTTGCAGTAGTGATCTTGGTTTTCTTCGATACTGTTAATTTAAATTGTCCCAAAATATATAAACTGCGCTCAATTTTGAAACTCTGCTCAGTGCTACATACAATATTTGTAAAGTTCGCCTTTCTGATTTTTTAAAATCCAAACATACTTTCTCGTATGTTTGTCCCTGACTTTTATGAATCGTAATCGCTTCAGCAGGAACCACTGGAAATTGACTACGTGTGATTTGATATTTTTCCTCACTCGACATATTTACTTGATTCGATATTTTTATTATTGGTGTAAAATTTTGATCAATATTTGTGCATTTTTCATATAATCACGATAACGAGTTCTTACTTTCACTCCTACTCTGGCCAATTGAAAATCTAACCACAATATAGACGGAATTTTAGTATTTTCTTGAAAAGTAATAAATTTTAATATTCCGCATGTGTGCTCCATTAATCAATCCGTTTTCAACATCAATGTTATTAATAATTATCATATAGTTTATATTAATTTTCAATTTAATCTCAGTTAATAATTCGTTTTGAACTGATTGTTTTTTTAAAGATTGTAATATAAATTTTTTTTGTACTTTCATCGATATTCTTTGAAAATGTATTCTCGCGAGTAGAGATGATTAACTCACTCTTGCATTGGGATAATTTTCGATTATTGTAAGCGGAAACATCATCGTAAGGCACAAAAAAAAATTTAAAAAAATTTTTTTTTTAATTTTAAAGAAATCGAAAAAAAATTTTTTGTGTAATTACGTTTGTTTCTTCGGTGGAAACTTTCGGTTCTCTCGTATAAATTGCATTGTTGAATGAACTTCTTTCGAAAAAACTAAAAGAACTAAAAAACTACTTGACCAAAATGGACCAAAATCTAATCAGCTCTAAGTTACAGCGGGGCATATCGATTGCATCATTCATCATCCTGATCGCGTTGTTACTATTTCTGAAAACGTTAACGAAAAATTTGAGTACATAGAAACGGCCATACGCGCGCGCGCGCACGCACACACACACACACACACACACACACACACACACATATATACGAACATTTTGCTGAAAATAGTCTAAAATGACTGCAATGACCATGAAACGTGAAGATCTGCTAAAAAATCGATTTTCCATTTTCGGGGTCATTACAATAACTTCCCTATAAAATCGGGAAGTTAATTATATAGAGCCTATAGATAATACAGAATAAAATATAAACACGAAATATAATACGTATAATGTTTATATTTATATTTCGTTTTTAATTATTGCCATACTTTACCATATTGTAATCTTCTAGGTGTATTGTATAACTTCCGTAAAGACATTTTAATGATATTATCGATACATATCTAAGTTCATTCGGAGAAAATTCGTTAAAAAGCTAGAAATATTGTCTTTTAAGTTTTTCACATGAAACGTGCATTATTCAAGCTTTAATACAAATAAAGAGCACGCGTTTGGCGAATATACCTAATGTAGTTATAAAAAAACCAAGTATATTAAAAATCACGTTATAAGTAAAGAAAGAAAACCATTATTACCATTATCTATGTCATAAGAACGCAGAGTATTTGAATCTGGGATAACGCAATAACTCGTCCGCCAGAGTTGGGCAGGAATTAATTACATGAGTAATTAATTACATCTTCAATTACAATTACATGTAACTGTAATTGTAATTGCAATTACTTTCGCTCAACCAGTAATTGTAATTGCGGACCACAATTACAATTACTGGTTCAGCGAAAGTAATTGCAATTCCAATTACAATTACATGTAATTGTAATTGTATTTCTGCAATTCCAATTCCAATGACATGTAATTATAACTGTAATTGTTAGTAGCAGTTACAAGTAATTGTGGCTGGTAGCTGAAATTACTTGTAAGTCTTGTAACTGCTACTAACAATTACAGTTACAATTACATGTAATTGGAATTGGAATTGCAATTACTTTCGCTCAACCAGTAATTGTAATTGCGGACCACAATTACAATTACAGTGATTCGTCAAGTAATTGCAATTCCAATTACAATTACATGTAATTGTAATTGTATTTCTGCAATTCCAAATTACAGTAATTGGCAAGTAATTGTAACTGTAATTGAAATTACATTTTGCCCAACTCTGTCGTCCGCCCGAACTTGTTCTATTCTTTTCGTACCCGCCCGACGAATTCGAAGTCGAATCGAAGGGCCGCCGCCGGACTTTCTGCGACCCGACCCGATTCGAACCCGAACATCGAGCGGCCCGTACATCCCTAAATTATTTATAATTATAAATATATTATATTAAATGACCTATATTATAATAACCTATATTAGGTAATTATGATCACACTTTAAATAAGTAAATATGGCTCAAATTGTGCCGTATTTAGGCTCATTTTAATTAGAAGAATCTCACAAATACGTTGGTAATTCCGTAAAAAAAGATTGAAAAATAAAAAACTTTCCTATGTGCATTGATGTAATCGGTACGCAGCCTTTTGAACTGTGTCGGCTGCCTCGTACCTCAGTCCCTGTTTGTCGTTTACGAGCTGTCGTAAAAAAAGTTCTGGTACATATGTTGATAGTCTAAAAATATGATCAATGCTATTTTTCAATTTCTCTAAAAAACCTGCATTTGTCGAATTTTTGCGTGTTTTTCACTTTGTGTAATTAACATTTTGAACCAAAAAATCGGGAAAAAATCTCAAATATCAATTTCAATTAAATGCAATTATATGATTAAATTAATGCAAGTAAATGGGGAAAATAGACCGAAAATTGAATGGCACAACGGCTGTTTAAATAATTCGAAGGACTATCTCGTCCGGCTAGGCCCTTCATTCCAAATTGTAATATTCCAATATTTCAATATCATTTTAAATATATTCAAGTACTATTTAAAACTATTAATGAGTTTTAACAACAAAATATTTTAAATAGAAAACTAAAATTTGGCATATAAGATAAGATTATAGCAAGCTTGCTATAAATGTCGAAAACTCGAGTCTGGCCAGAGACATTCAATTTTCAGGAAACACTATTCTATGATGACGAACGGAGAAAAGGGAAGTGAAGCTCGGGGGCTTCGGTCGCCGTGGAGTGGAGTGAAACATTGTAACATGATACGGGTCGGGTCGGGTATATCGGTGTGAGACTACTAATCAAACAACAAAGCTTAATTATTTATCATTATTTTTTTATAGGATTTTCCTTAACATATTTGGTGAATTTTGTTTCTTTTTATGAAAATGATACCAAAATTATATAATTCCGATGATATTTGCTTATGCAATGAGCGATGCAAGATTCGGACACAAAGAAGGACAGCGTCGGGAAAAAAAGAGACGCGGAGAGTCCTTATTCTTTTAAGATTTCGACTTCGACTTCGTTTGCTAGCTCTTCGTCTCGTCGCACAATGTACTCATAAATGAATCATGTTTCAGGAAGTGGTTCAGTTCAGAATGAAATAAAATAATGTTACACGCACTTTTTAAATAGCGTCATATATGGTGCAAGAAATATTCGTATAGAGTCAAATAGAATTATTTTTTTAGATATCTTCATACGAAATACTGCCTCTAAATAACATTGTATGGATAGGAGCCGTCGAAAATTAGTTTAATTAGTTAATACTTTTATCTTGTTACTACCTCTACTTTAATAATTGCAGTCAATAATGCTGTCGAGCATTACAAGTATGGGATAAATAAGTAAAAAAATTAATTTTCTGTTTCCTACTAAGGATCTTAATAGGAACGATTGAATTTTGTCATTACACAACATAACAAAATATTTTTTAAGAATCATTATTTTATATATAACGCAATAATGTTCAAATTACTTTTAAATTCCAATACATTTGTAGAATATTACGTAGTAATTACTTCCATTTTTCCTACATCTATAAACTATCGATTATATTGTAAACAATTATTACAATGGTGATAATAAGGAAAATAAGAATGCAATAAGTGAATTATATATAGTATTATAAGGCAATTACAGAATAGGTAATGTCAGCATTCTACTATATCATTCTTCTTCAACTTGACGAATATCTCGTCGATTGTGGAACTTTTACCGCTGTGGTATATCAGATCACTGTAACTTTCCCGTTATCCCCGCGCCCACTCGCGCCCACTTACCGGTCCCGCGGAATAACACAGGGGCTGGCAGTCTTTAATAGTATCTCGTCGGTGCTTTAGACTTGACAACGCTGTAGACATATCGTCCGCTAATATTTTTGCTACAAAAAAGGTCATTCATTGGTTTTTATTATATTGTTGTGCAAATCATATGGCCTCCTGGTCACATTTGCTACGGGCCCCGCGCTGGATTATTCCGGCACTGGCTGTAGAAGTTTTACCAGTCGAACCCGATTCGTATTGGTTCTAGTTTTCGAATTCACCGTTCTTAAAGCGTAGAGGACGCTAAAATCACTGGCACTTTAAGGTGTCGGTACTTCAGATTCCTATGGACACCAAGTCCCATAAGGTGCCAGGTGTATTCCTCTATCTCGTCTGTGGAGTAAGTAGTGTTATTTTGATTATAAAATTATAAAAAATTTATTTAGAAAAATTTTGTTTCAGTTTTTGATGTGATAACATGAATATTTTACCACGTTTTTATTAGCTCACTTTCTTGTTTGTTTGTCTGTTTGTTCGGTGGCAAATTTTGCAATTGATTTTAAACTAACTGCCTGATGAGCTAGAGACTTGAAATCGGTTACATGGCTCAGAACTGGATGACAATGCATTATTCAAAAAAAAATTTTTTAAAAGTCTATCCGTTTCGGAGATATAACAATTAAATATTTACCTGTTCACCCCCCCCCCCCCCCGCGAAACCTACGTCATCGCGTTCAGCGACCGCCACGCCACGCGACAGCGCTCCCTACTCCACTACCCGTTCCCTCTCTAACTCATCCCCACTCCACTGACTCGATTCGCACCGAAGGAGCTCAGTGCAGTGATGCCAGAATCATGGGTCGTGGGTTTTTTCCCCTCCGCTCGCTCAGCCGACTCGACCCCCCACTCTGACGCACCGTCGTCGCCAGGTTGCTTCTACTGCGCACGCGCTACACGAACGTATCTCTACTCTGTCCGGGTGAGTGCCTGTTCGACTGCACGCGCGCTACACATACCAGCGTACCTCTACTCTGTCCGTGTGCGCTGCTTGTGCGCTTGCGCCAGCCACAATCTATTTTTAGCACTCTCCATCCACATCCACGCCTGCTTGACGGAAACGAAACTGATTCTGAAATTCGACCGTCGAGCCGTCGAGCGTATCAATCGCAATCTGGAGCTAGCCTTCGAGTCCCCGCGTGCAGCGAGTTTTATTTTTATTTTTCATTACTTTTTTAATTACATTTTTTAACCTTCCAAAAAATTTAAATATATATTATATGTATATTCGTAAGTTTGAACCCTTTATCTCAACCAGGAGGGTAATGAAAGGGTAAAAACTAATTATTGGTTTTTCCCACATTTTCCCTATTTAATGGTATACTTAAAAATTCTACAAAATTGTAGATATTATTCCTTATGATTGTGAATTTTTTCAGATTTTTTGCGAATAGTAAGTATGAAAAGTCGTATAGCCGGATATAAGATGGTCAAAAGTGCTCATCCAAATTAATTTTTAATCACACGTTCAATAAAAATCACATCTTCAATAAAAAATTACGAAAATATTCATGAACATTCTGCCTAATAGCATACACGCGTTTGAGACCAATTTCAAACTTTTTGGTTGTAAATAGCCAATGGGTATAGCCGGATAAGATAGTCAAAAATGCCCTTGAACCGAATTTTATCGACGATGTGCCATTCGATAGAACACAAAGAAAAAACATACTGTGCAAAATTTCAAGCTTGTATCTCGATCGGGAGGGTACCCAGACAACCAGGGCTGCACCGGGCAGCAATGTCGCGTTTTGGATCCCTGCTGCCGCGAGGCTGCACGGAAAACGGTGGGGGATTTTGCCTCACCGTAAGAGGGCAACACAGTCGCGCCAATGTTTCGAATGCCGTAAACAGCGCCGTACAGGCACGTACAGGCCTTGTACTAGGGGGCAGGGGGTCTCTCGCCCCGGTAAGGTGATACAGAGCTGGTCGCGCTGATGTGGATCTTCCACATTAAGATGTCGGTAAAGTAAATGTCTATTGTACAAATGTGTAGCAGTAGCAGCAGCAGCAGCAGTCTTTCATTTTACTGACAAAATTAATATTTTTATTTAAATTACATACTACATACTATCAGGTCGTTCGGAAAGTAATTTCGTTTATCGTGTAGGGATGGCAATGCTTCCGTTTGTCATTACTAGACTGCAGATCTTTATGCAAAATAAAAAATGTCAGCGTCGATTAAAGGAAATAGAAACTAAATTGAATTGAATGTTATTTCTTCAGCAAAGGAGAAAACGAAATGACTTTCCGAACACGCTAATACATTAACATATTACAATAGGAGAGCTGCATAAAGTCATTATCATACAAAGAAACATTTACCAGTTACTTTTAAGGTTCGGTAGGTGTAGAGTGTTGAAACGTCTTCGTGCAAAAAAAATGTGTCGTAGAAGGGAAAGGAATCTTAATTTATAATTTTCGGCTCGAGCGCGTTTCCAGCTACCCGAGTGCATCGAGTGTCTCGATCTCGTCGGGCGGGTTCGGAAAGAATCGGACAAGTTCGGGCGAGCGAGTTTTCGCGCTACTCGAGATTCAATTCTGCGTTCGCACGAACTTGTCCGCTTCTGTCTGACGTCTGAACGCGCTCGACGAAGTCGAGCCACTCTCGGGCCACCGGGCCACCCGATGGTGTGTCACGGATAGACTGCGGATCTTTATGCAAAATAAAAAATGTCAGCGTCGATTACAGGAAATAGAAACTAAATTGAATGTCATCTCTTCCCTTAATGATTTTAATAGAGGAGAAATCATATATTGACATCATCAATTTTAAAAATTTTCCAACAACTGTCAATTTCATCTACTCAAGTTTGCTATAAATGCATAAAGATCCGCAGTCTATCCGTGACATATCAGGCGACCCGAGAGTGGCTCGATCTCGTCGAGTGATTTGAAAATTACAGTCAAAACGTGTTGGTCGAGGAAGTGTCGACTTCCAGCTCAATAGTAATGACCTGTCATAAATCTCTCTATAGAGAACAGCCCCGGGAACGGCACTGAAAGAAATCGAGCCTACCGGGTTGGGTCTGCCTGGGTCTGCCTAGCCCGACCCCAGCCGCGCGCCCGTAGTCTCAATGTGTTGACTTCGATGGCGCACGCTGCGTAGTATGTGTGACCGCTGTAATAAGTATTTCAATACAGCCGAAAATGCGTGTGAAACGAGTCCTGCCTCCTCCACTCTGATCCAATCGTCCGCGCATTCGCACCTAGACACTTCACCGTAATCCTGCCTGGGAACCTTCTCTTCAGGCTTACACCAAGTACAATGTCACCAGTTCGAATCCATGCGTGTTGGCGTCTTGCCGCCATCCCCTACAATTGCGTAGTATGTAGTGGGCGGTAACGGTATCGTATCCTAACCCACTGCTGTTCCGCTATCGCTCGTACTTTCGGGGCAGTGTATTGGATCACTTGTTGGACATAGACAAATCTAAAATGTTTTCTCACTACGTGAATGAAATATGTAATTTCAGGACAGACGCTGTCGATCCTTACGTCAGAAAATGTCTGTTCCAGGGTTGTTACCTTTCACTTAAAAAGGCATCGTCGGTCAAGACTGGTTGCTAATATTATTCTCGAGGTGTAAATGGGGTTATTTAGTCGTATACAGCGTCCTTTGCCAGCTCCTTGTGACGCCAATTTTTATATCTCCATTTCTTTTCAAGGGCTCATTTTACATTCTCCAAGGAATATAAACATATTTTTTTCAAAACTTAAATCACTCTGACGGCTCATCGAAAAAGACGTAAGAAACGAATTAGCTTAAATTTTCCGACTCCATACAGTTGATGGTCGAGGTTAAAAAAATAATTTTGCAATAGCCCATTCCTTTCCTAATAAAACCACCAAAAAAAAAAGTGTAGCTCAATCGGATTTCAACGAAAATATGATTTCATTTGTTTCGTTGACAAAAAATTCGATTTTTTATAAAATCCTGAGGTGGTAGACAAATTCTGAGACCAGATTTGAAATAAGCGTGCAAGAATCTACGGGAAATGATGTACAGCATGTTGCAAAAAAGTTTTATTGAAATTGTGCAGGTTTAACGAATTTTGTCAAGGTTAAAAAACGTTCGTACCATCATTTCCCTACTTTTCCCATATTCTGCAAAGTTTGAGCTTTAATTTAAAAAAAATTCATCGTTCTAGCTCTTTTCTATCGAAAGTTATTCGATTTTAACGCAGAATTCATCGGGTTGTCGCGCTGTGGCGACCCGGCGGTGACGATCCTCGCAGCGACCCGTGCAGCGACCCTTGCAGCGACCCAATAGCTGCACGGGTCGCTGCAAGGACCACCCGACCACCCCGTGGATCGCGACGGAATGGCCAAAAAAGGTCTGTCACAGCTCTGACCGACCAGTCCTGAACTGCTAGAGGACTCATCAGTAAGGCGGGCCCTGCCCGAGACGCTGCGATATCGGAAGGCGGTTTAAGACTGTATATATAGAGATCGGTGACGGATCAGGTAGCAGCGAGAAAGGTCTTTCTTTGACTATCTGTCCATCTTGTGGCAAATGTAGGAAATTAGCTGCCACAAAAGAGAGCGAGTTATTATTGTCCGCTTCTGTCCGAACGCGCCCGACGAGGTCGACCACGTTCGGGCCACCCGCCCACATGTGTTACGGATAGACAGCGGGTCTTTATGCAAAATAAAAAACGTCAGAGTTATTTACTGTAACTGTTGCCGGTCAAATCTGGAGTCGGTGAAATGTCGGTGAAAACCGTGTGCGCCGTCCGGCGCAATATTCGTCGGAATGTCATAACATCTCCAAAAATTTAAGTCTTTTAGTCTCGAATCTAATGTCGTTAATGCTTCGTACAGAGCTGAACATTTCGCTTTGAAACTTTAATTCACTGTGTGAAATCAGGGACTTAATCCCGGTAAAATATTTATACATACCGGACAATACCGGTAACGGTACTATGCCAAGCGGCTGAAATAACACCGAAACCGTTAATATACTTTTTCGAGCAAAAGCTCCTGAAAAACTAAGTTTGGGATTTTGTTGGGCCATGGCCGAACTGCAATGTGCCACCAGCCGTACCCTTAAGAGTTAATAGCCATAATAACCATGTATAAAATTGTGGGCTTGATTGTTTCGCCCTCACGTATGAATTTCGTCGGTTGTGTCGACGATACCACGTGTCGTAGACTAAATGAAATCCACTATTTAATATAAAACAATTTATTCAACACTTGGTTCACACCAGGCTTATGCACGTGCTTCCACGTTGAGAGCCAGAACAAGAAGAAAGACGAATCGCTCGTCGTGCGGATGCACGGCTAAAAAACATTTGAAAATCGCGGCGGCGGTGACCCACCACCAACGAAGGTGTCCGAAGCGATCACCGATTCGAGATCGACGAGCTATGATTCCATGATCATTGTACAAACCATAAAGACATTAAAGACCAAATCGGTCTAACCAGATTCCTTGGGGTTACCGTGCGCTCGCTACCCCCGCCATATAAAAGATTCTGTAGACTTTTTCAAATACAGTGATATCCAATATTAATACAGTATGATTGTTTAAACATGTTTAAACAATGGTTTTGGAAACAGCGGGACAAACGATTTTTTCGAATCCATATTTATTAAGCTTAAGATTTTTAAAACTAAGAAAATGAAAAAACACTATCCGATTACCCGAAATGTCATCGAAAACGATCAACACATAAAACAGATATACATAGTAGGCATTGAAAGATGTAAAGAAAAGAATCTTTGAATTTTTCTGCTCACGATTGATCTAAATCGCAGTTTCTTATAATTGTTTTAATTTTTAATTGTTTTCGAGTATCCATACTTCCATGCGAAATAGAACTACTGTTTCGGATTTTGTTCAAATTTGGATATGTTGCAGTCTTTAGTGAAATATGAGAAAACGTATCTCAAACAATTCCTTGAAGTCTTGAAAATTGTTGGTTTTACGGACGTGTAATATGAGGTGTCACAAGTTTTTCCTTAAATTATAACGGCCAAACTAACTGTTTACCCCGACACGAGCACTTCGTTTAAAATCAGGTATGAAGGGTTGGATCAGTCCGGTAGTGGAGAAAGTGTAAGTGGGTGAATTAAAACCACTGGTTTAAACAGGGAAGCCGGGTTTCTGCGACTTCAAGATCACTTTTAATAATAATTTTAAACACGCGGTACAAATAACTGACAATTGAGATGTCGTTTCAGAGGAACGACTCACGGTTCTCGTTTCGGAGGAACAGAGATCTCTCTCAGTCATCAATCTCGACTGTTGCGGATCGGGGTCCTCGCGTAATACGCGGGCATCCCCACCATACTCTCATACTGGGGAGCTCGTTAGAAATCGTTCAAATTGAACGCGAACGGTAAAGACAATAACACGGGACGAGACGGTAGCACAATGCTTTGAACGTATTTACAATCGCGTGTCAAACACTAACAAAACGATGAAAATTAGTTTTTGGTGCTCATATACAGAGTGCTCGACATAATAAAAAGAGACACCTAGCACATATTTTTAAATTTCTTATATTTAAAGGTGGAAAGTGTACAATCCGTTATGAATAAAACCACTAGAAACGGTCCTAATTCCGTCGAGTTTAGGCTTTTCTTAATCGGCAGAACGCCACGAATTGGCTCGTGTGACTTTCGTGAAGGCAGCACGGAAAATAAATAAGTTCAGCATTCGCTCCTTAGCGGTTTCATGCCGAGCTACCTGACTGGCCGGGGGATTGTCGGGCCGTGTTTATTGCACTACTATTGTGTTGAGGGCTCAGGCCTCAGGGCTCGACCCTCGGGCGTCGGTCGTGTTCATTGTAGCCTCGAGTTGGCCGAAAGTATTCATGGATTTATTCATTTTCGAGAAAATAGAATAAAAATAAAATCACTAACCAGTGTTGGGCAAAAATTCAATCGACGATTGACGACTAAATTTCTACTTCAATCGTTAATCGCGATTAACAATTAATATCCTCGTTTAGTCGTTAATTGTGGTTAACGAATAAATACCGATTGATCGTTATATTTGCGGATAAGATTAAATACTTATTAATCGTTAATTGCGGATAACGATTAAATTTCTACTTTAGTCGTTAATCGCGACTAACGATTATCAATCGTCAATCGGATGACCGATTAAATGCCCAACTCATCTGTCACCAACTCCTCAAATCACTCGCCGATGTCGAGCCGCTCTCGAGCCGCCCGATGTGTAACGGATAGACTTGGGATCTGTATGCATTTATAGCAAAATTGAGTAGATGAAATTGATAGTTGTCGGAAAATTTTAAAAATTGAAAATGTCAATATACGATTTCTCCTTTATTAAAATCATTAAGGAAAGGGATGACATTCTTTTGAGTTTCTATTTCTTGTAATCAACCCTGACGTTTTTTAGTTTGCACAAAGACCCGCTGTCTATCCGTAACACATCGGGCGGGTGGCCCGAACGTGGTCGACCTCGTCGGGCGCGTTCGGACAGAAGCGGACAATAATAACTCGCTCTCTTTTGTGGCAGCTAATTTCCTACATTTGCCACAAGATGGACAGATAGTCAAAGAAAGACCTTTCTCGCTGCTACCTGATCCGTCACCGATCTCTATATATACAGTCTTAAACCGCCTTCCGATATCGCAGCGTCTCGGGCAGGGCCCGCCTTACTGATGAGTCCTCTAGCAGTTCAGGACTGGTCGGTCAGAGCTGTGACAGACCTTTTTTGGCCATTCCGTCGCGATCCAGGGGGTGGTCGGGTGGTCCTTGCAGCGACCCGTGCAGCTATTGGGTCGCTGCAAGGGTCGCTGCACGGGTCGCTGCGAGGATCGTCACCGCCGGGTCGCCACAGCGCGACAACCCGATGAATTCTGCGTTAAAATCGAATAACTTTCGATAGAAAAGAGCTAGAACGATGAATTTTTTTTAAATTAAAGCTCAAACTTTGCAGAATATGGGAAAAGTAGGGAAATGATGGTACGAACGTTTTTTAACCTTGACAAAATTCGTTAAACCTGCACAATTTCAATAAAACTTTTTTGCAACATGCTGTACATCATTTCCCGTAGATTCTTGCACGCTTATTTCAAATCTGGTCTCAGAATTTGTCTACCACCTCAGGATTTTATAAAAAATCGAATTTTTTGTCAACGAAACAAATGAAATCATATTTTCGTTGAAATCCGATTGAGCTACACTTTTTTTTTGGTGGTTTTATTAGGAAAGGAATGGGCTATTGCAAAATTATTTTTTTAACCTCGACCATCAACTGTATGGAGTCAGAAAATTTAAGCTAATTCGTTTCTTACGTCTTTTTCGATGAGCCGTCACACAGTGGTCTGGATTGGAAAATCGTGTGCCTTTCTGCCCAAAAACGAACTTTTTCGTATCGATATCTATAAACATTGCTTCCCAAATGTTCACAGACCTCGGAAATGAAGAAAATAGTACAATTTAATAAATATAATAGTTGCAATAAACATTGAAAATAGTTGCAATAAAAATTAAAAAATTAATTCCGCCCCTCTCCGCCCGCTCAAATTATTATTGTTTAAAGGCATTAAAGTTGGATGCGGTATCGCATCAATTGCTGAAACTCAAGGGTCGTTGAATATGAATCTGATGTCAAAATTAAAAAAACAAAATAGCGGTCGGGTATGTGAAAAAATTATGTATTTTCGCAAATATTTGGTAATAGAATGTTTGCGAGGTATATTGTTGGTACAAATTATTATCAGATGACTTCACATAGCGAAGAATGTAAGATTTTAGTGTTAAATATTGCATCCGAGGTAATTCTTTAGTATTAAAATATAATAGAAGTTTTTCAATTCTGTTTCGTTCTGATATTTCGCTCACTTCTAGTAAAATAAAGATATAAGGTAGTAGGCTCGTTTCGTTTTTTAATCATTATAAATTATTATAAAAAATATCTTTGACACGCTTGTAATGCGTTTTTACCTTTACAGTAATTTTTTTGTGTATGTTGATTGCAACAAGATTTCTTAAATTTATATTTTACGTATTCCATAAAACGTTACACATGTGTGAAACATAAATATAAAAAATACATATTTAGAAAGTAAAAAATAGTATGTACGATTATATTCCAAAAAATTTTTTTTAAATCAAAAATATCATTGAAAATTTATAAAAAATTATTGTTTAACAAATGCAAAAAATATTTAATTACCTATAGTTAAAAATGACTATTTTTTAAATATTTTTAGTGAAAATTTCATTGCAGTATCTCTACTGATTCAAAAGTTATAACAAAATGGCACACGATTTTCCAATCCAGACCACTGTGCGTCAGTGATTTAAATTTTGAAAAAAATATGTTTATATTCCTTGGAGTTTCCACCGTAAAATGAGCCCTTCAAAAGAAATGGAGATATAAAAATTGGCGTCACAAGGAGCTGGCAACGGACGCTGTATACGACTAAATAACCCCATTTACACCTCGAGAATTATATTAGCAACCAGTCTTGACCAACGATGCCTTTTTAAGTGAAAGGTAACTACCCTGGAACAGACATTTTCTGACGTAAGGATCGACAGCGTCTGTCCTGAAATTACATATTTCATTCACGTAGTGAAAAAACATTTTAGATTTGTCTATGTCCAACAAGTGATCCAATACACTGCCTCGAAAGTACGAGCGATAGCGGAACAGCAGTGGGTTAGGATACGATACCGTTACCGCCCACTACATACTACGCAATTGTAGGGGATGGCGGCAAGACGCCAACACGCATGGATTCGAACTGGTGACATTGTACTTGGTGTAAGCCTGAGAAGAAGGTTCCCAGGCAGGATTACGGTGAAGTGTCTAGGTGCGAATGCGCGGACGATTGGATCAGAGTGGAGGAGGCAGGACTCGTTTCACACGCATTTTCGGCTGTATTGAAATACTTATTACAGCGGTCACACATACTACGCAGCGTGCGCCATCGAAGTCAACACATTGAGACTACGGGCGCGCGGCTGGGGTCGGGCTAGGCAGACCCAGGCAGACCCAACCCAGAGTGGCCGGCCGTGCCCGCCGCCAATACACCCGCGCTCGGCGCCGCCACTTTATGGGCGGTGACTCGGAGCCGATGGTCGCTGGTCTGTACAGGGAGTACAGATCGGCGGCGAAGGCCCTCAAGCGTGCGATTGCCGCAGCCAAGACTAAGGCCTGGGATGAACTCCTGCTCACCCTCCATGACGATCCGTGGGGTCGCCCATATAGGACGGTGCTGGGGAAGCTCCGTCCTTGGGCGTCCCCAGTCAGGGAACGGTTGGAGCCGGAACTCCTGGGGCGCGTAGTTGGCGCCCTCTTCCCCCCTAACGTTGGGGAGGAGGAGGGTGCGGAGCGCGCCCCTTTGCCGACTATCGAATGGTCGGACGAGTTCCGGGTCTCTGAGTGGGAGTTATCCGAGGCCATCCGGGTGCGTCGGGTCAAGGGCAAGAAAGCCCCGGGCCCGGACGGTGTTCCCGGAGGGATAATGGTCTTGGCTTTAGAGGTCCTTGCCCCGGCTTTCAGGGAAGTATTGAACGCTAACCTGAGCCGGGGAACCTTCCCCAAGGTTTGGAAGCGAGCGAGTCTGGTCCTCCTCCAGAAGGAGGGTAAACCCGCAGAGTCTCCCTCTGCGTACCGGCCGGTGTGTCTGCTCGATGAGGCGGGTAAGCTTTTCGAACGAATTATGGCTGCCCGTCTCGTCGAGCATCTGTCGCGGATTGGTCCCGATCTCAGCGACAGTCAGTTTGGATTCCGGAGGGGGCGCTCCACTGTTGATGCTTTGGAGCGCTTGCGCCTCCTCCGGGAGACGGCTGTCGCACAGGGCAGGGTGTTTATAGCAGTATCGTTTGATATTTCCAACGCCTTCAACACCCTGCCCTGGAGGGAGATAGATAGGGCCCTAATATATCATCGGGTCCCTGTCTATCTCCGGGAGGTTATTCGGGACTATCTCCGCGGCAGAGAGGTGGAGTATACCGGCCGGTCGCAAACTGAGCTTAAGAGGGAGATACACTGCGGGGTTCCACAGGGGGGGGGGGTTATTTCACCGCTCCTGTGGAACCTCGGATTTGATGCAGTGCTGCGGGTTGAGCTCCCCCCTTACACGGGTGTCATTTGTTACGGGGATGACACCCTTGTATATGCGGAGGGGGAGAACTGGGAGAGGACCAGACACCTCGCTGAGTCCGCCCTGGATTGTGTTGTCAGACGGATCCGTAGAATGGGGCTCACGGTGAACGCCGCCAAGACCGATGCGATCTGGATGTATGGATCGCTTCGGGGGCGGCGTTCGCCCCTTGAGCATGAGCTCCGGGTCCGTGTCGGAGAATCACATGTCGATATCAGGCCCAATATGAAGTATTTGGGCCTGATTATCGACAGCCGCTGGCGCTTTGATGATCACTTCGATCTCTTGGCCCCCCGAATAGAGAGAACAGCGGTCGCCCTTGGGCGGCTGCTGCCCAACCTCGGGGGCCGGGCTTGAAAGTACGTCGCCTCTACAGAGAGGTGGTACGGTCTATTGCCCTATATGGGGCCCCCGTATGGTATCGCTCGCTTGAGGACAGCCGGCGCAGCCAGACACTCTTGGAGAGAGTGCGGCGCCGGTTGTCCCAGCGGATCATACGGGGGTACCGTACCATTTCGGGAGAGGTGGCGGGCCTCCTCGCCGTGGTTCCTCCCTTCACCTTGGCTGCGGCGGAGCGGGCTGCGATGTATCGCATCGCCTGCTCCGCTCGCCGCCCCTATGGGGAGGAACTCACGGTTGCGGAGGACGAGGAGATCGAGGAGCGCAGGCGCCAGGCCCGGATGGACACGTTGGACCGTTGGAGCGTCGTGCGGGCCATCCTGCCCATATTTGACGAATGGTGCAGGATGCGGCTACGATTGACCTTCCGCCTCACGCAGGTACTCTCTGGACGTGGATGTTTCGGGGAGTATCTGCATAGGATGGGGCGGGAGCCGACGGCACAATGCCACCACTGTGATGCGGAGGTGGACACGGCGCGGCACACGTTGGAGGAGTGCCCTGCTTGGGCTGGACCGCGCCGTGCCCTCTGCTTTGCAGTGGAAGGGTGGGACCTCTCGCTCCCGGTCGTATTCGACCGTATGATCGAGAGCGAGAGGTCGTGGAGAGCGGTGACCTCCTTCTGCGAGGAGGTCATGTCGCGGAAGGAGGTCGCTGAGCGAGTTCGGGAGGCGGACCCGAACTCGGCAAGAAGGAGGTGGGCGCGAGGTCGACCCTCGCGTCGTCGTGCTCCTCGTCGTTGCAGAGGAGCGGGAGTTGTTTCGGCGGCGCGGAGTGGATCCACCTCGCGCCCGACCGTGTCCCCAGGGGGGAGTAGTGATGAGGTGCTAGCCGAGGTAGGCCTCGGGAGGGGATCGAGTCGCTTGCGAGTCGACCCCCACCCGAGGAGAGTCCCACATAACCTCGGCTATCCCCCAGGATGCCGAGGTATGCGTAATGCATTTTCACACGGAAAAAAAAAGGCAGTCCCAACCCGGTAGGCTCGATTTCTTTCCGTGCCGTTCCCGGGGCTGTTCTCTATAGAGAGATTTATGACAGGTCATTACTATTGAGCTGGAAGTCGACACTTCCTCGACCAACACGTTTTGACTGTAATTTTCAAATCACTCGACGAAGTCGAGCCACTCTCGGGCCGCTTGATATGTCACGAATAGACTGCGGATCTTTATGCATTTATAGCAAACTTGAGTAGATGAAATTGATAGTTGTTGGAAAATTTTTTAAATTGAAGATGTCAATATATGATTTCTCCTCTATTAAAATCATTAAGGGAAGAGATGACATTCAATTTAGTTTCTATTTCCTGTAATCGACGCTGACATTTTTTATTTTGCATAAAGATCCGCAGTCTATCCGTGACACACCATCGGGTGGCCCGGTGGCCCGAGAGTGGCTCGACTTCGTCGAGCGCGTTCATACGTCAGACAGAAGCGGACAAGTTCGTGCGAACGCAGAATTGAATCTCGAGTAGCGCGAAAACTCGCTCGCCCGAACTTGTCCGATTCTTTCCGAACCCGCCCGACGAGATCGAGACACTCCCGGGCTCGAAACCCCTTGGTAGCCCGATGCACTCGGGTAGCTGGAAACGCGCTCGAGCCGAAAATTATAAATTTCAACACTCTACACCTACCGAACCTTAAAAGTAACTGGTAAATGTTTCTTTGTATGAAAGTGATAAGATTGATTTTATTTAGACTTTATGCAGCTCTCCTATTGTAATATGTTAATGTATGTAAGCTCGTTCGGAAAGTCATTTCGTTTTCTCCTTTGCTGAAGAAATAACATTCAATTTGATTTCTATTTCTTGCAATCGATGTAGTCAATTTCTACTTTCCAGAAAGATTCGCAGTCTAGTAATGACAAACGGAAGCATTGCCATCCCTACACGATAAACGAAATTACTTTCCGAACGACCTGATAGTATGTAGTATGTAATTTAAATAAAAATATTAATTTTGTCAGTAAAAAGAAAGACTGCTGCTGCTACACATTTGTATAATAGACATTTACTTTAGCGACATCTACCACATAGCACGTCCTACATTAATGCCCTTTTACGGCGAGGCAAAATCGAGCCCCGTTCTCCGTGCAGTGGCGCGGCAGCAGGGATCCAAAACGCGACATAGCTGCGGCGCAGTACAGCTGCAGAACGGAGCAGTTGGTTGTCTGGGTAGTTATGGGGAAAAATCGAAAAATCAGTTTTGGGCCTATTTTCCCTAGTTAATGACGTTTAGAAATTCTGAAAAAAATCTGACACATGTCAAGAGAACCCAAATACATACTTTGCAATTAGTTTCAGATTTTTAAAAGGGAAATCCTGCTTGTAAAAAATCAAAAACCTCAAAAAAATCGAAAAAATGCAGATTTCACATGGAAGTTCTAGAGTGTCCACATTTATATTTTTACAGTAGCAGTATATTGTTATAAGTATTGTTCATGAATTTTTTCAGATTTTTCGGTTTGGTGCGCCGTTGTTAAAAAAAATAAAAACCGATTTTTTCGACGTTTTTTCCGCGAAGAACTAAGCTAACCTTAAAATTGTTACGTTCTATTTATTCTGTAAGTCTATCAGGCTCTGATAAACCTTGACTATTCTACAGAAGTAATTAAAAAATGAAATCAACTTAATTAATATTTCTACAGTATAGACATTACATCTAGAAATATAAATCACGTTTCCAACAATTCAGTTGGCTCAGCGCGTTAGGCGTTCATACCTAGGAAAGATCATCAAGATTTTCATCGACTAGATAAAAAAAAAATGCTGGTGGCTCTCACCAAATGACACTCACATACGAGAGCTACTCGAGCGGAAAATTATAGTGCCCAACATCACACTAGGGCCACTTAAATGACTTGAGAGATCTACATGTAAAACTCAACATCATCATATTGTACCGTGGCACGATAGCTACCTAATATTATACATATGTATACAATATGTATATATCGTTGTTAGTAATAAGTTAGTCCCTAAGTAGTACTTAAGCAAACATCCTATACCAAAGACTGTTAAGGGGTTTTTTTTTAATAAAACTTTTTCCCCATTCTCCCTTCCATTATCCGTTAAGGCGCCTCAGCTTACAAGTAATCCAACCGTTACACAGTTTCTATTTATTCTTCCACCGTCCAAAGATTTGTCAAGCACCGAGATTCGCACGCGAGCGAACAGTCAGCTTAACATAGCAATACTGTGTGGAGATTTTTATTATTTTTGTTGACTCCTGTTAACTCTGATTGTACTAATATATTCAATAAACATGTTTAAAAAAAAAAGCGCGTTAGGCGTTCGACTGTTGATCTGCTTATCCTAGGTTCGCTCCCGGCATAGGTATACATTTTTTTTACTTGATTAATTCTTTTTTTTATGTCTGACTATATAATAATCAATGGTGTGTTTGTAGATTTCTTTTAGAAGCAATATCTACATATTCAAAAAAAATATTTTAAGGTGGAATTCGCAAAACAATTATAATACATACATAGCTTGTGCGGATCTTAAGTATCTCAGTTTCATTTTATCGTGTTTTCTGTAAAGCATATTTTATTTTATCGATGAATTGAAAGATTTATTTATGTTGAAAATTGGAGGAACTTCTGGCAGTACTCGACATTTTCAGCAGTAATTCCATTTATGTGTCTTCGAGTTTTAAATACTTTGTTATAGAGAAAAGAAAGAAATTCAAGTTGTAGAAATGGCTCTATTGTTGTTTACTTCTTTTGAGGCATTCAATTTGGTACCTCGTCTCTTATGCGGAACAGCAATTGTTGTGTATGTACCACTCAGGGTTGCTAATGAAATATTTCACAGTGAAAGCAGATGTTCCGATACTTGTCAATAAACTAACGGATCTATAAAAGCATATTTAGAATGACAAACTTTTGATGTTTCATTAACTTTTACCTTTGTTCACCTTTATACGTTTACCTTTTCTTTTCTTTGCTCGCCTTACGACTCTGTTAGACACAACTACTATATTTGGTGTATTTTACCTTAAAATACTTTTTAAATATTTCAATATTGCTTGTAAAAGAATTCTACAAAAATATCCTTGACTAGTGTGAAGTCAGATATAAAAAAGAAGAGAATTGATGAAATAAAAAACATACACCTACGACGGGCGCGAACCTAGCATAGGCCGGTCCACAATCGAACGCCTAACTCACTGAGCCAACTGAATTGTTGGAAACGTGATTTATATTTCTAGATGTAATGTCTGTACTGTAGAAATATTAATTAAGTTGATTTCATTTTTTAATTACTTCTGTAGAATAGTCAAGGTTTATCAGAGCCTGATAGACTTACAGAATAAATAGAACGTAACAATTTTAAGGTTAGCTTAGTTCTTCGCGGAAAAAACGTCGAAAAAATCGGTTTTTATTTTTTTTAACAACGGCGCACCAAACCGAAAAATCTGAAAAAATTCATGAACAATACTTATAACAATATACTGCTACTGTAAAAATATAAATGTGGACACTCTAGAACTTCCATGTGAAATCTGCATTTTTTCGATTTTTTTGAGGTTTTTGATTTTTTACAAGCAGGATTTCCCTTTTAAAAATCTGAAACTAATTGCAAAGTATGTATTTGGGTTCTCTTGACATGTGTCACATTTTTTTCAGAATTTCTAAACGTCATTAACTAGGGAAAATAGGCCCAAAACTGATTTTTCGATTTTACCCCATAACTACCCTCCCGATCGAAATACAGGGTTGAAATTTTGCACAGTATGTTTTTTCTTTGTGTTCTATCGAATGGCACATCGTCGATAAAATTCGGTTCAAGGGCATTTTTGACTATCTTATCCGGCTATACCCATTGGCTATTTACAACCAAAAAGTTTGAAATTGGTTTCAATCGCGTGTATGCTATTAGGCAGAATGTTCATGAATTTTTTCGTAATTTTTTATTGAACATGTGATTTTTATTGAACGTGTGATTAAAAATTAATTTGGATGAGCTCTTTTGACCATCTTATATCCGGCTATACGATTTTTCATACTTACTATTTGCAAAAAATCTGAAAAATTCTCAATCATAGGGAATAATATCTACAATTTTGTAGAATTTTTCTAGAATTTTTAAGTATACCATTAAATAGGGAAAATGTAGTAAAAACCAATAATTAGTTTTTACCCTTTCACTACCCTCCTGGTTGAGATAAAGGGTTCAAACTTACGAATATACATATAATATATATTTAAATTTTTTGGAAGGTTAAAAAATGTAATTAAAAAAGTAATGAAAAATAAAAATAAAACTCGCTGCACGCGGGGACTCGAAGGCTAGCTCCAGATTGCGATTGATACGCTCGACGGCTCGACGGCCGAATTTCAGATTCAGTTTCGTTTCCGTCAAGCAGGCGTGGATGTGGATGGAGAGTGCTAAAACTAGATTGTGGTCGGCGCAAGCGCACAAGCAGCGCACACGGACAGAGTAGAGGTACGCTGGTATGTGTAGCGCGCGTGCAGTCGAACAGGCACTCACCCGGACAGAGTAGAGATACGTTCGTGTAGCGCGTGCGCAGTAGAAGCAACCTGGCGACGACGGTGCGTCAGAGTGGGGGGTCGAGTCGGCTGAGCGAGCGGAGGGGAAAAAACCCACGACCCATGATTCTGGCATCACTGGCTCAGTGTGCGTCCGTGTGTGTCAGTGTGTGTCAGTGTGCGTTTGAGCTCCGTGCGGTCTTTACAAAGTTACTACGTATTATTATACTATAATGTTTGTTTACCAATCGAAGGGACAGTTACACCGAGATTTTCGGTCGAACCTTTATCTTTGACATTTTACCACGGCGTTCGTTTTCGATATGACGCGTCGCAATACCGTCTGAAATTTACTACATGTCTCTGTTATAATCTCATCAAAATGTTCAAAATCGATTGTAAAATTTCACACATACAAGACTAAAAAGCAATAATTAATTATTTAAATAAAAATAAATTTTTTAAAAATACCACGTTTTTAAAATGGACTAAAAAGTATAAAATAATTTTTCCTAGCCCCGTACAGATTCCTAACCACGTACAGGTTGTGTGTGTTGAGCGAAGAAAGTTCTGGAGTGAATACGTGAGAGAGAGATGGAACGTGAGTGAGAGATGGAGCGTGAGCGAGCAGGAAAGTAGTGGGAATGGAACGACGTAGTACAGAGTGTGAAACGTAAGAGAGAGTATGTAACCCAGAGTGAAAGTACCTAACCTAGAAGCGAACACGTGGTTGTAGGAGGTTCAAACTGTTTAATAAACATTATTGTTATTGTTTAACTTCTTTCCAAATTATCTTATCACGATCCAACAAGTGGTAGCAGAGCGTGGTTTGAGATATTTTTTGGAAAGAAAATAGAAAAAGAGTAATAAATATAGAGAAGAGATAAATGAAATAAAATCACGTACAAAATGACCGATAACTGGAATATAGCTGCGATAGAAAAATTAACAGATACGAATTACTTCATTTGGAAAGAAAAAGTAGAGGGAATTCTGAGATCCAAAAAGATATGGAAAAAGATTATGGGTGTAAAACCGCCCAAAAAACCACACGTGGGTGACGAAGACTATAGTACCAAATTCCCAATATGGGATAAGTGGGATGATGATAATGCAACAGCACGAACAATAATGATAAATACTATGAGCGAGGCACAGTTAATGAAGTATAGCAACGAGAAAAATGCAGAGATGTTGTGGAACATGATAAAATTCAACATGGCGGCTGAAACGGAACAGTTAAAAACTAAATCCTTGAGCGAGTTAACTAACCTCAAAATGAAAAAGGAAGAACACGTGGACGATTACATAAATCGAGCTGAAGGCTTGAGGAATCAATGTAAGCAACTGGGTAAAAATATTGAGGAATTTGAATTAGAAATGTATCTGTTAAAGGGTTTGAGAGCAGAATTTGAGCCAAATGTGAGAATCCTAGAAAGCCAGGCAAATGTTTCTATCAACGACGTGAGATACGCTCTCAAACAGGAAGAAAATAGAAAAGAGAAGAAACGAAACGAAAAAGTGATCTCGGAGAGAGAGAACGTGCGAAAAGTAAAAGAGAACAGAATAGGAGAGATAAAATGCTTCAACTGTGGTAAGAGAGGACATTTCGCTGATCAATGTTATGCGAAACAGAAATGTTTCAACTGTTATGGTCATGGACACGTTGCAGAGGAATGCAAGAAACCGAAACCGATGACACAGTGGAGAGGAAGAGGCAATAGAGGGAACTACCAAATAAACGACAGAGGAAGAGGATACGTAAGGAGAGGAACAGCGACGAGACCAAATGAGACTGTCATGAGTGTAAAAGAGAGTATGAGAGAAAATATTTATGAAAGTGATAAAGTGAGTTTGAGTGACACAAATAGAAGCTACAGTAAAAATAGATATAAAAATGACTATAGCAATATAGGTAGGGAATGGCTTCTAGACTCGGGATCAACAAGCCACATGGCGAGTGAAATTGACATTTTTGAGACATTAAGAAGCGATAATAGGGAAATAACTGTAGCAGACAAAGAGGGGAGAAAAATAAATTCGAGAGGGATAGGAGAGGTGGTACTAGACCAAACAAATGAAAAAGGTAGGATCAGGTTATCAAATGTATTGTGCGTTCCCGATTTAAATTCAAATTTGCTGTCAGTAGCAAAAATTACTGATAAAGGGTTTAAGGTGAAATTTGATAGGGAAGGTGCTGTTGTATACAGAGAAAACAGTGGAGTGTACATGAAGGCTAAACGTAAGGGTAATGAGTATTACGTTCCAGGAAAAATAGCGAGTGGTGAAAAAGCGGCTGTCTCCAAGGATAAAAATGCGTGGCATAGAAGACTAGGACACGTCAACGAAAGACTGATCCAAGAGATGATGAAGGAAGAATTGGTGAACGGGATGGTAGAAACTGAGAAATTGAACAGACAATGTGATTCATGTGTCGAAGGAAAAGCACATAGAAAGACACATCATGGGCTCGAAACAAAGAGAACGGTAAGAATAATGGATTTGTGGCATATTGACTTGATAGGACCAGTTAGACCGTCCACTATGGGAGGCAAATTATATATCTTAACCGTGGTAGACGATTATTCAAGATTTATTTTTGTAGAATTGCTGCGAGAAAAGAGCGAAACAAAAGAAAAATTGAAGAAATTAATAATACAAAAGGAGAACGAGACAGGAATGAAGTTAAAAGCTGTAAGATCCGACAACGGAGGAGAATTCGTCGACAACGACCTAAATGAATGGATGGAAGATAAAGGAATTAAACATGAATTCAGTCCACCATGGACACCACAGTGCAATGGACTAGTGGAAAGGACGAATAGAACTATTATTGAGATGACGAGGTCGATGATATCAGACTCGAAAATACCTATGAGCTTCTGGGGAGAAGCAGTGTGCACCGCAGTACATATAAAGAATAGAATTAAGTCGTCAGTTCATGGTAGAACACCATACGAATTATGGAAAGGTAGAAAACCAAACATTAAATATATGAAAAGATTCGGATGTGTCGCTTACGCACTGGAAAAGGGTGTTAAAAGAAGAAAGTTTGAATCAAAAACTAATAGAGGAATTTTTGTAGGATATGCGACAAATAATACGTACAGAATCTACTTACCAAAAACAAAAAGGATTTTATGTGATTGCGACGTCAAATTTGATGAAGAAAAAAATTGGACCGACATATTAAACGAGAAGGAAATGGAGGAAATAAATGAAGATGAACAAAAGATAATAGATTTAACTATTATGGGATTAGACGATAAAAACGAAAATGAAGAGAGAGAAAAAGAAAGAGATATAGAAGACAACTCGAGAGAGAATAACGAAGAAAGAGATGAAGAGGAAAGAGATGAGGAAGACACAAGAAGGGACGAAGTGATAGATGAAGAAGAAACTCAAGACAACAACAGTGACAATGAAAGAGAAGAAACACCAAAAAAGGGAGGAAGACCAAAAGGATTAACAAGAGAAGTGATACTGGTTCGCGAACATTTAGAGAGAGAGAAACAAGACAGAGAAGCAGAAGAAAATAATTTAAGGAGATCATCAAGAGTGAAAAGTAAAAACTCTGCAATGCTCGTAACTACTAGAGAAATACCAAGGAATGTTGAAGAGGCTAAGAATTCGGATCAGTGGATCAATTGGAAAATTGCTATGGACGAGGAGATACAATGCATGAAGAAACACAGAGTATGGGACATAGTGCAACAACCGAAAGAAAAAAATGTGATAAATAATAAATGGGTATATAGCATAAAAGAGGACCCAAACACGAAAAGGTTGAGATACAAAGCTCGACTAGTAGCTATTGGATGTGCACAACGTCCAGGTTATGATTTTGACGAGACCTTTGCACCAGTGGCACGATCAGAATCCATGAGATTAATTTTCAGCATAGCTGCAGAAAAAGGAAGAAAAATAAAAATGTATGATGTTGTAACGGTGGTCGGTTCCGACGGTAATCGGAATCGTCGCGATGCTGACCCCTCAGTGTTTGGACAGCTCGTCGGACCAAGGTTCGTTAGCTGACGAGGGGAGTCGGCCGGTGCGGGAAGACGAGGTGCGAAGGTTCGGAAAGAATTCGGAAACAACGGTTACGTTAAATGACGTACTATATTTAGAGGCTGTAAACGAAGGTACATGTATAAACAGTGCTGCTGTTTTAGACGCGACGGGGTTGCCGGGTTGCAGCGTGTATGCGTGAATCGGGGCGGTGCACGGCGGGCATCGCGGTAGAATAATTCGGGCGGTGAACGATTATTAGCGGCGCGAATTCCGGTGGTTCGGCGGAGCGGAACGGTTTATCGGAACTCGGTGGCTTCGGCGGTAGCGGCGGGGCGTTCGGTGAGTCGGCGGGACCGGCGGTGGTCGTCGGAGATTTCGGTGTCTCGGTGGAATCGGCGGGTGACTCAGTGGAGTGGTGGATCGGAAGGGTGCAACGGTGTAATTTTCGACGGCTCGGCGAAGTGAATGTCAGCGCGGGGAGTTTGACGGCTCGGCGGACGGATGTCGGAGTGGCAGTCTCGGCGGCTCGGCGAAACAGAGGTCGGAGTGCAGGTTTCGACGGTTCGGTGGAAGTTTCGGCGGCTCGGCGAAACGGACTTCGGTGTGGAGGTTTCGACGGCTCGGCGAAACAGGCTGTTAGTGCGGGAGTCTCGACGGCTCGGCGAGACGGACTTTGGTGTGGAGGTTTCGGCGGCTCGGCGAAACGGGTTTTGTGGTGTGTAGGTTTCGACGGCTCGGCGAAACAGGCTTTTGGTGCGGGAGTCTCGACGGCTCGGCGAGACGGACTTTGGTGTGGAGGTTTCGGCGGCTCGGCGAAACGGGTTTTGTGGTGTGGGAGTCTCGACGGCTCGGCGAAACGGATTTCGGTGAGGATGTTTCGACGGCTCGGCGAAACGGATTTCGGTGAGGATATTTCGACGGCTCGGCGAAATGGATTTCGGTGAGGATACTCACCCTGGACAGGAGGTGTGTCGGCTTCCTAGTGATCGCTGTGACGGCTCGTCTCAGGCAGGACTACAGGAGCGGAGTCTAGAATACTTCTAGACGGAATGCGGTAATTTGTCTTATTTGCCGCGGCTTATATATTATTAACATCGTGGTGAGGGTTGGTGGTGCGGTAGAGGGTTCGTACTGTTTTCGGTACGTTTCGGTCGCGTCCGCCCTTGTTTTGGGGCTGTATTCGAAAAGAACCGTTGGTGACAGGCCTGCTCGGTGCAGGTCTGTTACAATGTAAGAACTGCTTTCCTACATGGAAAATTAGATAACGAGTTATACATGAGAACGCCTGCAGGATACCAGTATGGAAAGGACACAGTATGCAAACTACAAAAAAGCATTTACGGATTAAAACAAGCAGGAAAATGTTGGAACGATTACATGACGGAAGAACTGAAAAGAACAGGACTATCACAATCAAGAGAGGATCCATGTGTGTTTTATAAGAGAGAAGGGCAAAAATTTTTGTTTTGTTGTATTCATGTAGACGATATGGTAGTAGTATCTAGTGATGACGAAATAGAACAATACTACATGAGAAAAATTAGTGAAAAAATAGATATTAAAGATATAGGTATTGCGAAAAATGTTTTAGGGCTACAAGTAGAACATGAAGAAGAGAAGATCTATGTACACCAAAGAGACTATGTAGAAAAATTGTTAAAAATGTATGGGATGAATGAGTGTAACAGCGTATCGACTCCGATAGACGTTAATGTAAAATTAGATAACGATGAAAACTCTAACAAATGTAACGAGAAAGATTTCCAAGAACTAGTTGGTAGATTAATGTTTTTGAGTGTAAACACGCGACCAGATATAGCCTATGCAATAACATGCTTATCACAATTTAACAATAATCCCAAAGAATTACACATGAATAGCTTAAAAAGAGTGTTAAGATATTTGAGAGGTACAATCGATTACAGATTATGTTTTGGAAAAAAGAATACAAGAAATAGAATAGATTGTGATACGGATGCTTCATGGGATGCAACCAAAGATGCGAAATCATTTACAGGTCTATTAGTTTATAGAAATGGTGATCTAATACACTGGAGGAGTAAAAAACAATCTATTGTAGCACTATCTTCTACTCAAAGTGAATTAGAGGCAATGACTGAGGGTGTGAAAGAAGTAATTTGGCTAGACAGGCTAATAAAAGAAATAACTGGACAAGTAGAAATAGTTAAAGAAATTAAATGCGATAGTTTAAATGTAGTGAAGCTAGCAAATGGAGGAAACTTTAAAGCTAGATCTAAACTGTTAAATAGAAGGTGCTGTTTCGTAAAGGAAAATGTAAAGAAAAATAATATATGTATAACACATGTACGTAGCGAAAACATGCGAGCGGATTACTTAACTAAAGCTTTGAGCGGACCAAAGTTCTTTAAAAATATTAAAAATGTCTTAGAGGTAAATAATCAATAAAAACAAGAGGGGAGTGTGTGTGTGTAATTGTTTTTATTGTGTGTGTGTGTGTTGAGCGAAGAAGGTTCTGGAGTGAATACGTGAGAGAGAGATGGAGCGTGAGAGAGAGATGGAGCGTGAGCGAGCAGGAAAGTAGTGGGAATGGAACGACGTAGTACAGAGTGTGAAACGTAAGAGAGAGTATGTAACCCAGAGTGAAAGTACCTAACCTAGAAGCGAACACGTGGTTGTAGGAGGTTCAAACTGTTTAATAAACATTATTGTTATTGTTTAACTTCTTTTCAAATTATCTTATCACGATCCAACACAGGTAATCCTGAAAATTTGTGATTGTGAATTTTTAACATCTACGCAAATACTTGTGAGATTTAAAACGAAAAACGTGGGGCGCAAGATAATAGTAAGGAGTGTAGAGAGTAGAAGCCGTTGAGAAATCTCACACAACAGTTCATATCATTTGCGAAGCAATAAAATTTTTAGTAATTTAGGTGAACTATTCATGCATCAATTATCTATTGCATGCGCCCCACGTTTTTCGTTTTAAATCTCACAAGTATTTGCGTAGATGTTAAAAATTCACAATCACAAATTTTCAGGATTACCTGTACGTGGTTAGGAATCTGTACGGGGCTAGGAAAAATTATTTTAGTCCATTTTAAAAACGTGGTATTTTTAAAAAATTTATTTTTATTTAAATAATTATTTATTATTTCTATGCAGTTATTTGTGGTTTTCGACGACGTATTCAAATCTGCATAATAATAATATACAAATATCGGCGTACACATACTGATTATACATATACATATTGCGACGTTGTCCCTTTTTCGAGCAGTTTTATGGCCGACGAAAACGGTCAACCCCGGGATTTTATAGGCGCTGAGGCCGGGCCGTGAGCGGCCGTGCGGACACGGTCCTCCCGGTGCAAAGGCGATTTTCTTAGGAGGCTCAAATAGACTACGCGACACAAGTTCGGGCGCCAGGTATTAGAAAATCCCACGCGAAACACGACAAGCTTCTCGTGCTCGGTGAAGCCGACGGAATAGGCTCTACTCATTTAATGGTCGTCAAATAAAATATACAGGTGAGCGGCCACGAGGCCGCGAACCGGAACCCCCGCTCTCCTTGTACACTTTTGCGAAAGATGGTCGCTCGCCGAGCGTGTTAGTCGATCTTAATTTTATCGCGGAAGTACGGTACTACGGTACAATATTCAATCCTCGTCGATACGAGATTCCGCGAGACGCGGATGAACGGCGTAATTTCGAAGACTGTCGCGAAAGTTGTATACAAGACGAAATTCACTACGTGCGATGAACAATCCGCGGCCGTACGCGTTCGACGGGACGAGTAGATTCGCTGTTTGCTTCAAAAGTCGTTCTTTTACGTTTCCGAGCAATGATTTTACAATATTCGGCTGCATGTTGCCCGTCGCATGTTGCCCGTCAGATGGCGCTGCAGTCACGCCGGCGTACTAGCCTCTACGACGGGCAACATGCAGCCGAATATTGCAAAATCATTGCTCGGAAACGTAAAAGAACGACTTTTGAAGCAAACAGCGAACTAGATTGATCTTTCATCTAGCGATTTTGACTAATAAAAACCCCCGTCTTTGCATTATCGAGAAATCAGAAGGCATTTCTCTGATCCTAGCAATTCTCGCGTACGTATACGTGGTCTAGCGGTGTGTGAGTGCCCTCTAGCGGTGTGTGAGTGTTCACGCGCGACCGTCGTCTGCTAGGAGACGGCCCCCTTAACGAAAAACACGGACCAATCACAGCGCGACCTAGACGCGCGATGGCACGTTCAGCCCGGCGCGCCGGGAGACGAGCGTGGTGTAACGCCGCCGCGATGCCGTAACGAACAAGAGTTTCTCGAGATTATGTGAATCCTCCCCGATTTGGATGAGCTTTGGATATGTTGTCAAGACCATGATTCTGAACAACATTTCCCTTTACAGTTTTTGTCGGCCGGCTTTAGTTTACGAGATACATAATTGTAAAAACTTGTAATTGTAAATCGATCGATGTACTATCTCTACCCGATTTGGATGAGCTTTGGATATGTTGTCAAGACCATGATTCTGAACAACATTACCCTTTACAGTTTTTGTCGGTCGGAAGAACTTTACTTGTCAATTCATATGGGTGGATCTCTTTACCCGACTTACGGCAACGTTACCCGAACGAGAGAAGAAGCACAGAAACTGATTGTATTAAAAACTCACTTATTCAGCCGTAAATCCATTTGCTGCTTCGAAATGTGTGTCACTGGGTCACTCGGTGACGAACTGCACAGATGTCTTCAGGTATACGACAGTACCGAAAGCTAAGGGACGTACGGCCAGGTCGACGAACTGCACAGCCGGTGGTAGAAGGCCTAAGGGATGCGCGGTCAAGTCGACGATTCAGAATTTCACTTTCACTTTCGAATCGATAAATAATTTGTATCTTTATTTCACACAGATGCCTTGAAATTTTTCCACACTCACAATCACTGTTCACATTTGTCAACACATAGTTATGCACTAATAACACTGCCCAACAGCCAAAAAGTATTTCGATTCCCACTATGCGATTCTTGTAGAGTTTTCCGCGCTGATTCCGAATCTGGTTTTAATTTTTTTCCTATACGTCCAGTTTTTGAGAAAATGGAGTTTAAAAAAAATACATATTTTTCAACTTTAAACAAATATTGCGATGTTATTATAAAAGATATTGAATTGTTCTTTACAGCAAAAGATTCTGTAGACTTTCCCGAATACAGTGATATCCAATATTAATACATTATGATTATTTAAACATGTTTAAACAATGATTAAAGACGAAGATGCACCACTTTTGCACCAATTTTTGCGGATATTTTCGAATTTATCTCAAAAAATAAAGGTCCAGCGAAAAATTGAACTATACAACGCGAAAGAGCAGGCTTTTATCTTGAGAAACCCCCCTGTGAAGTTTGCATGGTCAGCGTTTTTTTCGAACCAGAAAGCAAAATATCTTCGCGCGACATGAGTTTCCGCCAGTGGCGCTCGGGACGGGATACAGCGCAGCGACGCGATACGGAGCGGCGAACGACCGTTCTGGTGGTGAGCGCCACTGGTGACAACTCATGTCGGGGGCGAAGATATTTTGCTTTCTGGTTCGAAAAAACGTCGACCATGCAAACTTCACACGGGGGTTTCTCAAGATAAAAGTCTGCTCTTTCGCGTGGTATAGTTTAATTTTTCGTTGGACCCTTATTTTTTGAGATAAATTCGAAAATATCCGCAAAAATTGGTGCAAAAGTGGTGCATCTCCGTCTTTAATCATTGTTTAAACATGTTTAAACAATCATAATGTATTAATATTGGATATCACTGTATTCGGGAAAGTCTACAGAATCTTTTGCTGTAAAGAACAATTCAATATCTTTTATAATAACATCGCAATATTTGATTAAATTTGAAAAATATGTCTTTTTTTTAACTCCATTTTCTCAAAAACTGGACGTATAGGAAAAAAATTAAAACCAGATTCGGAATCAGCGCGGAAAACTCTACAAGAATCGCATAGTGGGAATCGAAATACTTTTAAAAAGTTGAAATTTGTTGGACAGTGTAATAATTGCCATATCCCTTGTTGTTCCGTCGGTTTCGGGACGGGAAATTGCCGGAGAGGACGACGGGACGATTACGAGAGAACTCTTAGACAACGGTTGACGAACTCGACTTTGACACGTATATTTCCACCAACTATATACACGACAGTATTTACACGTTACATACACGAACGCGTGGGCGCGGTATGCAAGTCACGCAGGGCGTGAATTGGGTTTTGCGGTAATCGCGTTGAGGGCTCGCGATTCTCCAAGACGATTGTCGGTTCTAAATGCGCTCGTTTCGACTAAGTACGTTCGACTTTCAAGTTCCACAACTCGGCGCGCATCGGTGCGCGGGGTGTATATATCACCGCCTTTCAGGCGCGGGGAAGGGGTGTCGCGGGGGACCCGCTGCCGAGCGGTTCGGCAACGATCGGCGAATTCGAATTGAAAACGCTCGGTGCGGACGACCGTTTTGTCGAGCGCACGCGTTTGTTTTGGGACCGCGGCGGTCCTTTCGGTCGCTCGGTCGATGCTCCCGCTTGTTGTCGGGCGCAGCCGACGGTTGAGCCCGAACACTTGTCCTGCTGCACAAATCACAACAATCAGGTAATGCAATCACTAGACTGCGGATTTCATGCATTTGTAGCAAACATGAGTAGGTGCATTTTAAGACACTAGAGAGATTAAAATAATTTCAAAACACCAATGTATTATTTTCAACTTCTTAAAACGATCACAGTAAGAATCAAATATCTGTCTGGCTCCTGTCCCTTGGAACAGCGGCAGCCAACTTTCATTTTATATAAAGATCCGCAGTCTAGTGATTAGATTAAATAATCGTTTAATTAGTTTAAGCAATTATTATTAGTGCATAACTATGTATTGACAAATGTGAACAGTGATTGTGAGTGTGGAAAAATTTCAAGGCATCTGTGTGAAATAAACATACGAATTATTTATCGATTCGAAAGTGAAAGTGAAATTCTGGATCGTCGACTTGACCGCGCATCCCTTAGGCCTTCTACCAGCGGCTGTGCAGTTCGTCGACGTGGCCGTACGTCCCTTAGCTTTCGGTACTGTCGTATACCTGAAGACATCTGTGCAGTTCGTCACCGAGTGACCCAGTGACACACATTTCAAAGCAGCAAATGGATTTACGGCTGAATAAGTGAGTTTTTGATACAATCAGTTTCTGCTTCTTCCCTCGTTCGGGTAAAGTTGCCGTAAGTCGGGTAAAGAGATCCACCCATATGAATTGACAAGTAAAGTTCTTCCGACCGACAAAAACTGTAAAGGGTAATGTTGTTCAGCATCATGGTCTTGACAACATATCCAAAGCTCATCCAAATCGGGTAGAGATAGTACATCGATTGATTTACAATTACAAGTTTTTACAATTATGTATCTCGTAAACTAAAGCCGGCCGACAAAAACTGTAAAGGGAAATGTTCTTCAGAATCATGGTCTTGACAACATATCCAAAGCTCATCCAAATCGGGGAGGATTCACATAATCTCGAGAAACTCTTGTTCGTTACGGCATCGCGGTGTTACATCACGCTCGTCTCCCGGCGCGCCGGGCTGAACGTGCCATCGCGCGTCTAGGTCGCGCTGTGATTGGTCCGTGTTTTTCGTTAATAACTCCTAAACAAAGAACCTCCCATTTCCCGGACTTGAAGGGGTTTTGGGACACCCTGTATATTCATATATATCATTCTCTTCTATTTTGTTATTCGAGCTTGCTCGCATTATTATTATATATATTCATATATGATATATTATTCTGTTCTATTTTGTTATTCGAGCTTGCTCGCATTATTATTATATATCCATATATATTATTCTGTTCTATTTTGCTATTCGAGCTTGCTCGCATTATTATTATATATTCATATATATTATTCTGTTGTATTTTGCTATTCGAGCTTGCTCGCATTATCATTATATATTCATATATATGTCGGGACATGACGGAAGCGACGCAACCCGTTGACAGAGACGCGTAACGCTTGCTTATTGTAAAAGACAATTATGTTATCTCTTGGAATTATACGTCCGTGTAGGACTAAGTTTAGTTTTAAAAATGACGGTTTGGAGATTTCAGTTATGCGTTTACGGTCGAACGGCTGCGAGTCAGATGCTTGACCTTACCTTAGTAATTGCCCAGCAAAAAGGCAATAAAACGTTTCCCGTTTACCTGCATCCCTCATCGTGCGCGGCGCAAGGAGAGATGCGAGATAGGGTCCCTGGAAGGGATGGGCTGGGGCCTTGTTGAACGTGACCACGAGGGGCAGAATGTTTTTGGCTGCGCTACAGTGAAGAGCGTTTGATTTTGGTAGACAGCTAGTCGTCGCGAGTGGAAGCGAAAAGAGTCAGACGTATGATCGTGTAAGGAGATTCTGCCAGCCTCGTGGGCTCGTTGACGTGTCTCCCCGTTGCGCTACGGGTCGAGGGTTGTAGTGTTTAACGGTGATCGTTGTTTCCCGGTTCATTTAATTCCGCGCGTGCGAAGACAATGAGTGATCCGGTGGAGAACGTCTCCGGTCAAACCCTAGCGGGCCCGATGGAGAACCTTTCTAATCAGCCTTCGACATCAGAAGTGGGATTCGAACGGAACTCGTCTGAGAACGATGGGACAAATTGGAAATTCATGTTCGAGATGTTATTGGGACGGATGCAAGGTCCAATAGTGCAGTATCCACAAAGGCCCGGATATTTTTGCCAGAGTTTGACCCCGACAATGCAGACCACAGTGCGAAAGCTTGGTGTGTTACCGTAGATGTTTGCCTCGCGGAGCGACCGATGCAAGGCGGTGAATTAATTATGGCCTTAAGCAGGGCGCTGAAAGGTAGTGCGTCCGCGTGGATGGCACAAGTAAATTATGCGGGCATGGACTGGAGTGAATTCAGAAAAATGTTCCTGGCCCAATATGACACCTTCGAAACTCCTGCCGGTGCAATGATGAGGATCAACGGGGGAAAACCACGAGATGGCGAGTCTATGCCCTCGTACGCGAACAGAGTTCTGGCTGCGTTTACAAATTTGTACACGACAATGTCAACGGAGCAAATCGCTATTGCTTCAACGTTGGCACATTGCGTGCAAATAGATCCTCGGCTGCAGCGCGTTGCGTTTACTACGAAAATTGATAACCGCGCTTTTCTTTACAAAAGGAGCTAATGGCCTTCGGTTTCCGTGAACGGTCAGCTACCGCCGACGGAAAAGATCCAAAGGCAACGGAAATCAAGAAGAAGAGGAGTGGCGTCACATGTTTTTCATGTGGCAAGGAAGGACATAATGCTACGGACTGTCATCGACGCCAAGGAGCGACACGGATGCTAGGACCCAACCCTAGTACGAGCGGAGGCAAACGCGGACCACCGCAAAAGCCGGTTACTTGTTTCAAGTGCGGAGAGGACGGCCATATTGCTCCACAGTACAAAAAAAAAGGAGGATGGAAGATCGCATCCAAGGGTATCCACGGAACGGCGGATCAACCTGTGCAGTATCGCGCCGGTAACAGCAGAACTTGCGGAATCGGGTGAGGTCTAAGATTTTTGTTTCGATACGGGTGCGGAACGCTCTCTGATAAAAGAATCAGTCACGAATAAATTTTCCGGTAAGCGATTTGAAAATCTAACAAGGTTAATTAGTCTGGGCAACGCCAATGTGATGAGTAGCGTACAGATACTGTCTCAAGTGATCATACTCGATCACAGCGTCGAAATTCTTTTTCCATGTTGTACCGGGTGAACATTTGAACAGTAGTATTTTGATTGGTCGCGATTTAATAGCGCAAGGGTTTTCCGTTGAAATTTCGGCGAATAACTTTATTCTAAAGCGGGACAAGATGATAAAGATTTGTGAAGTCGGCAAGAAGATTGATAACTTTAACAGTATTGACACGGATATGGTCGGTCCCGATAAGGAAGCACTGATCAATTTGTTCAATGAATTTTCCGAATCGTTTGTCATCGGTACGCCTACGGGTAGGATAAATTCGGGAGAGCTACTAATAAAGTTAATAGACCCTAATCGTACTGTGCAACGACGACCATACCGACTTAGTCCCAACGAGAGGCAAACTGTAAGGGACAAAACCAGCGAGCTCTTGTCGGCTGGGATCATTAGGCCCAGCTGTTCTCCGTTTGCCAGTTCCATAATTCTCGTAAACAAGGAATATGGTTCCGACCGTTTATGCGTTGATTATTGAGAGCTGAACAGTAATACCCAAGTAGCACCGGACGTACACTGGACGTCCAGTTTTTGTCCAATTTACGTCCATACGTCCGTTACGGACGTCCCAGGGACGTCCATGGGACCAAATTTCGGATGTCCCAAAGACGCTCATTATTTTTGTCCAGGGACGTCCATGGGGCCAAAATTTCGGATGTCCCAGGGACGCTCATTATTTTTGTCCCAGGGACGTCCGTGGGACCTAAATTTCGGATGTTCCAAGTACATCTATTTTTTAAGTCTTATATGTGCTCAGGACTTTGGTACGTATCAGAATGCTCACTTCTCATGCATAAGACATACCTATATGTATGCAAAAATATATATGTATACATACATAGAATTTAAAAAAAATTGTTTTATATAAAACTATATGTATATAGAATTTTTAATTTTTATAATTTTTTTTTATTTACTGATTTGTGTTACATTTATACTTATTCTTTTCATAAATACAGAACATCCGTTGTCTAGTAATAGTAATAGAAATAATGGTAATAACAATAATGATAGTAAAAATATCAAAATAAAAGCATCACTATATAGCGGGATTTGAACTTTGGTCTTTCGGGTGGAAACGTGATACTTTGATGTGATTACTACCACCATGCCACACCGGCTCTCTTCAGAAAATTATGTCAATATATGTATATTTTCCATACGTTTCTCGTAAACAGATGAAAAAAGTGTTCATACTAAAGTTACTTTGTAATTATATGGCAATTATTTATAACAATATATACAGTGATAAATATATACCTATAAGACTTTATATCAGATCTCTAGTAAAGACTTGATCTGAGCAAGACGGAGCTGTACTACGTACACTATATTGTAAACTTTATAAAACTATATTATAAAGGAGTTATTTTAATTTAAAGTGTGTCGCATTCATTATTACTGACTGTAGATTGTTTTGTCAATGAAAGTTCTAAGGGACAGAAAGGTCAACTTTTTCTAAGAGGTATATTCTTTGTTATTTAGATTTTATGAATTTTTCCAAGCACAAAAATTAATAAGAGAGAGAGAGTTTTAATGTTAGAAAATTGTAGGATGTTAATGAGATTAAATATGTTAACGAAAAGGTCATTAAATAATTACTGCGTATAATTTTCATAAAGTAAAATATACACGACATTTACAGGATGTTTATAGGACATTTAAAAACCTATCGTCTTCAAAGATATGGTTTCTAAATATTAAAAAGTACTAAACAACTTTGCATGAGGATAAAAAATAAAATAAACATCATATAGGCTAGGTACATAGTGCAATACAATCGCATATACGTATAACACTAATTGTAACAAGGTTAGCGGTCTTGATCGACCTCAAAGGGAAAGTTGTATTTGGAGTGAATGGAAATGAGTGAGAACTGGATGATTGTGTGATTGAAGTGAAAGCATGGCATGGATGTACCGTGCGGATTTGATTGGAATGAATGGGAGCAAGAAAATGTGGATAGAATCCTAATTAACAATAAATAACTGTATAATTGCACTTAAACACTGTACAAAGGTCTATTGTAATAAAAATGTAATAGAAAGAACACGAATAAATGGAATTGAAACAGAGTGAAAACTGATTAAGCGTTTACTAATGGCGATAGCGAGAAGCGCGTGGCTATAAATTGCGAAACCGTGCAAAGAGTGAGTGAACGGCGGATTCTCACTTGCTTTTATTCTCTCTCTCCTTCTAGAACGTTCGTCACGCGTCATTGTTTCCGGGCGAGCATTCGCGAACGTTCGCGAAGGATCGAGAGTGACTCGCGACCAATTGCGCAAGCACGCGAGCGTTACGCAATTTCCGAGCGCTGCCGATTGGCCGGTCATCGTTCCCTAGCTCGCGTCATCTTGGCGCGAATCGCAACAGTTTTGGCGGGAGCACGCTGTGTCTCCAGACTGTCATGGCGCTCGCACGCGCCAGTTTCGAACACTAATACATATTTATTAATAACAATTTATATTTAGTTGTAACAATTTACAACAATACTTTGGATTTTTAAAGGAAGACATACAATATAAGCCACGAAAATATTCGAACACCCTTTGAAACAGAATGATTTTTTAAAAATTGTACCGAACAACTTAATTTTTTATAATAAATTACCCAGATAGCACCATACGTCCATAGGATGTACGTTTTACGTCCAGTTTATATCCGAACGTCCTACATCCATTCTGAACATTCGGAGGATGTCCTTAGGTCTTAAATTCTGGACGTTCTCGGGACGTCCGTTTTTTAGGTTTCACGAATGTCCTTAGGACTTAAATTTTGGACGTTCTAGGAACATCCGTTTTTTAGATTTTATGAATATCCTTAGGACTTAAATTTTGGACGTTCTAGGAACGTCCGTTTCTTAGGTTTTACGAACGTCTTTAGAATTTAAATTTTGGATGTTCTAGGAACGTCCGTTCCTTAGGTTTTACGAATGTCCTTAGGACTTCAATTTTGGACTTTCTCGGAACATCCGTTTTGTAGGTTTTACGAATGTCCTTAGGACTTTAATTTTGGATGTTCTGGGAACGTCCGTTCTTTAGGTTTTACGAATGTATTTAGGATTTAAATTTCGTATGTTTTAGGAATGACTGTTTCTTAAGTATTACCGAATATTGTTAGAACTTAAAGGCTATGCCCGCGTGTTTGGTAGTGAAATTAGCCCCCAGCGGAATTTTAATCGTGCTTGGACCTTTCGATAGCCTACCCAAAAAGACCCTTCTCTGCCAAGTTTCAGCCCGATATTTCATCTGTAAGGGTAGTTATCGAGAAAAATCGAAAAACCAGTTTTTGGCCGAATTTCCCTATTTATTGACAATTAAAAATTCTGAAAAAATCTGACACACATTTCGGATACTAAACCACATAGTAGATATCATTTCCAGATTTTTCCATTGCAAACCCTAGTTGTAAAAAATGAAAAACACGAAAAAAACGGAAAAATGCAGATTTCGTAATAGAAATCTTAAGTTGACTATCACAGATTTAATTTAGCAATGAGATATTACCGTAAGTATTATGCTCAATTTTTTCAAATTCCTGAGAGTGGTGCGTCATAGTTAAAAAAAAATTAAGACCACTTTTTTTGGCGTTTTCCTTAAATTATACTTATCTTTTCTGAATCTTAAAAATATATGATGTAATATTAAACGTTCCTGTATTGTATACGTGACTGTATTACTTTTATCTTTACTGGATGTCTTATTCAGTATATAATAAATCAGTAATAATTATATTAAAATATATTAGTCCGTAAATGACTAAAAACTGAAAGTACTCAAAAAATATTTTTCCGAAAAATTAATTAAAAATAACCTGCACATCGTTCAAAAATAGTTTTACAAAGATTTAACAACAATCATATGGTTAGGAAAAACCTTCTGATTAACGAAAAAAAGAATTGACTTCACCGGGATTCGTACCTGGTCCAAAAAGTCTTCAGCGGTTCCGAAGCAGAGACCATAGCCGCTGCACCAATCGGCGCCGTTTGAATTGTCTTCTAAATATTCGAATATATCTACATAGTATTATTTTCGTTTTTTGTATTACGCAAGTTTTAAAGTCTGGAAGATGTTTCTCCGAACATAGGAACGTTTAATATTACATCATATATTTTTAAGATTCAGAAAAGATAAGAATAACTTAAGGAAAATGCCAAAAAAGTGGTTTTTATTTTTTTAACTAAGACGCACCACTCTCAGGAATTTGAAAAAAATTGAGTGTAATACTTACGGTAATATCTCATTGCTAAATTAAATCTGTGATAGTCAACTTAAGATTTCTATATGAAATCTGCATTTTTCCGTTTTTTTTTCGTGTTTATCATTTTTTACAACTAGAGTTTGCAACGGAAAAATCTGGAAATGATACCTAATATGTGGCTTAGTATCTGAAATGTGTCAGATTTTTTTCAGAATTTTTAATTGTCAATAAATGGGGAAATTCGGCCAAAAACTGGTTTTTCGATTTTTCTCAGTATATAACTACCCTTACAGATGATATATGGGGCTAAAACTTGGCAAAGAAGGGTCTTTTTGGGTAGGCTATCGAATGGTCCAAGCGAATTTCACTACCAAACCCGGGCATAGCCTTTAGTTTTCGAGATATTCCAGGTGGTAAATATAGTGCAGTACGCACACAACGAAGTGCTTGTATATTGTTGTGTCCGTCTTTTATTTAACCACTGCATTTGAAAAACAATTGTCAGCGCAAGCGACAAAAGACGCGCTACGCGAAAGAAATCGCGGATCGCGTAGGCATTCTCGCCATTTGAGCATTAGCTGGCATCGGTGATAGATCAGGATTCTGTGACAAGTGAAAGAAGAAAGAAAGAAGCTTGTGACGGAGAAATTTTTTACTATTTCAGGTAAGTCTGTATTTTATATTTTTGATAGATTTAAACATGCCTGGTAAAAGGAAATTACAGAAATATTATAGGCGTGCTAAAAAATCTTTATGTCAGGAAGCCTCTACCTCATTAGATATAAAATCTCCAAATGATTTAGTTGACTTAAATTCTTCTTTAGATAGTATTATCGAAAACGAAGTTTCTGTAGAAAATTTTCAGATTGATGAAATTACAGAACGGCAGGATTCCGCACATCCAGCTCACGAGTCGGTTGAAAGAAATAATATTGAAACTTTTCCTCTACTTTTATCAGAATGGGCTGTAAAGCACAATATTTCTCATGCCGCTATTAATGATTTACTTCCTATATTACATAGGCCTATACCAAATAACATACCAATAGATGCTAGAAATCTTTTAAAAACATGTAGAAAGAAAATAGTTACTAAAGCGATTGAAGCAGGGCATTATTATCATTTTGGCTTAAAGAATTCTATTCTAAACCTCGTTCGATTCGTAGACATTTCATTTATTAATAACAATATTATTGAAATTAATATCAATATTGACGGTCTTCCGTTATCGAAAAGTTCTACTAGTCAAGTGTTTCCAATTCTTTGCAGTCTCACAGGATATATAAATGTTGAAATGGTAGGTATCTACCATGGTTACGAAAAACCAAAAGATATCAATAATTTTTAATACGATTTTGTTGAGGAGGCTAAAGACCTTATTAATAATGGATTTTTAATTAATGAACAACACTTTCATCTTCATATAAAATCATTCATTTGTGATGCTCCCGCGAAATCTTCAATAAAATACGTGAAAGGACATACAGGATATCATTCGTGTACAAAGTGTTGTATCGAAGGAGATTTTATTGATAATAGGGTATGCTTTCCTGCTTTAAATAATATTCGTTTGAGGAATGATTTCGAGTTTAGATCAAAAATTGATGATGACCACCATATTGGTACATCTATTTTAGAAAATATTCCGGGTATAAATATGATCGATTCTTTTACTTTAGATTATATGCACTTAATTTGTTTGGGTGTCATGAAAAAGTTGCTTTTGAATTTATGGTGCTGCGGTAAACCTTCTACAAAAATCTCACATTTGCAATCCCTTAATATATCTAATTCTTTAGTTTCTTTAGCGAAGTATATTCCATTAGAATTTAATAGAAAACCGCGAACTTTAAAGGATCTTAAGCGATGGAAAGCAACAGAATTTAGGCAATTTTTACTCTATACTGGCCCAGTAGTTTTGCTACATAATTTAAGTAATAATAGATATTTGAATTTCCTTTCATTGCATGTTGCAACAACCATTTTATCCAATTCAAAATATTTTGATTTTATTGACTATGCATCTGAGCTATTACAATATTTTGTAAAAACTTTTAAATCTTTATACGGATCTCAGTATATATCTCACAATATACACAATCTTATACATATTGCAGAAGATGTTAGAAATCACGGGCCTCTTGACAATTTCAGTTCTTTTAAATATGAAAATTTCTTACAATCCATTTTAAAATCTATTCGGAAAAACGATAAAGTATTGGAACAAATAGTAAAACGACATTCGGAAAAATGCAATATTCCCTCGAAGAAAAAGATGTATGAAAATAAATTACCTATTTTTAAAAAAGAACATTTTGAGGGGCCCTTAATAACAAATATCAAAATTACGAAACAATTCAAACGTGTCGATTTTCAGCATTTCTGTTTAAAAACTACTGAGCCTAATAATTGCTGTTCTCTTAGTAGTAGTGATATAATTGTTGTAAAAAATATAGTATTATTGAATGAATCATATAAAATTATTGGTAGAAAGTTTTTACATCTGAAAGATTTTTATAAAACTCCTTGTAGATCGTCCTGCTTTGGAATTTTTTTAATTGAATCTCCTAATTTAGGTCCTTTGGAAATGTTCGATATTGCAGACATTGCTAATAAATATGTTAAATTGAAACTTGAAGAAAAAATTATTGTTTTTCCCATGCTACATTCTGATTGCTCTCCGTAAGTCCGTACATGTATATCTTTTTTTGAGGGTAGATATTTTAGAAACTACCTTCATGTTACAGAATTTTTAGCACGCTCAATAAGTATATCTGTCCCAGTCAACTGTAACTATTGCAGTTGTATTGTATGTAAAGCCAGCAAAATCGTGGTCTATTTTTTCTTACCGGATCACAAATTAATAAAATATTTTTATCTCGCTAATTTGCAATCCGATAAAAAAAATTTAACCACATCATAGGACGATAGGGCTATTGGCGAACTACCTATGTTATAAAAAAAAACAGTAACGCGCCAGGGTAATACCTCATATGGGTGGTGTGGAAATTTACCTATACTATTGATATTATAACATCAAAAGTTTACTCGTTATCAGTTTTCAAATGGTTCTGCCAATGATCGTCGTACAGGCTTAACGTAGGATTGAAATCGTTAGATATTACGGTTGCAGATAATTGCAGACAACATTTCTTTAAATAAGTTTTCTTATTACTCTTCAATTGTATTAATTTTGTTAACTATTTGCAGTATGAATTCGTGGAGCATCGTACAATTTGTGAAAGATGGCACGGTAGAGGCAGTACCATCAGCATGGTTGCTAAATGGTTACTGCTACTGGCCATCATTACCACCAAATCGTTTAGCAAATGCTATTAAAAAATGTGAAGAAATAAACACAGGTTGGGAGAAACACAAAGTTAAATGTTTTATAAATGGAACCTTTGGTAAGTTAAAAATGTTGTACTATGTATAATGAAACTAAAATAAATACTTATCATTAAAAATACTTTCAGATGATTACGCAAAAGCAAGATCAAAGGCCAAAGTGGCAGAAGAAACATCAGACTTGCAGTCAGAAGCTGAACCCCCAAAAAAGAGAAAAAGACAAAAAAACAAGCATGTATCAAGCAGCGACACCGATGACGATTCCAATTCGTTAATATCTCTGCCACTGCCTCCTACGTTGCAAATACATGAAACATTAGGTTTGTAAATGAATAGTTTTATGCTATGCAACATTGTACTATTTATAGCTACTTAATTTTTCTTCTTTTATAATTATCACATTCCTATAACAAAAATAATTATTGTTTTCAGATGTATGCACGAACAATAATGAAATTTACAACAGAGAAAATATTCCAACGAAATCTGTTGTAATTAATGGTAACTATATTAATAGATTTATATATAAACAAATAATACAAAAATATTTTTAAGCACCTGACACCTACCAAATCTAAATTTTCAGAAAACCAAGAGACGTCTCAACTGGACAATAACAGCAATACAGTACAAAAATATTTAAAAACCATAATAGAACAGCAGCACCTATTGCGCAGTATAATGACGGATGTTTTAAGTAGAGTAGAAGGATTAGAAAAAAGTTTGAAAAAGCATTCTGCGCCAGGACAAAAAAGACCATCAATTTTCAAACTAAATATATTATTTCCAATTAATTGTGAACAAGAATTGCAGAAGTTCGAAACACATCTGCAAGATGAGAACAATTTTAGAGACGCGGTAAAAAAACATAACGTTAACGATACGAATAGAATTCCAATTCAGTTGTAACAAAATGATTAATTTGCAGGTCCACGAATTAGCAACAGTAGGAGGCACAAATAATTACAATTTTGTAAAACGGGTCATGGCCTGTTTAATGACTAACAAATTTGGTACAGAATACAGTTGGCTAGGAAGAAAAGGCAAAAAAATGTTTCATTCTCTAAAATTAGCCAAAATAATAATAGGTAATTATCACGTTTATTTTATTATTATATTTATTTGTATACGATTGAATATTATTTAACTAAAATTCCATTGTTTAGATGCAGCAGAAATATCGGGAGTTTCAAAAAATAAAAAAGAAACGGAAATTTCTATTCAGTCATGGCTCAGGAGGGCCATGGAGCGCAATAAGGTTATAGTCAAAGACTTGTAGTTCAATTATATACCTGCACATTGTATTTTTAATTAAAAAATATGTTGAAAGCTTATTTTACGTTCTTTATCAATTTTATTACCCCCTAAGCAGCTACCGAGTTTTGCTTATAGAGACGTAGCAGCCCTGCTTTATACATGTACAATATAAATAAATAACCTCATATATAATAAATAAAATCTTGTAGATTTAAAAAAAATAATAATAAATAGTATAATTGCACTTTTGTTGAATATGTTTTTAACGTTGCAAAGAAATCGTTCTTCTGAAATATGTACAATTTATCAGATTGTTTAATACGTTTACCAACAGAAAATAAAGTTATAAAGTAAATGAAGATTTAAGTAAAAGTTAAAACTTGTTTAAACATTCACAAAAAGTTCAAAGGACGTTATTTTCGACATCCGAAAAACATTTACAAAATGTCCAGAGAACGTTACTTCCAACATCCGAAAAACGTTATGAGAATGTCCACACAGTACGTCCTCGGGATTTCCAACTTTGTAACTGGTACGTTCCTATGACATTCAGAGGACATAATGAGGACATAACTGGCACATTTGGATATTGCCGGGACGTCCTCGGAATGTACGGAATATCCGAAACGGACGTTCTTTGGACGTACATAGGATATCTGTGTGCTATCTGGGTAGAAGCATTCGTTTGAGATGATATGAAAAAAAGATTTTCCAAAAATTATAATTTACAAGGTTACATGCAAAAATTAAAAACGCATTTTTTAAAACTTTTTAAAAATTCGTCTTGAGTGGCGGTTACGCGAGAGCGGTGTAACGAAGGTACATCCGCGGTGGCCGTTAACAGTGATCTGGTGATCTCGATCAGCAGGTGCGTAACCGAAAATCACGCGTTCGGCGTATCGCGAAGTGGGGGGTCGAGCGGCTGACGTGACGTCATCCGCACGACTACGCGATGTCGGTTGGAGCGGATCAGCCGGGTCTAGATCGGCCGGAACATTACTCCCCCCCTTGCCGAGACGCAGTCTCGGCAATAGACGCGGGGTTGTTGAATATAGCCAGCGACAGTACGACAACGAAGGTACGAGGTGGAGGCGCGAGAGCACACAAGCTGAGGTATGAGAGCGCAAGGCCGCGAGCGCTGAAGCTTGGTAGCGAGATAGAGGCGGCGCAAGAGTGCATGAGCGGAGACGCGAAAGAGCACGAGCGGAGGCACGATGGCGGAGGCGCGATAGCGCACGAGCGGGAGCGTAAGAGCCCACAAGCGGCGGTGTGAGAGCGCGATCACGGAGGCGCGATAGCGCGCGAGCGGAGGCGTGAAGACGCACGAGCACAAGTGTAAGAGCGCACAAGCAGAGGTGCGAGAGCACTAAAGTGGATGCACGAGAGCGGAAGCGCGTGAGCGAACGAGAGCGGAGGCGCGTGGGCGCACGAGAGCGGAGGCGCGTGGGCGCACGAGAGCGGAGGCGCGTGAGCGCACGAGAGCGGTGGCGCTGGAGCGCGCGAGCGAAGGTGCGAGATCACGTTAGCGGAGGCGCGCGAGCGCACTAGCGGAGGCACGAAAGTGGAAGAGCGGAGGCACGAAAGCGCACGAATGGAGGCGCGAGAGCGCACGAGCGAAGGAACGAAAGCGCAACTGCTGGAGCGCGGAAGCTTGGTAGCGAGATAGCAGCGGCGCTAGAGCGCACGAATGGAGGCGCGAGAGTGTACGAGCTGCGGCACGAGAGCGCAAGAGCGCGAGCGCGAATGCTTGGTTGCGAGATGGCGGATGCGCAAGAGCGCACGAGCGGAGACGCAGAGCGCACGGGCGGAGGCTCGAGAGAGCAAACGCAGCGACCCGAAAGTGCAATCGCGGAAGTCCGAGAGTGTAAACGCGGAGGCCCGAGAGTGCAATCGCGGAGGCTCAAGAGTGCACGAGTGCGTGAGCGGAGACACCGGAGCGCAGGAGCACGAGAGCGGACGCGCGAACGCGCACAAGTGGAGGCACGCACTCGCGAGAGTGGAGACGCGAGAACATAAGAGCGGACGCGCAAGCGGTGTAAGTCAGGACGTGCTCCTGGAGGCGGTCCTCGGTGGCGGCGATGACTTCGACGAGTGCTGTGGTCAGGAGCATCGGACGGAGCAGCAGTACCATCGGACGAGGCTGGAGTGACTTGATGAGCGGCTACGGATGATGGCTCGCCTGTCGGTGCTGACTCCATGGATGTTGAGGCGGGGGTGATGCTCATCGGTTGAGTCGGAGGCGCGGGTTGGGAGCTTCTTGCGCATGGTGCGCAGCGCGGCGTCAGTGTCGATAACCAGTTCTTCACATTCTTCCCACAGATCCCGGATGAAATAATCATGCGTTTTTTGTTGGTTCAGACAGAGCTCGAGGAGATTTGCATGGTTTGCACGGAATTCATCCCAGTTGCGGAAGAGAGCCTCATACCGGGTCTGTATGTAAGCCGCTGTGACGATGTCCATTTTCTTCGTCGGTAGATTGCTGAGGATTTCGCCGATGGTCTCGTACAGTTCGACTTGTCTGGCGAAGAGTGTGTTGGCCATTGTCATTTTGATCACCGGTGTTGTACCGAACGCGAGGTCACGACACAAGCCAGCGCGACACAAACACCAAACACGCGAGTGGTAGCCGACGGTTAACGAACCGATTTGAAAGTCCCGTGCGATTCGCCTGTAACTTGCACGCGTGTACTGCTGCGTTTTCACCACTGCGTTACCCACTGATTATGATCTCAAATTTAGATGTTGAAAGCCGCCGATCTATCCGGCTCGAAGGACCAAAAAATGTTGGATATCGGATACGAGGATCAGTGGGAGTCAGTGGGTTATAAATTGCAGCTAGTACACGTTGTTTCACACACACGTTTAATGAGCGTACTCAACAAAACACAACAATGAAATACATTAACTTATGTGCAAATGCGGTGCTACGAATGAATAATTCGTCTTGAGTGGCGGTTACGCGAGAGCGGTGTAACGAAGGTAGATCCGCGGTGGCCGTTAACAGTGATCTGGTGATCTCGATCAGCAGGTGCGTAACCGAAAATCAAGCGTTCGGCGTATCGCGAAGTGGGGAGTCGCGCGGCTGACGTGACGTCATCCGCTCGATTACGCGATGTCGGTTGGAGCGGATCAGCCGAGTCTAGATCGGCCGGAACACCTTGTAAATTATAATTTTAGGAAAATCTTTTTTTCATATAATTTCATAAACCAATGCTTCTAATTGATTATAAAAAAAATCAGGTCGCACGCACACACACACACACACACACACACACACATTTGGTACAATTATAAAAAATTTATTCTGTTTTAAACGGCGTTCGAATACATTCGTGACTCACTGTAAATGTCGTAAATTACAGAGATGTTCATAAGTACGAAAACGATAATATGTAAGGTTAAATATTTTATAAGTATAAAAATAAAAATTTTGCACTATAGGATGAAAAGGACGGCGCAAGTGTGCGTGTGTGACCTTATATTATTTAAAAAAGCTTTTGTTATAAAAGTACTTCTTTCTGCAGCCCTTTTGAGCCATGTCTTCATGGAGACTTCTCTCTGTTTCTTTTTGATGAATAGAAATGTCTTCATCTATTTGCTGCATCTGAAAATTAAAATTTCAATTTAATAATATATTCAATTGTGTATACAACTGAATTTCAAAAATAATAAATTAAATGTGAATAATTACCTATCATTACTTTGGCGAATTTCATAGTATCGAATCTTTTCTTTTGCTTTTTACCTAGCCATCTGTACTGAAAATCCGTAGTTTCTTCAGCCACTTCCGCATTTACCTTTGATTTGCATAGCTATCTGAAAACATTATAATATTATTATAATGTACAACATTATATATACCTATGACATTATTTCGGTTCTTCATAACGGTTTCACAATCAGAACTGATAAATAACAGTTTTAAACCTTTTCAGAACCATTTCACTCTCTGATCAAATAAAATGGGTAAACTTCCGTAGCACCCAAATGAGGTCTTATCCGCTGGCACGTTACTGCTTTTTTTAATGTGGGTAGTTCGCCGATAGCCCTATAGTACCACAATTTTGCTGACTTTTTATAAGCACAACTGCAATGTTACAATTGGCTTGGACAAATAGAATTATAGTAAGTATACAGAAAAGGTTAAACCTCTTGTAACCTTTTATGCATAATTACCATAACTATTATATACATGCGTGCTAAAAAGTGTTGAACGATGAAGCTAGACTACAAAATACAATGGAAAAGATATCCGAACATATGTACAGTGACGCCCAGTAATATTCGGACACTGTTAAAAAGACGATAACTTTTTTAATATTGTACTATACGATTTGAACATTTTTGGGAATCTAGAGCTATTAGTTTATTACATGATGTGAAAAGAAATTATTTCAAAAATTGCATTTGATCGGAATTGTTGAGAAAATACTAAAAATTGCATTTTACAACTTTTTTATGCGGACCTATATTGAAATTTTAAAAAATATGTTTTTTAGATCTGTGTCAATTATATGCACTGTGAAAGTTTCATCGAAATCCGTTGATGCGGGCAAAAACGACAGGCATTGAAAGATGTAAGAATTCTTAGATTTACTGCAGTTAGAGGCCGAAAATCGTGAAAATCTGCAAATTTTACCATCATTAAACTTTGTAGCTCATTGCAACGTCGACCGATTTTGACGAAATATTCAGAATATATTTAATTGACACAGATCTACAAAACGTATTTCGTACATTTTCAATACAGGCCCACGCAAAAATGTTATAAATTCAACTTTTAGTATTTTTTCTACAATTCCGATCAATTGCAATTTTTGAAAAAATTTCTTTTCACATCATATAATAAACTAATTGCTCTAGCTTCCCAAAAAAATTCAAATCGTATAGTATAATATTAAAAAAGATATCGTCTTTTTCAGAGCGTCTGAATATTAATTCGTTTCACTGTACTTATAAAAGACAATGTAGCAATGGGAAAACAACAATTTTTTCTTCAATTTCTAATTTAATATATTTCGCGAAAACATCAGTAACGTTGAAAATTTCAGATTCGGATGATTTACAGGGACTCTCATAAAAATCTTTTAGATATAAAAATTTTCTACCAACTATCTTGTATACGTCGCACATACGGCCGAATGACCAAATTACGACGACAAAAGTCGATTTAACAATTTTCTCTAAACTAATTTCAAATATCATCATTACGTACTCTAAGAAACGGCCCAAAATGTAGCGTGAAAATTGTTTTTGTTAACGCAACGCAGTAGTCGGTGCACCTGTGCAAAGTTAGGCTATGGTTCGGATGGTGAATCTCAGTTGTTCGCGTCAGTAATTTTGACGACGTAATTGCGTTAATTCTGTTTTCTCCAATTGAAATTCGCTAAATTTTCCACATGGATATTGAAGCGTCAGGTTCGTACGTTCATCTGCAATTATTGTTAACACAAAGATAAGTTGTACATACTGTTAATATACTATATTGTATCATATACTATTCTTGGTTAGGAAATATTGATATGCTTACTTTAGCTAGAGTTACAAAAAAAGTTCCAAAGAGTACCCCGATCTTTCTTTACTAGTTCGAAAAAATGGCTTATAACTAATATAAAAAATTAAAAAATGAGTCCCCCCTTTGTCCCTTCGATCAATAGAGCGGATTCTTTACAGGTAGTCGCGTCGACCGTGCTGTATAGGCGATAAAGATTACGAGAAAAGAACTATTTGAAGTGTTAAGAAGTGAACAATTTTTCAAGTTTTCGTCATTTAAGTGTAATGAACGATTGTTAAAGTATATATTCGACAAGTTTAGTGTTAGTGAACATTCTGAACATTGTACAATACAAATAAAATGTCTAGTTAAAGTGTTTGTTTCGAAACTTTTGATGAAATGGCGTGGTTGTAAATACACGTACGACCGTTTTAACAACAAAAACATGAAATGGCTTCACGAAGACTTGAATCTTCCACAAATACAGCCAACTTTGGAGCAAAAGAAGCTGGGAAGGCCAAGAAAATCATTTGAAGAGTGTTCTGGACGCAATAAGCAGAGACAAATTAAGCAAATTGTAACAGATGTCAGTTCAGAAAAGCTGTGCTTGGCTGTACAATCAAGCTTAGTGAAGTCAGGGAAGAGAATGACAGCCCAAGTTGTGAAGTGGGCTACCCAATCTAGCCCCACCAGATTAAAAAAAATGAAAAAGGTGCATGATACTCCATCCTCTGCTACTATAAGACCGTACACCCCAGAAGAAGCTTTAGGGCTCATAGTGGATCTTGGATTAACTAAAGAAGATTATCTAACGCTGCGTCTTGGAGCAATAGAAAGAGGGGCTGATATTTATCCCTCCTATCATTTGATAGCAGAGGCAAAGAAAAAGTGTAATCCTGCAAATGTTAAGACAACTGAAAATGGGGCTGTGGTGCCACTACAGGATATTCTTACTCATACTGTACAACGTCTGGCAGAAGTACAGGCTGATGTAATACTGCAAAATATTTCGGACGATTGTGATACCATCGAAGTTTATTATAAATGGGGTCTAGATGGCAGCGGTGGGCACAGTATATATAAACAAAATTTTGCCAATAATTCCGAATATGCGGATTCCAACATCATTTTATGTACGATTGTGCCATTACAAATGTCTGAATCTAATGGCAGTAACACAAAAATATATTGGAAGAACACGACACCATCATCGACAAGACATTGCCGTCCAATTGGCTTCAAAATAAAAAAAGAAAATGCCCAACATGTGAAAGAAGAGTACAACGAAGTACAAACACAGATTTTGCAATTGGAGCCCACAGTACTTGTTTTAGGCGTTAAAAAAATAAAATTTAAACATGTTGCTATATGTACTATGCTGGACGGAAAGACTGTCTACATTTTGACTGATACTTTAAGTTCACAAAATTGCAATGTCTGTAAAGCTAGCCCTAACGATTTTAATGATCTACAAAAACAAAAGAACAGGGTCTGTGATGACGATACCTTCAAGTATGGCATCTCTGTACTACATGCTCATCTTAGATGCTATGAGTATTTACTGCATATAGCATATAAATTGGAATTGCAGCAGTGGCAAGCAAGAGGTGAAAATGCAAAGGAAAAAGTAAAAGAGAGGAAAAGTAAAATAGTGACTGAATTTTATAAAAAAATGGGACTCGTTGTGGATTAGCCTAAACAAGGTGGTGGCAATAGTAACGATGGAAATACAGCGCGGAAATTGTTTAAGAATCCTTCGCTCGTTTCCCAAATAACTGGAATCAATAGCGATTTAATAGAAAGATTTTCAAATATACTTTCCATTATATCTTGCGGACACTATATTGAAGAAGATTTATTTAAAATATATTGTTTTGAAACAGCACAGATGGCTATTTCACTTTATGGTTGGTACAAAATGAGCGCCAGTGTTCATAAATTGTTAATACACGGAGCTGATATTATAAAATCTTTACCTTTACCAGTTGGCCAACTGTCAGAAGATGTAATTGAGGCGGGCCATAAAGAGTATAAAAAATTAAGACAATATCACTCCAGAAGAACTTCAAGAATCAACACCAATAGTGACATATTTAACTGGATGCTGGTATCCTCGGACCCTCTTGTGACAAGTACGCGAAAAACCACGAAAAAAACAAAGCAAAGTTTAATCAGGTTGTATTAAGCATGCTAAGATTGCCTACTTTCTATAACGATAAGCTTGATGATGATGCTATTTATGATGCTGATGATAATGATGAAAATAACAATGAGGATGTAAAATAATATTTTTATTGCATATTATATCTCAAATAAAACTACAGAAATAATTTAGTGTTTTAATTTATTTAATTCTGTTTTAATTAAAATAATATGGACCCTTAACCCTTTTTTATGACACCAATTAACCCTAAGTAGCTACTTTTCCGATGATTATTATTAAGCAGTCTTCTTATAAGCGTTTCTAACCAGAATGTCAAATAAAATCTCATTTCATATTTTTGTCGTCGTAATTTGGTCATTCGGCCGTATGTGCGTCGCCTGATAATATTACATTTTGAACAAGAATTATGTCACCATTTACAAGAGAACAACAGTTATTTGGCTCACTAGTTTTGAAACTGAAATGATGGAAATCAACGCGTTTAAATTGTTTACTAGCTTCAACATTTCGTATTAAGGGACCGTCAAAATGTTCATTTCTAAAAATGGGAAATTTACGACTATGCATCTTTTCTTGCTTAAAAATATGGCATTTTTCCGAATGCCGTTTTACTATTTGTTCTAATATTTTATCACCCATTCGAATAGATGTTAAAATAGTTTGTAAAAAATTTTTAAAATGGATAGCTCCGAAATCGTGCAATGGCCCATGATTTCTTACATCTTCCGCAATGTGTAACAGATTGTGCACATTGTGAGAGATGTGCTGTGCTCCATATAGTATTCCAAATGTTTTAACGAAATAATTTAACAACTCGGATGCATAGTCAATTAATGTAAAATATTTCGAATTGGATAATATAATGGTTGCTACATGCAACGAAAGAAAATTATTGTACCGATCTCTACTTATATTATTTAATAAGACTACTGGGTCTGTATAAAAAAGAAATTGCCTAAATTCCGTTGCTTTCCATCGTTTCAGGTCATTTAAACCTCGTGACTTTCTATTAAATTCTAATGGCATGCACTTTGCCAGAGAAACTAAGGAATTTGATATATTAAGAGATTTCGAATGTGACATTTTTGTGGTAGATTTTCCACAGCACCATAAGTTTAAGAGTAATTTCTTCATTACCCCCAAACAAATTAAATGCATGTAATCAAGTGGAAAAGAATTGATCATGTCAATGCCCGGAATATTTTCTAATAAAGTTGTACCCGCGTGATGATCTTCATCAATTTTCGATCTAAACTCAACGTCAGTTCGCAATTTAATATTATTTACGTCTGGAAAATATACCCTTTTATCAATATAATCTCCTTCAATATGGCATTTTGTGCAAGAATGATATCCGGTATAATATTTTATGCATTTGATAAAAGCTTTTGCGAGAGCATCACAAATAAAAGATTTTATTTGTAAATGGTATAAATGTTCATTAATTAAGAATCCACTATTAGTAAGAACTATTGCCTCCTCAACAAAATCGAACTGTTCGCGTCTTTTGGTTTCTCATAACCATGGTAAATATTGATCATATCTACATGTGTATATCCTGCTATACTACAAAGAATTGGATATACTTCGCTCCTAGAACTCTTTGATAATGGAAGACCGTCAATATTAACATTAATTTGAATTGTATTATGTGTAAAACAAGAAATGTCTACAAACTGACATAGATTTAAAATGGCATTCTTTAAACCAAAATGGTAATAATGCCCTGGCTCAATTGGTTTGGTAATGACTGCCTTACATGTTTTTAAAAGAGTTCTAGCATCCGTGGGTAAATTAGGAATGGACTCCTTTAATACTGTAACGTTCCGATTTCGCGGTGCCCTGTAGCTTAGGAGTGAACCAGGGTTCGCAGGTAAGTAAATGAAATGAAGGCGAAATCGGGTAACGAACTAAACTTTATTCCGCTAAGTGCGGTTTAATGAAAATAGTATTACAAACAGAAAATCCTTCCTGCAGACCGGCGAATCCGGTCGCGTAACAAAAATATATTCTGGTGGCTGTGTTGACAGCGGAGTGGGCCTACGGCCTCTCGTTAGTTGGATCGGCGTCCCGTGTCTAGTGGTGAACAGAAAAGATAATCCGGCGATAATTATAAAACGGTAATTATAAAGCGATCAGGCGGTCAGGTGCAGTCGATATGTACTGATACGCGACGAATGCTTTCGTGGAATCGGTTCCGAATATTCGGCGGTACTGAACGCAGTATCGAACGGCGCGGGACCTCGCGGGGTCGTCACGATTATGCGCTGGAAGGTGGGAGGTGGCAGGATACGGTCGGAGGTTACGGCCCGAAGCAGCGTAGGCGCCGCGGTTTTCCCCCAGAAGCGCCTGAGAGACAAACCACGGTTCGTACGTATTTCAGAGGCACCTGAGAGGTTCGTACCCGCCGCCGCCACACCAAATCGCGACGTTTGACCTCAGAGGTTTGATTCACGGACAGAGCCGGAGGCCAGTCGCTCCGTGCTGGACGGTCGGAGAGCCGAGTGGTGCCGCAACCCTCGCACAGAAGCACCTGGGTGACGGGTTACAGCCGCACGCACCTTAGAAGCACCTAAGGGTGTTCGTGCCCACCACACCGACACGACGGGTCCGGTCCAGCCAGGGCGATGGCACGGCGATCTCCGGGAGCCGGGACACGGTGGGGAGTCGTCTCCTGAAACTCGTGCTTCCAGCCTGCGTTCTGGACGGATGTATAGCTCTGAAAAGGGCTCGTACAGTCCGGTGTGCACGGGAGTGGTTCCAGGCGGACTCCGCTCGTTCGGTATTCCGGCGCGACTTATATAGCGCCCGAAAGCGCGGACCATGGAGAGTGCCGCTCTCGGTCGGCGGCCGCGGCGCTCTCGGATTGGCGCGCGCGTGTGTCGCTGGAGTTTATAAATATAAGTCGCCGTCGTTCGCTCCCTATTTACGCGTCGTTCGCGGCGAGGTACAGCTCGTCGCAATACGAAAAGTAATCTATTAATCGCGACATGTGGAATATTATGTTGTACAGCCCATTCCGCTAAACTAACACGAACATTTATATCATTACTGTCCGCTAATAACCCGCGCGTTGAATCTGTGAAATTCTGACTTTCTGTAGTCCCTCTAAACTGAAGATTTTCTACAGAAATGTCAGTTTCAATACTACTATTCGACAAAAAATCTGAATAAACTAATTCATTGTTTTCATTGCTTTCATTGCTTTCATTGCTAATTGTACTTCTGTCCGATGAAACAGAAGCTTCCTGATGAAAACCATCGTTCGATAGACGCGATCTTTTAGCACGCATATAATATTTTTCATTTGCCCTTCTGCCAGTCATGTTTGAATGAATAATAAATAATAAATATAAAATAAATACTTATCTGAAATGGAAATGACAAATTCCACCGACACAATTGTTGATGGTACCAAAGCACTCGTCCACACTTTTTATTAAGAATTCTGCGAACTAAACTAAACTGAGCAAACTGAACTTAACTAAGTTCACAAAAAGCGAGCTAATAAAAATGTGTTAAAAACGCAAAGCGACGTGATGACGGGACGGTCCTTGCTTCGCTGCGTCCAGCTATATCGTACAGTTGTACGGTAGCACCGAAGCAAGCGACGGTTGATAAAACAAGCGACGATCGATGAAACAAGCGACGAGTCTTGTGCTAAAGCTTCGAGAACGTGCTTCAGAAATCTCCTGTGATCTTGTGATATATATCATCGTTATTATATACTTCATATTTAGACAAGTAAGTATTTTCATTGTTATTATTTGTTACCGTTAGTGTTTTTGCTTACGCCATTCCGTTAAATTATTTTATTTAGTTACGCACATAATTGATCACACACACTTTAATTTAGAATAACTTTTTTATGATGGGATAAAACGAATTCAATTTCTCTGTAAGGCTATTATAATTCTGAATTATAAACGATCAAAAGTAGTAAAAATGGCACGTATAAGCCGGAAATCATGAAAAATTGTAATCTTTATCACTTTTGATCGTTTATAATGCGTGAAGCAATTAACCAATCTCAATGAAAGTTTTAGAATTTATATAATTTATACAAGTTTACAAAACACATATTTTAAATTTTCGTTATTGGCCCAGTTGAAAAAGTTGTGAAAATCAATTTCTACTAAGGTTTGTTAACATATTTAACAGACTTCATCTACTAAACAAATCCTTCTAGCCTTACAAAGAAATTGAAGTCGTTTGGTCTATTCCTAAAAGGGTTAGTCTGATTTAAAGTGTGTGTGATTGCGGCATACAATGATGAAGGAAGACCCCGCGGCATAAACTGTGAAAATATTTCTTATACATTAATTAGATATAAATTTTACAGAACCTAAGGAAGTATGAAATCGTGGACGATTGTAGAATTCCTGCAAGATGGTACGGTAGAGGCAGTGCCCACTTCGTGGCTGATAGAAGATTATTGCCATTGGCCCTCGTTTCCCCATGGCCGATTGACGAAGGCCATGAAAGCGTGCGGGGCAGTAAACAAATGCTGGCTAAAACACGCGGTTAAACATTTTAAGAATGGCACTTTTGGTGAGTTAAAGATTTTATAATATGATGAAATTAAAATAATTACATATGTATAATTTGAAAATGCTTTCAGATAATTATGCAACGGCAAGGGCCAAGGCGAAAGTGGCTGAGGAAACTTCTGACTTACAGTCAGAAGTTGAACAAAGTCAACTCAGAAAGAGAAAAATTTTAGAAATTGTGAGCGACACCGATGAAGAATTGGAATCGGTATTGCCTCCGCCTCCGGCGCTAAAAAGACGAAACGAGTTAGGTACGTAAATAAAAGATTTTATGCTGCTTTATGCAAATTACTTAATTTCTTTCCATATAAATATAATATGTGGAAAGGGCTATTGAGGCAAAAAACACACCTTGATTCGTCTAAAATAAGAGAATAATTTATTTTAATGAGATGAGTTGGACTAGGATCACACAAAATTGCACGTGGTTTACTAACTTAAAATAAGAGAATCAACAATTAATGTCTATGCTCCCACTTCTCTGTCAATCGGTGCTTGTTGAACAAATCTTGAACAGTTTTAACATCAGATGTTGGACAAGCACTGGTCTCCCAATCCACAGTCTCTCTATAGGCTGCTATTATTATTTTCAACACTCCACTTTTCAAAATCTCTATCTCTCTGTATTTCTGTCTTTCCTCGACAGCTTCTACTCTTTCCCATCTCGTGGCGCCTCCTCCGCCTTGGCAAGTTGATGTAGACAGCGGATCGCGAGATAAGGTGAACACGCTAGACCGTAAGTGACGGTTTTCAGTTCGTAATCCTTAATGGCACCTTCTTGTTCAGGTCTCCACACGATTCGCTGCCACTTCCTGTCTTCCGGATGCACAACTATCTGCCGGTACATCTTCTCTATATCAGCGGAGAAGACGTACGTGTATCGTCTCCATCTCAGCAAGACGTCCGCCAGATTGGGTAAAAGATTTGGACCCCTGAGAAGGAAATCGTTCAGCGACTTCCCGTATGAAGATGGCGTAGAGCCGTTGAACACGACTCTCAGCTTGGTCGTGGAGCTGGCTTCTCTCAACACTCCATGATGAGGAAGGTAGTACCCTTCACTCGTTTTCTGAGGCTGCATCGTTTCCATGTGTCCAAGGGATTCGTAGTTCTCCAGGAACTCAGTGTAGGCTCTCTTGAATTCGGAGGATCTCCTGAACTTTGTGTTCATTGTCTCTAGCGTTCGCATCGCGATGCGCCGGGAGTCTCCCAGCCCTGGTGCGCTGTCAAATGGCAGACGCACCATGAATCTTCCATCAGACCGTCGTAGGTGAGTATCGACGAAGTGTTCCTCCGCCCTGCGATCGTCCGCAGTATCAGGGATTGAACAATCTATCTCCTCCTGCTCCCAGAACCTGGTCAAAAACTCAATTAATTCTCTGTCTACGTTACAGTGGTGTACCGGAACGTCATTTCTACTCGCCGCTCCGCCTCTGTTCTCTGTTTCGACTCCGCCAGTGAGGATCCAGCCTAGGGAGGTCTCCTGTGCCACGGGAGTGTGTGGGGGCCCTCGCTTGACTCCCTCGAGTAGAATAAGGTTATAGGAGTCGGCTCCCAGCAATATGTCCACTGGATCAGCGAGGTGGTAGACTGGGTCGGCTAGAGTCAGACCTTGAACATGAGGCCACTCGGCAGGAGCGGGTAGGTTACGAGGTCGATATCTAGAAAGTTCCGTAATAACATAGACAGGAATCTGAATTTGAGTATCTCGGAGGTAATTTGACGTGATGACCAGATTGGCCTTCCCTCTAGTAAATTTAGCCTTGGCGCCTCCGACTCCGAGAAGGGGAATCCGAGCCTGACTCCTCTGGACTCCCAGCCGTTGAGCAAGTGCTTCCGAGATAAGCGAGACCTCACTGCCTGGATCTATCAGCGCTCGGGCTACGCTGCCTTGTCCTCGTCGGCCTGAAACCGTGACTCGCGCGGTACTGAGCAGAACGGAAGAAGATCGACTCACGTGTGTAGATACTTGCTGGACGCAAGCTGCCGAAGAGGTACTCTCCTGGCTCGAGAAAGCATCGTGAATCGTGGTATGATGCTGTCCGTCACACTTTTGACACCTCTTATTTGATTTACAGTCACTAGAAACATGTTTTCCTAGGCAGTTGTAGCAGAGATTCAAGGATCGCACTGTTTCCTTCCGTTCTGAGGGTGTCTTCTCCTGATATCGACCGCAGACTTGCGACGAGGAGCGAGCCTTGGAAACCTGATGAACCTTAAAGGACTTAGAAGCAGGTTTCTTGACTTCGGATGGTTCCTCAGTCTTAGCCTCTAAAGCTCGGCAGGTATGTATCCTGCCTTGCATAAAGGTCCTCAATTGTTCAAGTGAAGGAGGTTCCTTTTGATGTTTCACAGAGTCTTCCCATTCTCTGCGAGATTGACGATCCCATCGTTCGACTGTTAGTTCGACGATCCAGTCAATGGCGTTCGTCACTGGTCGTCCAAGGTTATCAAGAGCATCGATGGCATCGAAGGTTTCGTTGTACAGTCTCTTCATTTCTGCATAGGATTCCCGTTTAACAGGGGCCAAGCAAGCAAGAGCTCTTATTTGAGCTTGCACTAAGAGACGGAGATTATCGTAACGAGTTCCCAGTTTCTCCCATGCCACGGCGAAGTTTTCGTCGGTAGTCGGAACGTTCTTGAGAATGGAAACGGCATCGCCACGCATGCAGCTCTTCAAGTAGTGGAGGCGTTCGACCGGAGACAACGTCGGATCTTTTATTATGAGCGAGGTAAACAGATCGCGAAAGGTGGGCCAGTCTTTGTAGTTGTCGTCAAACGTTGGAAGAGCCATCTTTGGCAACACTGCGCGTGACCTTGGAGCGACCGACTCGGCGACAGTTACGTTCGAATTTGAAGAAATCTTAACGTTCCCAGCAGCTTCGTATTCGGCTATCATATCACTGAGAATACCGCACTCCTCTAAGTAACTCATTTCTGTCGAACCGTGTTCGTCCTCCTTGAAATAAGGGATGTCCTTTACTTTCGCATCTGTCATAGCGGCTGCTCGGATTTTTTTATCCCCAGAGCAATATTCAGACCATAAATTTTCCACGTAGGAGTGAGCGGTACGAATAATTCCCGGAGTAAGATTCGCTTTCCCCTTTTTCTTTAGATTGGCTGAAACGCGAGAGATCCTTTGCGCGAGAGTCCGTTGGTTTTCCAGAAGGTCCGCCATTGTCTTGCACGTGGTTGAAGCACTACACTTTCAACTGAGCTCCAGATGAGCTTCCGATGGAGAATTAGATAGACTGCAGCGCGGGATCCGGCTCGAAGGACCAAATGTTTCGTAGAAGAAGAGAGAGCACGAGCCAATTAACAGAACAATAACTTTATTTCCCAAAACTTGGTTCGTCACTTCTCCACGAACTTCACAATAACAACTGAACGGTGTAGGCTCAACTTAAAGCGGTTGAGTCTTTTCACAATAAAGTTTATTACAAGAGATGTTAGATTAAGAGTAGGAATCCCGACTGCCCGTCCTCGTATGTCGACGAGGGATCGACTTTACTTTTAATACCGGTCACAGAGACGCGCGACGTATTGATAGTACGTAAGATTACGAGAGAGTGATGCAAGAGCAAGTTCGCTGAACAGCTCGCCGTCGACACCAACCGTCGCACACCGGATTCGCGGATCGTTAGAGAGATTAGCCAATCGTAGATCTGCTCTGTTTCGGTCGATAATCGATCTGCATCGACGTCCGACGGTGCTGGCATCTGATCAGCGAGCGGCTCATCGACTCTCATTAGCGCGCGACGTACGAAGCAGCTAATCAGCGCTCGCACGGTGTCGGCGCATTCAGCCAATCCCAAACAAAAGGCAAAGTGTTAATGAACTTTTTAAAAATATCTAGTATTTATAGGTATAATTATAAAGTACTATTTTTTCTTTAGGTTGTGATTAATATTTTATTCCCGTAAATGCAATATATAAGTATTATTATTTAATAATTGTATAATATTTGTTGTATAATAATTGTTATTTCTGCTACATACTACATACACATGCTTATTGAACGAATTATTCGATATCGTTAATGAGTGAATGTATTCGATAGTAAATCTTATAAAATCTATTCAAAATTCCCGCTGTTAAAATTCAACCAATAGTTCGATAGTTTATAAATTCAGTCGACCGAACGTTGCTTCGACAATCAATCTTTCTCCAGCATTCTGTCTGATCACTGAGCGATTTTCCAAAGCGATTTTAATAATTTAATTTAACGTAATATTTTATATTTAATTGTATTATTCGTAGTGTATTACTTTATTTACTATATTGTATTTTCTATTATATGTATTATATATTACCATTCCTATAGTGTAGTTGTATTATTCGTAGTGTAGTTATAATATTCGTAGTGTTTTACTTGATTTTTTCTCTTTAATATTATTATAGAATTAGGTATTTAGAATTAGTTATTAAGTTAGAATTAAGTTTCAACAGCGTTAAAGTGTAGAGTTTAAATTGTATAGTGTTTTAGTGTATAGTGATAGTTCTTGTGACAGTTTTCTTTTTTACAGTTTTATAGTTTTATATTTTGTTGTTGTTATTGTCGTATTGTTAGTTTGTTGAATTAAATTTCTTAAAATCATTATGGAACGTAAGCGAGGGCAGACAGTTCATAGTGAGGCACGTAACGTAATTCGAACAATTACGGAGAAATGCGATACAGAGGCAAAGATGAATAGTCTCCTTCATCCTTTGTCACAGGCTACTGTTCGTGCTGCCGACTATGCTGGAGTTTCGACAGTCACAATTAAGAGAATACGGAAAGAAAGTTCCTCCTGTGAGGAAGGCGAATTTTTAAAGTCTCCAGGGAAAAAACGTCCAAAAAGTGATATGCATAAGTTCCATTGTTCAAACGAAGAACAACAAATAATACGGGACATTATTCACGAATTTTATACTGTTAAAAAAGTATTACCGACGAGTTCAAGATTGTTAACCGCAATTCGTGAAAAAATAGATTTTCCTTGGGGAAGACATACACTATATAGATTATTACACCGTATGGGTTACAAATAGAAGAAAAGTAATCCCATTCGAAAAATATTAATTGAAAAGCCAAATATTGTAGCTTGGAGAACGAAATATTTGGAAACAATTAGAACATACAGAAATGCCAATAGAAATATTATTTATATAGATGAAACGTGGGTGGACAACACGATGTGTGCCTCCAAGTGTTGGCAAAGTGAAGACACTTTAGGAATTTTAAAAAATGCAAGCTCGTCACACAGATACATCATCGTGCATGCAGGTGGAAGAAATGGATTTGTTGAAGGAGCTGGATTAATTTTTAAAGCTCGCACATCAACGGGCGATTACCACGGTCAAATGAATGCCGTCAATTTTGAGAAATGGTTGACAGAAAAATTACTGCCAAACATACCACAAAATTCAGTTTGTAGGATCCGACATACTAGTAGGAACAGGTTCTCTCTCTCGTATCGCAAGGAATAGGAATTGGGATTTCTCTCTGAACAAAGAATATATTTTCCTATTAGTTTCATACATCGAAAGTTTTCGTAAAATTTACAATAAACCTTTGAAGAAGGTTAGCAACGAAAGATTAAAATAATTTTACTAATAAAAGGTTTTCCCAAACAGGCGTCCGGTTTATTTCAACCGTACTCTCCTATTGGGAAAACGACGACGACTCGGATTCACCAGGTGTCCTCTATAAGCTCGGCGGCCGGCCTTCATGGCCGTCCTCTCCAAGACGTACAGAGTAACCTGGTGAACCTACTTTCAGGCGGCCAGGAAGCTGCCCTGTTCTTTCCTCTCGGCGGGCGGCCGGCCTTCATGGCCGTCCTCTCCCATTTATCCAGAGAGGCGTCCAGGTGCAACCCCTGTCCTCTCCTGAGCTGCCGGGCGTCCCATAGCATTGCTTCGTACTCTCCCTAACCTATGGGCGGCCGTGGTCTTACCTCGTCCTCTCCCACAGGCGCAGCAAAAGTGATTTCTCCGCGATCGTCTACCGATATTTATACTAGTCGTTGCTAACCCTTGTTTGGGCGTTGTTAGGGATTTTAGAAGTTTCTCGAACATGCGGCCTTCTAAAACATTCGGTCGCGGCGCGATTCTTTTCTTAATCTCAGGGTAGTGCCGAGGCGGATTGGCACCCCTGGGGTTGTCTCGTTCCTCGTCGCGTTACAAGTTGTAGTTATGGACAACGCGCCGTACCACACAGTATCAGTCAACAAACCACCTTCCAAATATGGAACAAAACAAACAATGATAGAATGGTTGCAGACAAATAATATTGAATATGAAGAAAATTGGAGGAAATGCAAGTTATTTGAATTGATTGAAGCAAAGAAATCACCAGAAAAAATATTTAAAGCTGACCAATTTATAAGATCGAAAGGACACGATGTATTAAGGTTGCCACCTTATAATTGTGATATGAACCCAATAGAATTAGCTTGGGCTAAAATGAAACGGACGATAAGAGAACACAACGTTTCTACGTTGACTGCTGACCAGCTCTTACAGCTAACAAACCAAGCATTGCAAGAAATTACGCCGAGTGACTGGGAGGGATATTGTTCCCATGTTATAAACATCGAAGAAAAATATTGGCAGAAGGATGCAGAAATGGAAGATGCCATGGACAACATTTTACGAGAAAATCGGATACCAGAAACGAATTTTTCAACTGATACCGAAACCGATTCCTCCAATGACGAGGATGTATAAAGTAAGAAAGCATGAAACTTACTGTTTATAATTATAAATACATATATGTATAGACACTTCAATCCGATAACTATAATCAAATTCTTTTCAACAGATTAATTTGGCGAGGTGTGTGGCTGAAATGCATGGAGCTCCTGTTATTATTCATCATTATACTTCTGTTGTATTGTATGATTTGTTATATAGTTTCATTTTATCATTTGTTACATATGTATAATTATTACTTACATAATTATTATAATATTGTATGTAACATTTATATATATATTGTTTTTATTTATTTATTGTTATAATATTAGATATCGTGTTTATTTTTTAATATTTATTTTAATATACTCATTTATTGTACGTATAAAACATAATACTGGTTCTATTTATTTAAACATTTATAAATTAAACTGTTATTCCAATGTTATTTGTATTTTTTCTTTATACTAGGCTCGCTTCGCTCGCCAACCCCACAGCGCCGCGCGGTTTCGCCGCTCACGCATATGGGATGATGGAATTATGAATTCTGGAAAACTCTCTCTCTCTCTCTCTCTCTCTCTCTCTCAAAAACTATTTTCTATAATAGAAAAATATATAAATATAATAGAAAGATTTTAATTTATGGTGTTAATTAAAGATAGGATTATAATATATATACGATTATTAATATGTGCTGTAGAATGTTAATGTCAATACTGATTTGAACATTTTATAATAAGAATAGGAAAATAAGAAAGTTTTACGTCATGACAATTTTTCAGCAGTATGTATTCTGAATTTTGTGCCTACGCCGTTGAGTACCCTCACTGAGTACCCTAGGGTACGTCTGATTCCCTCTCTTCGTCAAGCGACTCGAGTAGTGGGGGTGACTGCGTCGGCCAATAGAACGCTCTAGTCGAAACTGCGTGTGAGCCTAGGCGCCCCCCCTCCAAGCCAACCAATCGGGTGCCCATTCTTGCCTACGTCACCGCATTCCTGCCAGGGATCTTCTCGTCAGCTCACAACAGTACGTTTAACTTTTCATTTATGTCAGTTATCTGTATGTTGTCGTTCTCGTCTGTCTGTCTGTTGTTTATGTTTATGTTGGCTTTTGAGATTGCTTCTGTGTTGGAGGTATGTAATTTTAATGGATCTATTGTATTTTGATCTTTGGGTCGGAATAAAGTCTTTATTGAGGGGAATAGTTCGTCTGGTTTGTGTGTTGATAGGTTTGTGATTTTTTTTTCCAGTAATAACTAACTGATTTGTGGAATTCTTTTTTTATTTTCTTTTTTGTAGATTTTAGCAGGTATTTCAGCATTTGTATGTGTTGGTCGTTTAAGGTTGTGTAGTTATTGGTTGCAGTCCGTTTGTTGAGTTGTGTCAGTATTGTGCTTTTCAATTTTTTAAGGTTTTTTATGGTTGGTGTGATAAATCTGTCTGAAGAGTTAGAATTGAGTGAGATGAGTGGTGTTGTTTGGTTTATGGCCAGGTTAATGTTTTCGTTTAGTTTTTCGATATATTTGTCAATTTCGTCTGTGATTAGGTTTTTATTGTTTGGGATGGCTGTGTCGTCTATGTTTAACAGGTTCGTTTGAAATTTGATCCAGTCTGTTTTTTTTATAGTTGTAAATTATTGTCGGGGGAGGTTTGTCTATTTCCATAGTGTTGTTGTGGTACAGAGAAATAATCATTTCTACCGCTCTGTGGTCGCTGTCAAAATCAAGAGTGTTTAATCTTCCTGGGGCGGGTGTGTTGTGAAATTTTATGCGATCGTCTGCTAGGCAAATGTCTATGAATGATCCGCCTTTTGGATAAGAAGGAATTTTTGTGTTTAGCAGAGTGACTCTATTTTGAATTTTATTGTGTTGAATCCACGTTTTTAGGGTGGTTCCTCTGTTATTGATGGATTGGTTATTCCAGTCTGTGTGTTTTGCGTTTAGATCACCAGCTATTACTAAAAAGTTATTGGTGTTGTATAGTTCTAATTGGTTGCAAATTTTTGTGAGGTCTATGGTGAATTCTTTGTTGTTGCTGCTGGGTGCGTAAGCTGCTATTAGGAATAGTGAGTTCTGGTTTACTTTGATTTCTATAATTGTAGATTCTAGTGTTGCGTGGAGTAAGACAATTGGCTGGACAGTTTTAAATTTTAAATTCTTTTTAATAAGGATGCCGGTTCCCCCAACTTGTTTCGCATTTGGACGGTCTGATCTAACGATTGTATAGTCTTTAAAGTTGACTTTGTGCTTCGAATTTAATTTCGTTTCGCATAGTAGGACCACATCAGGTTTTTGTATGTCTAAGAAATCAGATAGTGCCGCTCGTTTTTCGTTTGAAATAAGGGAGTTTACATTAAGTTCTATTATTTTTAGTGTATGATGTGTTGTTGTTGTGTTTCCGTTGTTGTTTCTATAGCTTGTGTAGTTTGAAGGAGCGTTAGGGTTCATTTTATATCTCCAAATTGTTTACTTGCGCTAGTCTATTAATTTTGTTGTTGTTTTCTTCTATCTGATATGATAGTTTTTCGGAGAGTGAATTTATTGCTGAGTCTATTAATTGTTTTATTTGCAGGAGCAGTGTGTTATGTAATTGTATGTTTGGATCGGTTTGAGAGGTGGAAGCTGTCTGTGTCGGGTTAGTTTGGGGTGCGTTAATTGGATTGTTGGGGTAGTTAGGAGATGTTGTATTTGTTACTGCTTGGCTGAAGGAAAAACCCGATTTTATGAAATTTGAGCTAAAAGTAAGTTTTTTCTCTTTTTCAGAATGTATTGCTAGTTTTCTTGCCTCTATTCTTCCTTTAAATTCTATTAGTTTGGGGCATCCTCTGTACGAGGCTGGGTGGCCGTGGCTCTTATAATTCACGCAGTATGGGGGAGAGTCAGCTTTTACTGCCGTGGAGATTAGGGATCGAGGGCATTCGCCTGGATTGTGGTCGCGCGCGCGCGCGCGTGTTCGCATTTAACGCATCTATACTTAAGGTTACAGTTTGATGCTACATGTCCAATTCGTTGACATCTTATGCATTGTATTCGGTCTTTCTTTATTAACTTTTCCCATTTTACTATGGTGTGCATGAGTGATTTTATTTGACTCAGATTTTTAAGATTGCTTTCCGCTGAAAGTTGGACTATGTATATAGGTAGAATTCTACCTTCTTCTGATGATCTTTTTGTTGAGAATCTTTTAACAGAAATAAACGACAGGCCTTCTATATTAAGTTTTTGTAGGGTGTCAAATATTTCCTCCGGATCGTAATTACCTTCTAAGTTTTTAAGTAAAACGGTTATGTTTTTGTCTGATTTTGGCGTGTAAGTAAAGAATTGAGTATTAATGCTTTTGAGTGTTTCGCAGGCTATTTTGTAGTTCGTTATAGATTGTGTATGTAGTATGTGTTTGTTATTGTTAATTTTTTTTATGTAAAAATCATTCATTACTAGGGAGAGTTTTGCTATTATGTCTTTCGTTGTGTTTGTGTGTAGCGTGATTGGCGGAGGTTTATTTGTTTTTTTATTCTCTACATTTGTTTCGATATCAGAAGGAGGTAGAATTTGATCTTCTTTACCTTTTTGAAGATTCATTATGTGTTGACCTTTTTGCGGGCCTTGTTGGGGGTGCGAATGAGTCTTTGCTCCGCTGGGCCCTGCTATTATTTGTGGGATGTGATTTATTGGGCTTGCCTTTGTAGATGTAGTTTCTGTAGGTCGGTGCTCCGGTGTGGGGTCCGAGGTGCCCCCCCCCCATTGCTACTTCTGCTTGTCCTTTGGTGTTCGACGCTAGGTTTTTATTGGGGTTGTTGATGTCCGGGGTTAATGTATTTTTGGTCCGTTCCTTTTTTATTGCCGTTCCCAGGTCGTTGTTGGAGCTAGGTCTTTTTATACCTGTGCTGAATATTTGGTTCTTATTGCTGGTGCCGTTACTTTTTTTTCTGTGAGGGGGGTGGGCTCACATTCCAGTATTGCGAATCTGTTGTTGCTAACAAATTCGTTTGTTGGTGACGTAGTTCGGTTTTTGTTTTTTTCTACTTCGAGTTGTTTGGATAGCTGTTCGATTGTTTTCTTCATGTCGTTGATAATTGTGTAGAGTTCCTCTGGTTTAGGGTTGTTCATCATGTTGATATCCTTCGCTTCTGGTTGTTGGTTTGTTGATTTTGTTTTGTTTTTTCCCATTTCAGAGGCTGTCAATATATTGTTTCTGGTTGCTTTGTTGTGTATGTTTGGTTTCGGGTTTTCTATCTTCGTTGTATTCTTGTTGCTTAGGATTTTGTTAATCCGCTGCATCGTTTTCTTGTCTAATAAGTTTTCTGTGTCGTTGCATTCTGCTTTGATTTTTGAGATCGTTTGCGATAGTCTTTTGTTCGATGAAGGTGTTATGAAATGTGCGCTTGATTGAGAGCTGCTGCATTCAATTGATTGGATGTTGCAAACGTTTTCTTGGCCTTAGGCATGTGCCCCTGTTGGCATCGCGTTTTGGCGCGCGACTTCTTTTCTTTTTCACTCACTTTTTTTTCACTCACCACTTTCACATGTGATTAACCAGTAGCATTTTGGATAAAGCACTGTGTGATCGCTGCGCATTAAACTGTGATCACTTTCTCTTTGCACCGTATTCACTGTTTTAGACTTGTGCGAATCGTTTCTTTGACGATCGCTAGGCACGTTTCACAGCTGTTTCCTGGAGGCGCAGGTATCACGCTGGGCATGACCTACCCCTGCGAAGGTTCGAAGGGGACTGGGACCATAGCCAGAGTGGCCAGACGAGTCCGACCTTGGGACTCGCGAGGGGAATACAGTACCCCTTCTCTGATGACCAGCAATATGCGCAAGCGCGACGGGGATCGAGTAAGGCTCATGGGAGACACGTTGCGCTTGCGCGATGGGGACGCAACAATGACAGATGACATATTAGAAGTTTTAGGTTATTGCCGCATATCGAACCTATTACCTAATGAAATGAATCATATGAATCGTTCTAGATATTATCAACATTCTTTATTATAAATAAAATGAATTGTAACATGTGGGAGTTTCAGTTGTGAAATGAAGTATGCTTATTATGTATAATATGTATGTTGAAAAAAATGTTGAAATCTGTACTACTGAGTTACATTCCAGTAAAATCATAAATGTCCTAAAAATAAATCATAATCTATTTTAACACTTTTAAGGAATGGACATAGCAAGTTTTGAAACTACCTTTTTCAATGCATATCTTAAAAAGTTTAGTATTGGGAAGATGACACAAATTGTAGAACTAAAAATATTGTGTGAATATAATAAATATATTATACATAATACAGTGATATACAATAAAATTGTAGGACAATATAGCCTATCAGCTAGATATATACGCTACGGGAAAGGATGACTGGCGTGGGCGTTCAAATAAGAACTATTCAGTTATTGCCAGTGAAGCTGTCCGCCAAGAGTGAGATTTATTAATGAACTCTACGAACTGAACACTCAGAGCGTCACATAACACAATCAAATACAATACGATACAATAAAATATAATAAACAAATACACACACACACACCAAAATAAGCAAACAAATACTCAATGTATATCACTGTCATTGCCGCTATTCTCAGTTTCACCAGCGAGCAAGGTTCCAGGTGATTTTTTTGGTATTTCTTCTCTATTGTACATTTGGGCATTAAATAATTCTAACATCTGATCTGTTATTTGGAAGCTGGAAGCATCAATTTGTTTTGATTGCAAATATAATTTAATACGTGTAAGATCGCGAAGCGTGTGTGTCCAGAAATAGCTTTATATTTCGCTAAACAGTCAGAAGTTAAAATAGACATTCTTTTAAATAAATTTCCATCCAAAGTGATAGCTAAAAAAGTGTTACACCAGTGGTTCTTATTAGGCATAAAACCTACCGCACGAGAACGAAATAAGTTGAAACGATTAGATGTTGTTGAATTTTGGAGCACCGTTAGGAATTTAAAGGATGAATCTGATAATTTGTTGTACGATGAAATTGCAAAACTTGCGTTAATATGCTTGTCATTGCCGCATTCAAATGCACATGTGGAAAGATATTTTTCCATGATAACAGACATAAAAGATAAAAAAAAGAAACATGTTAGATACACACACGATTCGCGATCTTACACGTATTAAATTATATTTGCAATCAAAACAAATTGATGCTTCCAGTTTCCAAATAACAGATCAGATGTTAGAATTATTTAATGCCCAAATGTACAATAGAGAAGAAATACCAAAAAAATCACCTGGAACCTTGCTCGCTGGTGAAACTGAGAGTAGCGGCAATGACAGTGATATATATTGAGTATTTGTTTGCTTATTTTGGTGTGTTTGTGTATTTGTTTATTATATTTTATTGTATCGTATTGTATTTGATTGTGTTATGTGATGCTCTGAGTGTTCAGTTCGTAGAGTTCATTAATAAATTTCACTACAACTTTTTAAGATATGCATTGAAAAAGGTAGTTTCAAAACTTGCTATGTCCATTCCTTAAAAGTGTTAAAATAGATTATGATTTATTTTTAGGACATTTATGATTTTACTGGAATGTAACTCAGTAGTACAGATTTCAACATTTTTTTCAACATACATATTATACATAATAAGCATACTTCATTTCACAACTGAAACTCCCACATGTTACAATTCATTTTATTTATAATAAAGAATGTTGATAATATCTAGAACGATTCATATGATTCATTTCATTAGGTAATAGGTTCGATATGCGGCAATAACCTAAAACTTCTAATATGTCATCTGTCATTGTTGCGTCCCCATCGCGCAAGCGCAACGTGTCTCCCATGAGCCTTACTCGATCCCCGTCGCGCTTGCGCATATTGCTGGTCATCAGAGAAGGGGTACTGTATTCCCCTCGCGAGTCCCAAGGTCGGACTCGTCTGGCCACTCTGACCATAGCCGCTGCACCAACCGGCGCCGTTGGAATCAACTTCGAAATATTTGAATATACCGTACATAGTATTATTTTCGTTTTTCGTATTAGGCAAGTTTTAAAGTCTGGGAGATGTTTTTCTGAACGTAGGAATGTTTAATATGACATAATATATTTTTATGATTGTGAAAATATAAGTATAACTTAGGAAAAACGCCAAAAAAAGCGGTTTTTATTTTTTTTAACTATGACGCACCATTCACAAAAATCTGAAAAAAATTGAGCATAATACTTACGGTAATACCTCATCGCTAAATTAAATCTGGAGTAGCACCTTTTAGATTTCTATATAAAACCTGCATTTTTTCGATTTTTTTCGTGTTTTTCATTTTTTACAAGCAGAGCTTGCAGCGCAAAAATCTGGAAATGATACCTAATATGTGGCTTGGTATCCGAAATGTGTCAGATTTTTTTCAGAATTTTTAATTGCCAAAAAATAGGGAAAATGGGCCAAAACCTGGATTTTCGTTTTTTCTCAATAACTACCCTTACAGATGAGATAGGGGGCTGGAACTTGGCAGAGGGGGGTCTTTTTGGGTAGGCTATCGAATGGTCCAAGCCCGATTAAAATACCGCCGGGGGCGAATTTCACTATCAAACCCGGCTATAGCCTTTTAATATTCCGCATGTGTGTGCTCCATTAACCAATCCGTTTTCAACATCAATGTTATTAATAATTATCATATAGTTTATATTAATTTTCAATTTAATCTCAGTTAATAATTCGTTTTGAACTGATTGTTTTTTTGAAGATTGTAATATAAATATTTTTTTGTATTTACTTTCATCGATATTCTTTGAAAATGTATTCTTGGGAGTAGAGATGATTAACTCACTCTTGCATTGGGATAATTTTCGATTATTGTAAGCGGAAACATTAGCATAAGGTACATGTTGGATTATCAACAAGTTACAAAAATGAATCAACGATCTCAGAGTCGTATTCTTAAACAGAGATTACGAAGTATCGATGGAACGTTCTCAGAAGTATACTTTCTTACAAGTGCCGAACTGTGGGGGGGGGCTAACCTAAACAGTTTGGAGATACGAAGGGACTCTGGATTCCTTTCTGGGGGTCCCAAAGATTCTTTCCTTCTTAAAAGTCAGTCGAAGCTAAGACATCTCATGGTAAAGAGCTTCCTTCCGCGCCGTGTAATAAAGGCTAACTTTTACTTTAAAAGTACCAGTGTTCATTCATTTACACCCATATCCAATAGTACAAAAAAAATTTTTTTTAAATGAATAAAAAAATTTTTTGTGTAATTACGTTTGTTTCTTCGGTTAGAAACTTTCCGTTCTCTCGTATAAATTGCATTGTTGAATGAACTTCTTTCGAAAAAAAAATTAAAAAACTAAAAAACTACTGGGCCAAAATGGACCAAAATCTAATCAGCTCTAAGTTACAGCGGGGCACATCGATTGCATCATTCATCATTCTGATCGCGTTGTTACTTTTTCAGAAAACGTTAACGAAAAATTTGATACCATAGAAACAGACATACGCACACACACATACGAACATTTTGATAAAAATAGTCTAAAATGACTCCAATGACCATGAAACGTGAAGATCTGCTAAAAAATCGATTTTCGATTTTCGGGGTCATTACAATAACTTTCCTATAAAATCGGGAAGTTAACAAATAGCAACAATAACGAGGAAGCTAAAACCTACAAACACTAACTAATCTCCAGTCCGAACAAAGCACAAAGATACTATTGTAGGAGGGTTTGTCAGTGTTCTCTTCTGCTGCTCGAAGCTAAGTAACTGAGCGCGGTGCTCCGCCGTTTTCCTGAAATCGCGGTGACAACCGAGCCGCGATCAGGTCGCTCGGCATTTGTTTGCAGCAGTCTGTTTTTCCAAACAGACTGCAGTCGCGATGATGCCCAACGGTCACTCTTACATTGTAGCCAGGGGTGGTCGCTCGTCGCCTACACTATGTAACGCGGCGACGACAACTCTTAAGGGATGCGTTCTCAACGCTTACACTTCACATATGCAGTAGAGGCATCACAAAAATTTTTTCTCCAACACTATCACTTAAATCAAATGGAACCATTTTGCTTTTGATATCGGTAATTTTACACATTATAGTTTCCGTATTTCTACCGCTGACATTCCATATTTGGAGATGACGTGAATCACAAGTATAGGAATAAAGTGCCTTTCTCTTCCTCAATATCTTTCCCGTAATTTCGATACAATTTACGTCATCGTTTGGGGACATCCACATACTATTTAATTGTATGATTTCATTGCTGTTCAATAAAACTGTGTTGTTAGGAAATGTAGTGGTTAGTAATGCCTCTTTATATTGAACTCGTTTAATCAGTATTTTATTCTCTAATTCTTTTGATGTCACTTGTCTAGTAATTTTGATTGCAGGTGGCAATTCGGCTTTTTCGTTCCAAATATGGGAGATATCATTGAATCGACGGCATAATTGCGAGAGAGGCTTATTTCCATTTCGAAGAAGTCGTTTCATTCTTCCTAGAGCGTTTTCGAATGGAAAACTGGAAATACTGGCCAGTGTGAACAGTTCATATTTTTAACATCATCTGCAAGATGGATCAGATTATGTACATTTCCAATCATAAATTCCTTTCCATATATAAATGGTGCTTTGGTCACAAATTTTTTCAAACATAATTCAGCATATTTACGTTTATCCACGGCTAATTCTTTAGACGATAATATCCTGCAACCAGTATGTAGGAGCAATAAATGTCTATATATGTTAGTTGGTAAAATTTTTTTGAAGATAACAGGAGCTGCATATAACAATAAAAATCGGTATACAGTGGCTTTGAATTTATGGTACCCTGTTAATGATCTCGTCGTTCGTTGAAATTCAGCAGGTACTTTTATCCTTTGTAGTAAATCTGACAATTGTACCTTAGCACAATTACTCAGCTTCAACCCTTTCATATTTCCATCTATCCAGTAATTTAATAGTTTTTTCATGATTCCCAAATATAGCAAGTGCATGGAGTCCAACAAAAAGTGATTGATCATATCAATTTCCGGTTGTATGCGAAGTAAAGGAGATAGTCCTAAATGATGTTTCGCATTAGTTTGATTTCTAAATGACAAATCACTTCTTTTTTACTATTTCTGAATGGGTAAGTGGTCCGTTTTTTGTACCTTTTACCACGTATCGTACATCTCCCGCAGGCAAAGTATCCTCCGTGACCTTTATTACATTTCAGAATCGAACGTGCAGGTCTGTCACATATAAAAGCTTTGATAGATATAGTAAATCTCCTATTACACTGTCCAACAGCCAAAAAGTATTTCGATTCCCACTATGCGATTCTTGTAGAGTTTTCCGCGCTGATTCCGAATCTGGTTTTAATTTTTTTCCTATACGTCCAGTTTTTGAGAAAATGGAGTTTAAAAAAAATACATATTTTTCAACTTTAAACAAATATTGCGATGTTATTATAAAAGATATTGAATTGTTCTTTACAGCAAACGATTCTGTAGACTTTCCCGAATACAGTGATATCCAATATTAATACATTATGATTATTTAAACATGTTTAAACAATGATTAAAGACGAAGATGCACCACTTTTGCACCAATCTTTGCGGATATTTTCAAATTTATCTCAAAAAATAAAGGTCCAGCGAAAAATTGAACTATACAACGCGAAAGAGCAGGCTTTTATCTTGAGAAACCCCCCTGTGAAGTTTGCATGGTCAGCGTTTTTTTCGAACCAGAAAGCAAAATATCTTCGCGCGACATGAGTTTCCGCCAGTGGCGCTCGGGACGGGATACGGCGCAGCGACGGGATACGGAGCGGCGAACAACCGTTCTGGTGGTGAGCGCCACTGGTGACAACTCATGTCGGGCGAAGATATTTTGCTTTTTGGTTCGAAGAAAACGTCGACCATGCAAACTTCACAGGGGGGTTTCTCAAGATAAAAGTCTGCTCTTTCGCGTGGTATAGTTCAATTTTTCGCTGGATCCTTATTTTTTGAGATGAATTCGAGAATATCCGCAAAAATTGGTGCATCTCCGTCTTTAATCATTGTTTAAACATGTTTAAACAATCATAATGTATTAATATTGGATATCACTGTATTCGGGAAAGTCTACAGAATCTTTTGCTGTAAAGAACAATTATCTTTTATAATAACATCGCAATATTTGTTTGAAGTTGAAAAATATGTCTTTTTTTTAACTCCATTTTCTCAAAAACTGGACGTATAGGAAAAAAATTAAAACCAGATTCGGAATCAGCGCGGAAAACTGTATAAGAATTGCATAGTGGGAATCGAAATACTTTTAAAAAGATGAAATTTGTTGGACAGTGTTATCTATAGCAATACCATTACGTTGCAGATCGTTAATTTCATTTATAAATTTCTCCAAATATTGTTCAAGATTATTGTTTGGCTTTCCATCTCCACAATAAATGGCAACAGGAAAAGGTCGGTAAATATCAGGATCATGAAAAATTTTACATAATATTGGCCACAACTGTTTTGTGCTGGATTTAAATAATGGTAAACCATCAACGTTGAACATCAGCGGTATATCACTACTGTTATGGATCTCTGGATTTACACATTTCTCAAGAACTTTACTTATCCCAAAGTATACAAATTCATCATTGGTGCCATTAAAGCTTTCGATGGTATAATTGCTGCATGCTGTAGCTAGAAATGTTTTTGCTGTTTTTGGTAAATTAGGATAAGAATGTCTCCTTAACATGTCCATCAATAATTCCAGTCGAGTATGTGGTATTGGTGGATCCATGAGAGTCCATTGGCGTATATCTCGTATGTCATTAAATCCTCTTTCTTGAAAATTCTCTTCAGTCTCTTCATCTGTTGTCTCATTGTTTGAACTCTGATAATCTATAACAGTTTCTGTATGATTTCCACTGTTATGTCCTGTATCCTCTCTTGTCTCGTCTCCCTCTGATGACACAATATTATCATTAATTGTGTGTGGTATATTTCGATTAAGTCCCGAAACTTCTACAACATCAGACACAACATTTTTTCTATCATAAAACATTTGTATAAAAGCACTTCGGTTCGTATATACTAAATATTAATATAATTATAATAATAACAACATTACCTGAATTTACACTTCCACGTTCTTCATAGATTCTTGATTCACTATTTTCCGACATCACTATCGTATCTGCTTCCGAATTTATAAATTCTGTGCATTGCTGATTACTCGATAATTTACGCCTCTTACGAAGTCGTTGAACTCTGAGACGTGTGAGTTCACGAGTTTTCAAATTTCGCATATCATCCGACATCGTAACGGAAAACAATTTCTGTTAATTTACTGTTCACTGTTCAGTATACACTCGTGAATGACGCGCGGATGATTAATTGTTGCAGTCCCCGTCAGTGCTTCGATTGTGCCCAAATTTTCTCGCGCAGACGCGAGAAAACAGTAACGTATCTACTACTGGGTAGCAGAGCGGCCAGAGCCCTGAGGCAGTTATATTAGCAGGAATGTACCGAAATAATCTTACCTTACAAAAAGACTCCAGGACGTGTCCTACGAGTTACAAAATATACACAAATACACCTGGTATACATTCATTTTTTAGAATCAAATCATACAAATTTTTTAAAGTTCTGCGGGGTGCTCAAGGAACCCATTTTATCGAGAGTTCACGTTATTGAGGAATTCCCAACCTGGGCGAATGCTCGGCCATCCCCTATTGGACCAGGTATGGCACCTGTTAGGAATTCTCAACCTGGGCGTGTGCTCGGCCATCCCCATTTGGACCATGTATGGCACCAGTTAGGAATGACTAACTCAGGCATGCACTCGACCATCCCGATTTGGACCATGTATGGCACCTGTTAGGAATGCCTAACTTAGGCATGCACTCGACCATCCCCATTTGGACCACGTGTGGCACCTGTTAGGAATGCCTAACTTAGGCGTACATCAATGCTTTCCGCATTAGGCCCACGTACGGCAACTGTTAGGAATGTCCAACTTAGGCGTACCCCAATGCTTACCGCATTAGGCCCAAATTCGTCGTTAGGCATGCCTAACTAAATTTCTAGTCGGGTATGCTTTTCAGATTTTCGAATTATGCGAACGTCTTTAAAAAATTGCATATTTTAAAACATTCGAAAAAAATGCATATTTCCATGGGAGATACCAGTTTTATAAAAATTCAGTAATGGGATATTGTCGAAATCATTTTTCTTAATTTTTTCAGAATATTTTGTATATACAATATATAGTGCAATCGTACTTAAAAAAAATAAAAATCAACTTTTTCGATATTTCTTTACCTTTTGTATGTGTTGTCACGTCGTCTATCGTTTCGTAGAGAAACGGCAGCGACTCCGGGTATTTACAAGCGATACCGCCGGGCCGCGTTCGGCCGCGCGAAACGCGGTCCACCCGGGACAAAAATTGTACGTAGGCGCGTTGTCTCTCTCTAGATCTTCTAAGCCAAGTTCGGGCGCCAGGCACAGAAGGTGCCACGCGAAGTTCGCGAATACGATTGCTTCGAGAGGCAGTTGCCCGAGCCTACGACAATTGAAATTAAACGAAGATGTTACGTTGACGGTCGCAGGGTACTACGCGGGTCGAGCAAGAGGCGTTCCCCGCGGCGGGAAGGTTTCTCACGTAATAAACACTCTCATACGATCTGGGTTAACACAATTTATTCTTCCGATCTTACAAGAACGATGCCGGCAGCGACCGGCAGCGTTTTGAGGTTAACCGGCGCGTGACAGGTGGTCGGCAACGACGGATCGTTGCACGCGCGATTTGACCTTTTCCGGTCCCTTTCCTTACGCTATAAATCCGGCAGCAACGTGATTTTAACGTCGGCGTACGCGAGCTTCGCGTTCCTCGCCCGAATTCGGATGGAAAACGCGTTTCAACAGTCTTCTCGTCGACAGAACGAATCGCGGAAATACGACGAGAGCACGTGGCGGCGTCGCACCGTGGGACGACTCGAGGTTCGATTGAAACTGCAACGACGCGCGGATTCTCACTAAATTAATTGATGTCTAGTTTCACGCTAAACTCCGTCACCGCGTGCGTCGAGGCCAAGACGACGCGCGGATCCACTCATCCGACCTCTCTTGAAACTAGCATCCGCCAAATATATTTCTTCGTGCGTTCGCTGACCGACGGGTTCGCCCCGTTCACGAATTGAATATGTTCTCCGCGAATACCGGCAGCTTCGAAGCCGCGTCGGTGTTTCGGCGACGCGATCGCGGACACGACACGCTTACCGAGCCAACGCGAGAAAGATCACTGTACTACGTTGAGATCTGACAAAAGCTTACCCAGGGCAACGATTGATGGTCCCACGTTCTCGTCGCTCTGTGTCCGGCAGCTCGCTTCGCAAATACCATAGTTCTTACGCAATGATTAAGGTTCGAAATTCGCAACTAGTTTTCGCTAAAGCCAACGAAGAAGTGATCTCTCACGGTGTGACTCGGGAACGCGGAAGCGGAGCGTCCCTTCCTTGCCGCTCTCGTCCCCCCGCACGCAGTTCGACCTATCGCTGACAGATTTTCGTACGGGGCCTAGCCCTGCGCGACGGCCCCTGGCGTCCGGCGTTCCGTTGGTTCTCCGGCAGCGATGCTCGTTGATTCGTCGCTTCCCGGCAACTGGCCAGGTTTCTCTCCGGCGAGACAGCTGAGATCCTTGGCTTGGCATCGCATGTCCTCGTCGGCGCCTCCAGGTTGTCTATCCTGAGCCGCGTTGATCCCTCGCTTCCTCGGTGTGGGAGTTTTCGCCGGCGCCGATCCTTTTTCCGTTTCTCGGCGGGAGAGGTGCTTCGGGTCCCCCCTTGGGGCCCGACTACGGTCCTTCAGACACGCGTCACGCAATTGGCGCGATGCTCAAAAATATAAGTGCTCGTCCATGGGTCTCGTTCGCGCCCAGGGCGAGCGCTCGCCACGGCGCATCTCGCCTATATTGCTGCCAGAGGGTGACCCGGTCTTCCGATAATCGGTATCGGGTGACGTCGGCAAAACTGCCACGTCACAGTGTATTATGTAATATTGAACATTTTTAACAAACGTAAAAATGCAATATAAATATTGCTTTGACAATATATTTGAAATATTACTACAACAATTATATGGTTAAGAAAGAAGAAAAAAAGTGTTTAACGAAAAAGAAAATCATTCGGTGTGGGATTCGATCGAGGGCCGGAGATTCGATTCGCAGCGGGAGACCGTGCCGTCTGCACTAATCGTATCTGCTGGAAGTATTGTTCATATATTGAAACATAGGCAAATAAAATATTTTTAAAATTATTTTTTTAAGAGTATTGCATTTTTTAAAGTTTGTACATAATATTACATAATACACCTACAAAAGGTAACGAAATATCAAAAAATTGATTTTTGTTTTTTTTAACACCAAACCTACCGAGCACTAAAAACTCTATTTATTTACATTTCGTGCAATTTTTATTACAATATGTGTTTGGATAAAGAAGTTTATCGATTCAATACACTATAGTACGATGCACTATATAAAAAATTCTGAAAAAAATTAAAAACGGTTGTTTCAACAATATCTCATTACTGAATTTTTATATACAATGGTATCTCCCAATCTTCAGTAGGAAATATGCATTTTTCCGAATTTTTGGTAATTTCCAATTTTTTAAAACCTGTTCGCAAAGTCTGTAAAATCTGAAAAAATATACATTAATAATCATGATAAGACACATCCAACATAATAATTTAAACGTGGCACGGCGAGAACTTCAATGTCGTATTACGCTTGAATTTATTTCGAATCAATTCCTTCATACAAGCCGTTCGTTTCGTACGAATCGCACGCTCGCCACAGTGCGCCGAACCATTGACAAAAATCGAAAAAGTCACTGCTTCATATCGATTTAAAACTATGTTCATACTATGTCAAAATAAATCATTTTTTGAGAAAAAGATTTAAAAAATTCAGTAGGAAATTATAATAGTTACAAGCGAATCTGTAAGCGAATTTTAGGAAGATTAAATAGTAGACGTTTGTTGTTCAATTGACACAGATCTCCAAAGCGTATTTGTTAAATTTTCAATATAGGTCCACATAAAGAAGTTGTATAATGCAACTTTTAGTATTTCTTCCACAATTCCGATCAGTTGCTATTTATGAAAAAAATTTAATTTAAAACGAAGTTTCAGTTTCGGAAGAACTGAACTGCGAATTCATCTACTGAAAACCACCAATCAAACGAAATTTTGTTTATCAATATCGTTTTTTAATGTTTGTAACAACCTGGTTTCCGTCGTCACGTTCGGAGACTTCCTCTTCGTCCTTATAGCTCGACGCTCCAGAGTTCGATGTTTGACGAGAGGAAAGATGTAGATGGGGAACTGGACGTGGTACGCGGGTTTCGAAATAACGACACAGGCAATTTCACTGACATGCTCGCTGCCGGCGAGTTCGCGGACGCAGTTTTACGGAATTCGGTCTTCGCGAATATTCACTCGGTAACTGCGACTTTCGGATACGGATGCGCGTAATTTCCTCGGACGCGCACGTCGCGGTTTTCAGGTACGAAACGCGTTACTTTTTCGAACGCGGCTCGAACGGGTTTCGAGGCAGGTAAACGGGAAAAATCAGGACGGCACGGGAACCCTGCCCGAGTCAGGTCGGTCGGATATGCGACGTAGCGGTTCGCGATACGCCATAATCCTCTCGGGCGGTTTTACGGCGACGAGTGGTGGTTCACCGTGCTCGTCGTTCGTTCTTGTCGGCGGTACGCCATGACAAGCTCGCTGGTGGTACACCTTGGCGAAAAAGAGTGACGGTACGTCGTGCTCTAACTATGCTACAGGAACAGGACGTTTTCGGGGAGAGAGGAGGGCTCCCTGCCTGAGTCGTGTCGGTCGGATTTCAACGTGGTGGTTCACCGTGCGTTTACGTCCTCTCAGGCGGTTCTACGGCGACGAGCGATGGTTCATCGTGCTCGTCGTTCGTTCTCGTGGACGGTACGTCTTGACGAGATGGCTGGTGGTACACCTTAGCCTTTCAGAGGGGCGGTACGCCGTACTCTACTTCGGTGGAACGTAGTTCGTCACCGGCGGAATGCTCCCATGGAACAGGAATGCTGGTTAACAAGATGGCGGTGCGCCGTATCCTGTTTGGTGGAACGTAGTTCTTCACCGGAAGGGATGCTTACAGGGATACTAACAGGAACGATCCGATCTGAGTCTCGTCTCAGCTAAGAAGGCCCTCCCGGGGTCGCGTAGCGGCTTTTATAGATGCGGTGCTGGACTTCGCGAATGTTCTCGACGTTTCTCATACGCGTGGGGGAAACACTGTCGACTCGTTCCCATCGGTATCGGTTTCGCGGCGCGGTGGTCGCGCGGCGCGGGGCGCGTATCGGTGGTGCGCGACGGTTCGGTTTGACTCGGCGCCCCTTGATACTTGGTTCTGCTAGTAACAGGCCTGCCCGGTGCAGGTCTGTTACATGTTTAAATAAATACTATTGTTACGTGCTATGGCTTCCTTTTGGGGAGAGCCTGTAACTTAAGGTTGAGAACAGACGAGCGGCAACCTGTTCTCGAGGTGGCTAGCGATAAATATCGTGGAGGAGGAAAAATGGTGGTGGCAAAGTGAGAAGAGACTGGATTTCTGGTATAACAATTATTTATTAAAGAATAACTGAGCTTTACATATGCGGAAATAGTTTATCCGCGTAGCACTGAAATCTCGGGTCAGACGTGGGGACTCTAAGTATATCGGGGATGTTCCGCGAAGTGAATGAAATAGGGGTAAGTTCCAAGTAGACTGGGACTGGGGAGTGACGGGGCAGCTGCTTCGATCCTGGTAGTCCTTGAATTGGCTTCCTTCTTGTTGTCGAAGTCCGTCCCAAAAATGTAAAATGTTGTTTAAGATTACCTACGTGCCCAGGAAACGCACAGTAGATAAATCAAAAACAATTGAATAAAAAGAACTTGGCTTGAACTCTCTACTTGTAATCTGCTTGTCTACCTTGGAACCTGTCTAGCCGTCTCTCGTGTTTCCTTTTATGTGGGTGGTGGTCAGTTTTTTCTGCGAGAAAAGGGATCCACTTGCGGGGGTTTGAAGGAACCCCTGCGGTGCACTTTCTGCAGCGAGAAACTGTCTTAGCGAAAAAACCCCCTGGTTACCTGCGATAGTATTAGCGGCCAGGTCTAGGGTACGCGTGCGGAGTGTGGAGGGGGGGGGGAGCGCAGTGGCGGCGAGAAGTACCGTTAGGCGCGGCGCGTCAGGGGTTCGCTCAGGGGACAGGTGCGTTCCATGCTATTCTTGCATGAGAACGTGACACTACATTAATAATAATATCATATTGTGATTGCTCTCAATATAAATAAAAAAACCCACTTTGTTTCATGTCTCTATCATAAACAGATTAAAAGTTATTGAATTTTGTCCAAGAAACGCATTCCGGCGCACTGTGGATCTCGTAACAGCGGATCAAGTAACTCGCACCGATACGAGCGGCTCGCAACCGATGCGAGCCGATGACGTCGATGCGAGTAGCTTGCATCGATGCGAGCTACCCGCATCGTGCGAGTACTCGACTCGGCTCGACCAATCGAGTCGAGCTTAGCTCGGCTCGCATTTTGCGGGTACTCGCATCGAAACGAGCTACTCGCATCGACGTCATCGGCTCGCATCGGTGCGAGTTACTTGCATCGATGCAAGGACTCGACTCGGCTCGATCAATCCAGTCGAGCTTAGCTCGGCTCGCACCGAGCGTGCGATTCGTACGACATGGGCGGTTTACATGAAGGAATCGACTCGAAATAAATTCAAGCGTAATACGACATTAAAATTCTCGCAGTGCCACGTTTAAATTATTATGTTGGATGTGTCTTATCGTGATTATTATTATTTCAGATTTTACAGACTTTGCGAACAGGTTTTAAAAAATTGGAAATTACCAAAAATTCGGAAAAATGCATATTTCCTATTGAAGTTTGGGAAATATCAGGTATATAAAAATTCAGTAATGAGATATTGTTGAAACAACCGTTTTTAATTTTTTTCAGAATTTTTTATATAGTGCATCGTACTTAAAAAAAATAAAAATAAATTTTTCCGATATTTCTTTACCTTTTGTAGATGTATTATGTAATAGTGAGCATTCTTGTATTCAGAAAAATAAAGTATAAACTCAAAAAAATGCAATGCTCTTAAAAAAATAATTTAAAAAATATTTTACTTGCCTATATTTCAAATATGTGAATATTGTACACTTAATCTAGGTTATTATATAATTCCGTGAGTAGCGGCTAGGTTAGGAACTACGTCTTCGGTATATATGGAAAAATATATGCTAAGTGTAGAGTCCATAACTGCGGACGAACCGGTTTTTGTTCGTTCTTGCGCATATCCCACTCCATCCGCCCCCTTCCCAATGTACACCTCATGCGCACAGCGTCGCCGATGCACGTCACGCGATGCCAGAGCCAGTGATGCCAGAATCGTGGACGCGAGGACCTTTCCCCTCCTGCTGCGTACGCGCTACACACGAACGTACTTCTACTCAGCCCGTGTGAGTGCCTGTTCGATTGCACGCGCGCTACACACAAGCGTACCTGTACTCTGTCTGTGTACAACTACCTGTTCGACTGATCGACGCCGACGCGTTCCTTTGATTTTTACGTTACCGAAATTTCGGAAGCATGAGTCGGAAAGTCGGAATCTGGAGACAGCGCGCATTTGAATCCCGGCACAGCCCGGTGCACATTTTGCTATAACTTTTGATCTAAAAAAGATATTAAAGCGAAATTTGGACTAAATTTTAAAAAACCGGGTTTAGTGCTCCATCCTAAAATATGTTTTGTATTTCTTTGTAACAGACCTACACCGGGCAGGCCTGTCACTAGTAGAACCGAGTATCAAGTCGCGCCGAATAGAACCGAACCGAGCCGAACGAAACCGAACCGAACCGTCGCGCACCACCGATACGCACCCCGCGTCGCGCGATCACCGCGCCACGAAACGAACACCGATGGTAACCAGTCGACGGATTTTCCCACGAGCGTGGGAAATACCGTGAGAACATTCGCAAAGTTCCGCACCGCACCATCGCCCGAACCACCGACTGAACAGCTATAAAAGCTGCTACGCAACCGCGGGGGCCCTTAGCTGAGACACGACTCAGAACGGATCGTTCCTGTCAGTATCCTCTCCCGGTGACGAACTACGTTCCACCAAACAGAATACGGCGCACCGCCATCTTGTTAACCTATCTTCCTGTTCCATGGGAGCATTCCACCGGTGACGAACTACGTTCCACCAAAGTAGAGCACGGCGCACAGCCACTCTGAAAGGCCAAGATGTACCACTAGCTACCTCGTCAAGACGTACCGTCCACGAGAACGACCGACGAGAACGATGAACCATCGCTCGTTGCCGTAGAACCGCCTGAGAGGACTTAGACGCACGGTGAACCGCCACGTCGAAGTCCGACCGACACGACTCAGGCAGGGAACCCTCCTGCCTTCCCGAAAACGTCCCGTTCCTATATCGAAACCACAGCACGACGTACCGTCACTCTCTTTTCGCCAAGGTGAACCACCAGCGATCTTGTTAAGGCGTACCGCCGACAAGAACGAACGACGAGCATGATGAACCATCACTCGCCGCCGTAGAACCGCCCGAGAGGATTATGACGTATGGCGAACCGCCACGTCGAACGTCCGACCGACCTGACTCGGGCAGGGAATTCCCTACCGTCCCAGCTATCCGTTTTCCTGTCCCGAAACAAGTTCGCGACGCGTCCGGTAAAGTTACGCGTCTCCGTACCTGAAGATCGCGATCACCGCGTCCGAGAAAGTTACGCGTCGCCGTACCTGAAGATCGCGATCACCGCGTCATTGTTCGCGAAGTCTGAAACCCGAAAAACCGCGTTAGCCAACTCGCCGGCAGCGAGCATGTCAGTAAAATCGCCTGTGTCGTTATTTTGAAACCCGCGCACCACGTCCAGTTCCCCATCGACATTTTTCCTCTCGTTGAACATCGAACTCTGGATCGGACTCCGATGTGAAAAGGACGATACCGGAGGAAACCAAGATGTTACATCTTAAATAATTTTTTTCGTTGATTTTTAAAGTTAAGATGGTCCAGCGGGCTCCCAACACAAATTAATTTTTAGTCGAGCCATGCTCAATAAACAATTACGAAAAAATTAATAAATATTTTACCTAATAGAACACATGACTGAGATTTTTTTCAGATTTTTCAGATTATGCAAACATGTTAAAAAAATTGAAAATCTTCAAACATTCGAAGAAAATTGCATATTTCGTATTGAACTTTTTCGAGATACCAGTTTTATAAAAATTCAGTAGTCAGATATTATTGAAACAATTGTCCTTAATTTTTTCCAGAATTTTTTATAAATTGTGTCGGTGTTAAAAAAATCCAAATCAATTTTTTCGATATTTATTTTTTTGTAGATGTATTATGTAATATTGAATATTTTTATATTCAGAAAAATAATGTGCAGACTTAATAATGCAATACAAAATATTTTATTTACGTTATATTTCAATATATGAGCATAACTTCCAACACTTTCGGTTGGCGTAGGCGGTAACTTTTAGGCGAGAGAGGGCTGCAAGCGAGGGATGGTCGCGGTACGGCTATGTTCCGTCGAACTACAAGTGTTGCCATTTATATAACGTTGCGGGAACACTTCTCCCGCCCGCGCGTCTTGCTCCCCGTAGCGGCCATAGTGCTACTGGCGTCACGGGGAGCGAGACGCGCGGGCGGGAGATGTGGCGTTATTCCACGTGCTACAGACGCTACACTAGTATTTAAAGTCGCCTATAGACCGCACCACATACGCCCCCTTGTAGGGGCTCTGTTCCCCCACTCCCATGTTAGCAGAGTGGGGATCGGCGGAAGCCGTTGGCAACGCCGAGCTCTCGCTCTCTCTCTCTCTTGAGCTTCGTTACCCGAGCTGGACGGTTGTCCGAAAAAGTCTGTGTTCCGATTCCTTCGCCATCCTTGATCTCGTCGGACATAACCACGACACTGGGTCGTGGCGACGTGTAGGCGTCGATAGAAATAAATCCTTCTACCTTCTGGGGACTTCAACCTACAATTGGTGACCCCGACGTGATTCTTGTCGGGGCGAAGGAGTGGATTCCTGCATTTTCGCTGTATCCAGGCGAAAGAGTGTGCGGCGCAGTTCGCACACCACGTGCAAACCATTGTTCAGCACGTGGCTCATTTCCTATGGGCGACTCGGGAGCGGTGCAGTAAGCATTCGATCTAAGAGGAGAGTGTTGCAAGCATTCGATCTGAGAGGAGATCCGAGGCCGACATTTTTGTCGCAACGGCAATTCGTAAAGCGAATTAACGAGCGTTTATTTACTGTTGATGTCAACGGAGCAGAAAAGACAGTATCAACAGAGCTCTTGAAACCGGCATTCTTTGTACCGGACTCTCCGGTTATCGAAGTGCCTGGGAATGCAATGTCAATGCCCGACCGTTCAGGTCAGTTACGTCCACCATTGAGGACGTATTCAAAGAAATCTGTAACTGTGTCAGCGGACACACGGGCAGGACCATGAGTGATATGTTTTGCAATTTGCACACTTGATGTAAATTTACAGTTGTTAGGTGCGCTCAGCGCACTAGCAAACTGCGACCATTTTTTTTTGGGTTTGATAATTTGCCATGAGCAAGAAGAAACGTTCATTTTATTTTCATAGTATTGGACACAGCGCGTACTGTGCGCTGAAGAATGGAATTTTTGTATATATTGTAAATAGCAGGTATACCGTTGTACATATTGTTACGACGGCACGAGATGAAGTTGCCTTCCCCTGTGAAGATATCGCAGAGATCGAGAGAAGTCGTCAGTTGGATCGATATTGCGGTATCCGGACAACGAGGTTGTTGATAATATGAAGAAAGAGAAGAGATCATCTCGAGCCATTGAAGCGAGACGACACATTATCAAACACACTCGTGTTAACCGTTGTACATTAAATAAATAATTACTGTTTCTTATAATAATGAGTTCACCGGCTAGACCACGCCGAAGCCTTCGTAACAATATTATATGTTAAATAATAAATTGTGTCGTTCCACTCGGGGGGAGTGATGTAGGGGCTCTGTCCCCCCACTCCCATGTTAGTAGAGTGGGTATCGGCGGAAGCCGTTGACAACGCCGAGCTCCCGTCTGTGTTCCGGTTCCTTCAGCATCCTTGATCTCGTCGGACATAACCACGACACTGGGTCGTGCCGGCGTGTAGGCGTCGATAGAAATAAATCCTTCTACTTTCTGGGGACTTCAACCTAGACCCTATGTGGAGGAGAGAGGTGAGGGCTCACCAATGTAACGGTGACTGGACGATCTACCGTCTCTGCCACGTTGATATTCCAAGGATTGGACTCAGGATCACCAGTGTTGGAGAATTGTCGTGAGCCTACCCACTCACGTAGTATGACTCTTTCAGAAGGACTATTCCTTGGAGGAAAATGATTGTTCACAGTTTACACCGAACAGCTTACTTTATTAGCTGTGAAGTCAGCGGACAGCACGTGAGTGCTATGATACGAGTGTTACACGAATAGTTACAACAAGCCACAACGTGGTTGAGAAAATTTTACTTTTAACGTAATACGCTTGAACGAGGAAAAACACGTGCTAATGCTATGAGATCTCACGATGAACAGAGTGAGCGCAATTGCTCACGAGAGCGTTTCTACCCGAAGCTCACAGTGCGCAGGCGCAGAGCCTCGTCATTGGACGAGCACAGCGCCGGGCCCACACACTCCCCCCCTAGTGCAATGGCACGAATACAAATTTGGAAAGGGGTAAGCGATGCACTTACTGCATTTACATGATTTTACATTTTTCATGTTATAAAGCTCCTATATAATGCAACAAAACGCATATGATGCTGACCAACAATGTCAGCACTACTTCGCGTGGATGTCCGCATTGCAACAATGTGCGATGCGGGCAGACACGCAAATGCATGCTCGCTGCTGAAATACAGACAAGTCAAAAATTGCATAAATAATTATTAACATTCTTAAACGTGTTTCCGCTCGCGCATCGAGAACAACCGCCGAAAACGACCTTGTTTATGCATTGAACGAGATCGATTTCCGCGAATATGTTTTCAACGTGGCGGGGGCCGAACCGCCAGCACAATTGTCGTTCACGACCGTGTCGTCAGGTTCTTGACTGACCAGATATGCTGGTTTCAATAGTTCAATAGACACATTTTTCGACGCGCCATTCACGTCGATCGTGAAAACAAGGTCGGAAGGACGAGAAAGAACCCGATGAGGTCCCGTATATGGTCTCTCCAGGGCCTTTTTGGCCATATTTCGCATGAATACATGCGTACATTCATATAGGTTTTTATAAACGAACGCGCGACATTTGTTGTGATGCGCCGCAGGAACAGGACGTACCTGTCGCATGTGCTCGCGATGCTCTTCTATGAATATGTTCGGGTCCGGCGTGAAGTCGTCCGGGAGAAAGAATTCTCCTGGTAATCTTAGCGTCGTCCCGAACACGAATTCCGCGGGAGACGCTTTAGTGTCCGTACGGATGTGCGATCGCAAGCCTAGAAGGTTCGTAGAGAGCGAGCCCGTTCAGTCCGTGTCGCGATGGCACATCAATGCCGCCCTCAATGGCCGATGCCAACGTTCTATTAAACCGTTTGAAGAGGGATGGTATGCAGCGGTCCTGATTCGCTCGCAACCTACTAAAGACAGCAACGCCGTAAAAAGTCGCGATTCAAATTGGGCACCTTGGTCAGTCGTTATGGCTTTCGGCGCGCCATAACGAGATATCCAAGTGTCGAAGAATACGCGGACAACTGTCTGGGATGAGGTCTCTACCAGAGGAACAGCCTCGACCCAACGCGAAAAACGATCAATCATCATTAACAGGTACTGCATACCATTTCTCACAGGAAGCGGACCGACTATGTCCACATGGACATGGTCGAATCGACCGTCAGGTGCAATAATCTTTTCCGGCAACATCTTCACATGCCGAGCCGTCTTTGACCGTTCACAGTCAACACATTCTGTGCACCAGCGCTGAATATCGCGGTGCATATCAGGCCACACATATCTGTGACTGATCAATTTGTCGGTCACCTGAGGACCGGGATGTGCCGGCATGTGAAAGATGTTGAACACCGAACGCCGCAGCGTCGGTGGAATATATGGCCGAATGGCCTCTGCCGAAATCTCGCAACTGACGGTGTGGTGCTCCGGGCCCCAGGAGATATCCTTGAGCACCAAGGAATGATCGGTCGACTTGCGCAATTTCGCCAGTTGATCGTCCTCCTTTTGCAAGTTTGACAACTGTTTTAGATTAATTTCACAAGGAAGTCTGAGTGACTCCACCCGTGATAGCGCATCAGCGGCAATGTTGTCTGGACCCTTAAAATGTTCAATTTGAGTCGTAAATTGCGCGATAAAAGAAAGTTGACGTAGCTGGCGTGGAGAGGCCTTTTCCGGTCGCAGAGAAAACGCAAAAATTAACAGCTTATAGTCCGTAACAATTTTGAATTGACGCGCTTCTAGCAGATACGAAAAATATTTAATTGCCTCATAAATCGCCGTCAGCTTGCGGTCATACGCGCTATAATTACGTTGCGCAGGAGTGAGCTTCTTAGAAAAGAAGGCGAGGGGCTCCCAGGCCGAGCAGTTAACACCAAACGAGGAACTCTTTTGTTCCAAGACCGCCCTAATGGCAAAGTCGGAAGCATAGGTGACCTACCGAAGGTCTGCACCGGCACGCGGATGCACTAAGAGAGTGGCTTGCGCAAAATCTTTTTTAATTTTCTCGAAAGCCGCCTCTGCCTCGCTAGTCTACCTAATCTCTCTCTTATCATTTTTCTTTGACTCAATGAAATACGAATTCAGCGGTGCCTGAGTGGCAGCCGCATTAGGAATGTTTCGATGGTAAAAATTTACCATCCCTAAGAAGCGTCGTAAATCGACGATCGTCTTGGGCTTCGAAAAACTCAGTATTGCTTCGATTTTGGATGCCGTGGGGCGAATGCCCCTAGCATTAACCGTATAACCGAAGAATTCCAGTTCGCGAACTGCGAACACGCATTTTTCAACATTCAATCGAAGATGAAACTTTTTTAATCGGTCGAAGACCGTGCGGAGGTGAGCAGAATGCTCCTCCTCCTCCGACGACGACGCAATAAGAATGTCGTCAATGTATATAAAACCGAAGTCCAGATCCCCCAGCGCTCGATTTATGTAGCGCTGGAAAGATTGACTTGCATTTCTCAATCCGAAAGTCATAAACATGTGTCACGTCGGTTATTTCCCTACGAACAGAGAGATAACCGACTTCGAGAAATTATGGTCTTGCGACCGGGCCACGCTCGGTCGCGCGACACGTGGTCCTCTCGAGACAAAAGATCCCTCGCAGATTCGAACTGAACGACGAAATTGTACACGAATTGAACGGGCGCCAGGTACGATACCGTACCACGCGAAACTCTCGAACGATTCGTTCGGTCTTCAAAATGACGTCGAATCTGCGAGTATCGTTTAGGCCGGTGACGGCCACGAACGGGTCCAAGGTACCACGTGAGGAAAGGAACGGGGCATTCCCCGCGACGGGAACGTTTCTCACGAGAAATGAAATCACTCGATAGTTCTCGGGCAAAGTAACGTCGTTTATTAAAACGAGATGGTCATACAATCCGCCGGCCGATGCCGGCAGTAGTCAATAGATTTGCCGGCGCGAACACGAAAGTGACGGCGGCTGTTCGGCCGATCGCGCGGAATAATTTCGATCGCGTCGAGCTCGGTCGTCACAGGACTTCGCGTGAATTTACAAGCCACGAGGGCACGAATTCGGCCGAGCTCCGGTAACGTACGCGTTCCTAATTCGAGACTGGGCGAAACGTGCGAACGGTTAACGATGCGAAACGAATACGGCGCGTTGTCCTCCCGAAGAACGATCCGAGGGCAGCCCAAAGAATTACCGGACGAATATCGTGGGTCCCGAATAGCTCGTGCACGAGGATTCGGCGACACACGATCCGTGACCTCGCGAACCTCTCAGGAGAGCGACTCCTGGTCAACGGTAAACGCGGGTGAACACACGGTACACCGCGGTACGAATTTTCGCGAACTTGAATAACGTCCCCGAACCAACACGAACTGGTCACTAAATATTTCGGAATAAAGCCTGACCGGCACTTACCAATTTCGCTGCAATGGCGGCTGTCGCAAAATACTTTTGTTACATCGCGGTCTAAGTGTTCGCACGTGGTTATTATACGTAGTCTCTCGACCCAGTGGCCCAGTTCGAGATGGTTCGGAACGCGGAAGCGAGTTTTCCCCCCACTCTCGTCTTCGGCGACGCTCGGGCCAACCACGTTGTTTCTGAACGCAGGAACGCCTCGATGACATGTCGGCCCGGGCCTTCGGTATTTTATATTTTCCGAGGCCCGGCCGATATAACGCTGTTAGGCGGCATCCATGGATCCGAGCCGTTCCGGTGTAGTTCTTATGGCATTTCCCGGATGAGACGTCGACGAGGGTGGACTGCTGGTCGTCCTTATTTGTAACAGCCTCGTCGCTTTCTCCGGGTTGACAGATCCGGGCTCGGTCCAATCCTCGCCGTCTTCCTCGCCAGCGGCGCCCTGTGATTGGTGTTCCGAGCGTCTCCGCTTGCGGCCTTCCGCCAATCGGCGGCCGGAGACAGGTATCGGGCTCCTCGCCGATTTCGGTAGTTCCTGAAAACTCTTGTCTCGCCCCGCGGCGCGACATTCAAATGCGATAACTCTATTCTTTGGGTGTTCGGATGTCCCAGGGAGAGCGCCCGTTATTGCCGTTTCGCTATTATACCGCTTTTCAGTGACCCGGTCTTTCGCATAAGGTTCGGAGTGACGTAGGCTGAATCTGCCACGTCACACATGAATTCGAATAAACCGAAAGGAGTGGTTATAGTAGTTTTCTGCACATCTTCCGGCGCAACCGGAATCTGATTGAACGCCTTGTGCAGGTCTAAAGAAGAGAATATAGTTTTCCCTGCCAGATTGTTACTATAATCATGAAGGTACGGCGTGGGATACTTATCGGGAATAGTCACCGAGTTTAATTGTCTGTAATCACCACCGACTCTCCAGGAGCCGTCCTTCTTTTGCACCATGTGCATGGGACTAGCCCAGGGGCTACTTGAGGGGCGGCAAATGCCGGCCTCAGCCCAAGCTTTGAACTCGGCTTTTGCAGTCGTCAGCTTGTCCTGCGCCATACGACGTGGACGCGAATAAATCGGTGGCCCCTTCATCAAGATGTGATGGAACACCTCCGACGAAGAGGGTGACACCGGATTGGAGCTCCCCGTAATTTCCGGATATTCCGTCAAAATCGCAGGGCACGAGGATCTGAAAGCATTCATATGTACAGAGTGGACAGTGGAAGTTTGAATTTCTCCGACTGAAACTACCTTGGTCGCTTTATCAAGAAGACAATGTTCTCTTGAGATCAACAGCAAGACCATAATGGTACAAGAGATCAGCTCCTATAATCGCAGAGGAAACATTTGCAATCACAAAGTTCCATTTTATCTCGCGTCTTAATCCCAAATCTAAGATGCGAAATGATTCGCCAAACGTGTCTATTCTCGAGTCATTGGCCGCTAGTAATTTAAATTCTGACGGCTTGCAGCGTATCTTAGGATCCGCCGGAAGAAGGGAAATATCCGCGCCAGTATCGACCAGAAAACTCTGACCCGAGATTCTATCTTTCAAGTGAAGCCGTATAGACTTAACTGCTCCACTACCCACCGTCTCCGTGCGGGAGGGAGCTTCTAGTTTTTTGCAGCGGAGAATTCCGCAAATTTAGGACAACGCATTTAGGAAACAGCGCACACCCTGGAAGGACTGCTAGAAATCGCCACTAACTTATCTGCTATTTCTGCAACCTTGGCTAAGTCATCAAATTCTGTGGCTATTAAAACCTCACGTTGATGCTCGGTCAACTGTTCTAGAAATATCTGTCTCAGTACTGAATCCGTGTATCGACAGGTAGCGTTCAAGTCACGCAATTGCCATAAAATTTGAGATAGACGACAGTCAACATTGACCTGTCCCCTGAGAAGTTTACGAAGATTCTCTTCGTCAGTGGATGCGTAGACTTTGATGAGTCTAGCCTTTGCTCTTGAAAACATATCGGAATATGGAGGGTCTTTAACTACAATATCGCTAATATTAGCCATAGCATCCTCGTCGAGTGATATTGCAAGATAATCAAATTTGGCAGTCTCCGAAGAGACATTTGCACGGCGCAAAGACGCCTCGATCTGGTGGAACCAGAGCACCGGATTTTTCCTCGAAAATGGAGGAATTTTTGGTATTTTGGCAACTGCGACCTGGGTCACCCCTTGGGAACTACTACTATTAGAGGCTAAATTTGCCATAAATGCTCTGATAATCGCGAGTTCGCGACGCGTCTCCTCGAGCTGCGCCGCAAGCGCAGCATTACAGTCAGAGTTCCGGTCTGAATTCGACATGTCGCAACTTAAAAATGGAATATGCCGGCCAACAACCTAATTCCGGTTTTACCTAGTTATTTCTATCCTTACGCTAACGCGTAGCACATATAATAACCTAATGTCGCGCACAGGCGCGTTACAATATCAATCCTAATCACTTCGCGACTGAGAAGCAAGCAGTTGTCACATACGACACCTCTGTATTTGTGACACGCACTATGATACGAAACTGAGCCATCGCGGAGAATCTCAGAGCAATTCAAAAATATTCTCTACGCTCGAGGTATCTCGCGAGCAGTACGCAGATCGTGACCAGGGAAAAGAAAAACGATAATTACACTGTCCAACAAATTTCAACTTTTTCTATGTTTTCAATATACTGTTGGGTCCTTCTTATAGAGTTTTTTGCGCTGATTCCGAATCCGGTTTTAATTTTTTTCCTATACGTCCAGTTTTTGAAAATCATGGCTTTGAAAAAAAAACATATTTTTCAACTTCAAACAAATATTGTGATGTTATTATAAAAGATATTGAATTGTTCTTTACAGCAAAAGATTCTGTAGACTTTCCCGAATACAATGATATCCAATATCAATACATTATGATTGTTTAAACATGTTTAAACAATGATTAAAGACGGAGATGTACCACTTTTGCACCAATTTTTGCGGATATTTTCGAATTTATCTCAAAAAATAAAGGTCCAGCGAAAAATTGAACTATACCACGCGAAAGAGCAGACTTTTATCTTGAGAAACCCCCCTGTGAAGTTTGCATGGTCGACGTTTTTACCGAACCAGAAAGCAAAATATCTTCGCCCGACATGCGTTGACGCCAGTGGTGATCTTCCACTAGCGCGGTCGTTCGTCGGGATACGGCGCGGCGCGCTGCGGTGAAACGGCGCGTGGCTATAAGCGCGCAATTATGTCAGCTTACTTAAATGTAATATTTTATTAAATGTGTTATACTATTGTTATTTATTATTTATTAGTATATTTATTCTGTATAAATTATTTTATGTATTTTTTAATGTTAGTCTCTCGTTTATAGTATATTTGATACAAAAAATACCTTTTGTAACAAAAAAATAATTTATTCATACACTACACTATTACACTATTTACAATGCTAATATATATGTGTACACTATTCAGATATAATGCACTACTAAAATACATATATTATATACACAACAACTAAAATACTATAAATAACTATAAATGTTTTTTATGAAGTTTTATACGTAGCAATGCAGATTTGAAATGCTTGACACGACTGATTTCAACAAACACAAAGCCGAAACTGGACTCTGGCATCAGTTTTCTTAAGAACCAACACGATATTTTGAAATAAATGACGGTCTACGGACAACGAAATACATACAATGTAAGGAAAGTCTGCAATGCGGTGACTGAAAAATTTTATTTTCAGTAATTGTCGTCTTATCTATGTATTGTAATTATAGTGCCAATGAACACTCGAGATTCTTCCGAGTAAAATAAGTCCAAGCACAATATAAACGGGACTATTTTTATTGACTTAAATACATAATTAAAATAGTTTGCTCCATATTAAATCGATATAATGTATTATATCTGAATAGTGTACATTAGCATTGTAAATAGTGTAATAGTGTAGTGTGTGAATAAATTATTTTTTTGTTACAAAAGGTATTTTTTGTATTAAATATACTATAAATGAGAGACTAACATTAAAAAATACATAAAATAATTTATACAGAATAAATATACTAATAAATAATAAATAACAATAATATAACATTTAATAAAATATTACATTTAAGTAAGCTGACATAATTGCGCGCTTATAGCCACGCGCCGTTTCATCGCAACGCGCCGCGCCGTATCCCGACGAACGTCCGCGCTAGTGGAAGAGCACCACTGGCGTCAACGCATGTCGGGCGAAGATATTTTGCTTTCTGGTTCGGTAAAAACGTCGACCATGCAAACTTCACAGGGGGGTTTCTCAAGATAAAAGTCTGCTCTTTCGCGTGGTATAGTTCAATTTTTCGCTGGACCCTTATTTTTTGAGATAAATTCGAAAATATCCGCAAAAATTGGTGCAAAAGTGGTGCATCTCCGTCTTTAATCATTGTTTAAACATGTTTAAACAATCATAATGTATTAATATTGGATATCACTGTATTCGGGAAAGTCTACAGAATCGTTTGCTGTAAACAACAATTCAATATCTTTTATAATAACATCGCAATATTTGTTTAAAGTTGAAAAATATGTCTTTTTTTTAAACTCCATTTTCTCAAAAACTGGACGTATAGGAAAAAAATTAAAACCAGATTCGGAATCAGCGCAAAAAACTCTATAAGAAGGACCCAACAGTATATTGAAATCAAATTTGGTGTTGGACAGTGTTATTTACAAAAGCACCACCCTCTCCGATTTTGATGAAATTTATATATGTTATGCAGCAACACATTCTAAACAACTTTTTCCTTTTCCAATATAGGGGGGTCGCTTTTAGTTTTCGAGATATTTGCAAAAAACTATCGCGAATACTGTAATCAATTTTTCGTATTCCTGAACGCTCCGCTGCAACGTAGACTGTTTCGGTGCGGCGTTTGTTTACATTTTGACGCTGTAGAGATAAGAGAGAAAACAGAGGGGCGGAAAGGGCCAGCCTGACACCACACACACCCACCCAGTGCTTAACACGCACCCACTGTTTCTTAATTATACTCTACATTCTTACGTATTTTCACGTGGTGATTACGAATATGATAGTGAAAATTGGTGCAAATGTTAATTTCTTAACGGAAACCTTCTTTTTAAAAACACTGGGTGCGTGTTAAGCACTAAGTGGGTGTGTGTGGTGTCAGGCTGGCCCTTTCCGCCCCCCCCTGTTTTCTCTCTTATCTCTACAGCGTCAAAATGTAAACAAACGCCGCACCTAAACAGGTCTACGTTCCAGCGGAGTGTCCAGGAATGCGAAAAATTCAATACAGTATTCGCGATAGTTTTTTGCAAATATCTCGAAAACTAAAAGCGACCCCCCTATATTGGAAAAGGAAAAAGTTGTTCAAAATGTCCATATCTATATCATATATAAATTTTATCAAAATCGGAGAGAGTGGTGCTTTTGTAAATAATTACCAGAAAAACGCGAGAATCGCAACAGAATGTGAGAAAATCACGATAGAAAACGCGAAATTACCCTATAGAAAAGAAACACACGAACCAGGTGATCGCGCAACACGCGCGAACTGTCAACAAACGACGTACCCTAACCTAAACGAGCACTGCGAGCACACGCACACGGTAAGCTACCAAGTAGGAGTCGCACACACACGAAGGTTCGCAAGACCTTAGAATTGTTTTTATTTTTATATGGCGCACGCCAGATCCACAGGCACCGGGGATGTTGATCACACCGGTAACCTCCTTCAAGGTCTAGTCTGCCCGGCAACAGGCAACGATGCTATCAGAACCGCTTCGATGACCTTGTCCAGGGACAGAACTGCTTGGCAACAGGCGATGAGAGTTCGTAGACAAAGTGTTGTCCTCTGCCACCGCAAGAACTGCTTGGCAATTACGATACTGAGGTAGAACGTCAACAGCGTCGACCTTTCCAAATACATCCACGAGACACGAGCGGGAATACAAAATGGCCGCCAAATTCCTTTGTCTCTGTGTGTACCTGAAACAAACTTCTTTGCCAATCATACGGCGACTGTCTCACCCAAAATGATGTAGCTTCAACGCTGAGAGACGTGCCAAATGCTGTTGATCGATCTCCTTCTTAGCGGCAACAATATGCCAAGGGCTGTTATGCAGCTCCTTCCTCGCTGGACCGAAACAGCCAGCGGAATGCACGGTCTTCTCGCTCCTTGATGCAGGAAAACGTGGGTAGCTGGATGCCACAAAAGACCTCCAGAGGCAACGCTTCCTGGTGTCCGCAGATCCCACGCCGCACGGCGTGTCGGTGTCCTGGATCAGGAAATTCTGGAACTCCTTTCTCCCTCTGTTGCGGACAGAGTGAAATTCTTTTGGATTATTGTGATCTTAACCTTCGGGGACGTATTTAGTATCCTCTCGTAAAATGTTTATGTTTGTTATGTTGTTGCGAACCGAATTGCGTCTATTGTATCGTTCATAGTTTAAGTTGTCGTTTGTATTGGCGTTCTGTATAATAATGTGTTATTACTTGTGATTGACGAATGTAGAAGGGGGCGCGAGGAGAGCGGGGGTCAATTATGTTTGAGAACCTCTTGAAGTGGGGATTCCTGCTGGCATCGCGAAACATGTGTTGGACAGCCGGTTGATTGAAAGACACATGTATAGGCCGCGTGGTAAGGTCGCTGATAACAGCGGTCTAGGCCCGTTTTTTGGCCCAAGGAGGAGGGTGTGACCACCGTCCTGCGAATTGGGACCCCGTGCACGATAAGACCTGAGGGTCGAACCGGGGCCGGTAGGCCTGCGAAGCCGGCGGGGAGCTGTATTTAGGCGGGGTGGCCGGGACGAGGGCCGGTGGTGGCCGCCTTAGAGAGGGGGATTTTGGCGATTATTACCTTCCGTTCAGCGGAGCAGAACGCACGCGACTCTCCTCGCGACTTCTTAACGACAGTTTTGTAACTCGACAAGAATAAATTTACTTTGTCATCCTCAAGTAATTACTTTCTTTTCTATCCTGTGCTAAAAATAACACCCTCGACGTGCAAAGTGCGTCAGATGGGTGGAGAATTCCCAAACGGGCAATTCAAAACGAGCAAGACCCTCGTCGGCAAAAACTTTTGTCTAAATCACCAATATGGGATTGTCGGAGTCTACAATGTGTAGATCACCCCTTTGATCACGTCGGATGCGTGGAGAAATCACGTCGGGGTCACCAATGTGGAGGAGAGAGGTGAGGCGTCACCAATGTAACGGTGACTGGACGATCTACCGTCTCTGCCACCTTGATATTCCAAGGATTGGACTCAGGATCACCAGTGTAGGAGAATTGTCGTGAGCCTACACACTCACGTAGTATGACTCTTTCAGAAGGAATATTCCTTGGAGGAAAATGATTGTTCACAGTTTACACCGAACAGCTTACTTTATTAGCTGTGAAGTCAGCGGACAGCACGTGAGTGCTATGATACGAGTGTTACACGAATAGTTACAAGTCACAACGTGGTTGAGAAAATTTTACTTTTAACATAATACGCTTGAACGAGGAAAAACACGTGCTAATGCTATGAGATCTCACGATGAACACAGTGAGCGCAATTGCTCACGAGAGCGTTTCTGCCAGAAGCTCACACTGCGCAGGCGCGGAGCCTCGTCATTGGACGAGCACAGCGCCGAGCCCACACCTACCTTTCGCTCAGTCCTGTTGTAAGGATTTGTCCCAAAGGTGATCAATAAAGGTCTCTAACTACACGTGGTGATCCTTACTCTCCACACGTGGAAAATCATGTGCAAACACGAACAATGGAGAGAGTAGCACATATAATAATTTATTAGACAATGCACTGAACAGGTGATGTACAACAATAACGCGTAGCGTAGTCGATGATCAAAAAACCACACTATGGCTGATCAAAAATACTATAGAGGAATTTACACGTCTGTCTAGTTCAAGAGACCGAGATGAAAGAGATCGATCGACACGATCGACGTGCCGTCGACAATGGCGTCTGTGGTCGTGCGCAGGCGCGGCAGGTCCCCACTACGCAGTATCTGCGGAGTGGTACGCGCGACTCCACACTGTAGGTCCATGGCAGGCACTCATACGGGCAGAGTAGAAGTGCGTTTGTGTGTAGCGCGTGCGCAGCAAAAGCAACGTGGCGAGGACGGTACGTCCAAAGTCCGTCAGAGTGGGGCGCCCAGCCGGCCGAGCCGCCGCACAATGGAGTATTTGGCCCGAAAAGCTGGCCAAAAGTCAATTCAAAAATTTGGTCTACAATATAAAATTTTTGCATTGTAAGATAGTTAAATTTATACAGAATGATATTGCAATACCTTTTTTAAAATTTTATTCCCTCATGAAGTGTTATGCTTCATCAAAGATGGAGAGTTTCGTAGTCCTGTTTCTCTCAACTGGTCTCTGTATTACTGTGCGCACGTTAATGATTCTTCTACACCGCAAAGAAATGAATGCCAACTTTTCCCTGCATAGATGTTTTTTAGGTAAGTATGTACTTTACTGTCATTTAAAAATTATGCGCTTTTTTACTTGTATTTTTGAGATTAGTGCTGTTAAAAGCTGAACAATAATTCAGTGAAATACATTAGAATTCAAAGAATTCAAATAGAATTTTAGTATGCTACCAAGTGCGTGCAAGTGCTTGTTTTGGTGTCATTAGACGCGCCAAGGTTTCTAGTTTATTACATGAAAAAATTGGTTGCTCCTTCGCGCCCCTCCGAATTTCCAAACGGTTTTTGTGGCAACGCTCGCTACAATGTGGACCAAGGATGAGCAACCCGCGGCCCGCCGCACTTTCTCGTGCGGCCTTTCAAAGATTAGATTACATTTTGACTTCTAAAAATTCCTACAGTGTCTCGCAGCCTCATTGTACCCTAAATAAATTTCAAAATGTTAACATACATGATTTCTATTAAAATTACATGAATTTAGAAAAATTCCTGTGCGAGTTGCTGTGTCGTCTATATCTGCAAATATAAACCAATTGATAGCAAAGAAGCAGTGCCAAAGGGTATAGCCGGATAAGATAGTCAAAAATGCCCTTGAACCGAATTTTATCGACGATGTGCCATTCGATAGAGCACCAAGAAAAAACATACTATGCAAAATTTCAACCCTGTATCTCAATCGGGAGGGTAGTTATGGGGTAAAATCGAAAAATCAGTTATTGGCCTATTTTCCCTAGTTAATGACGTTTAAAAACTCTGAAAAAAATCTGACACATGTCAAGAACCCAAATACATACTTTGCAATTGGTTTCAGATTTTTAAAATGGAAACCCTGCTTATAAAAAATCAAAAACCTCAAAAAAATCGAAAAAATGCAGATTTCACATGGAAGTTCTAGAGTGACAACATTTATATTTTTACAGTAGCAGTATATTGTTATAAGTATTGTTCATGAATTTTTTCAGATTTTTTGGTTTGGTGCGCCGTTGTTAAAAAAAAATAAAAACCGATTTTTTGGCGTTTTTTCCGCGAAGAACTAAGCTAACCTTAAAATTGTTACGTTCTATTTATTCTGTAAGTCTATCAGGCTCTGATAAACCTTGAGCATTGTACAGAAGTAATTAAAAAATAAAATCAACTCAATTAATATTTCTACAATATAAACATTACATGTAGAAATATCAATCACGTTTCCCACAGCTCAGTCAGCTCAACGCGTTAGGCGTTCGACTGGAGTCGCGTTTGACCGTTCGCCGAAGCAACATCGAATCTCATCGCGCGCTAAAGAATAAGAATAGGTGCTCGTTCTTTAAAGTGTGAAGGGCCCTGGGCCCTCCCACCGGCCCTACAGGCCCCCGCAGTGCTAAGTGATATAAGGATCATCTTATCGCCCTCCATTCACTTGCAAAAAGTTTTTTCTTTTTTTTGTGATTTATCGATATAGAAAGGACAGGCATGGCCGGCCCGCTTGGCGCCAAACGTACTCTTTCGCCGGACGATTCCGACAAAGAGAACATAACAGATAACACAAAACCTATGAATAAGGTGAAAAGAACTCCCAAACTTCACTCACTAGAACTCGATAGGCAGTATAAGAAATTCCTAAAGGACAACAATGCAGCCTCTATTAGAATAAAGGTTACTCCTAACCTCAATGCCGCCCGCAAGCAAGAGGCGCCTCCACCTCTAGCGGAGGACACCTCAACCGCACTTGACGCTGCGGCTTCTACCGTACCGACAGAGAAATGGATAACACCCAAAAAAACTGTTAGACCACACAGCCCAACAATAAACCATCCAGGCAAGTCGGACTCTGACATCACCAATCGTTTCACCCTGCTATCTAACGAGGAAGATGATGAATATCAGATTAACAACACCACCGACGCAGAAGATAATGCGGCAAAAATGTCCAAGCGTATAAAACCACCACCCATCTACACAACCAACTCCAATCTGGGCACCCCAATCACCACCCTCAAAGCGATTAATATCCCGGCTACCAATTTCACCGTCAAAGAAGTCGACAAGGAAAACCACACCATATACCTCAGCAACATTGAACACCACCAACCAACAATCAATCACTTAATAGAAATGAAGATACCTCACTATACATACACACCAAAATCGCTAAGACCCAGATCAATCATCATAAAAGGGATCAAAGGCGATTTCACCGAAAATGAGATCCTGAGGGAAATTTCGGAGCTAAACATTCCTAACATAGAAGTAATAAAGCTGTCTCGATTCCAATACGACAGAAACCAACCTGACCGTCACCACCACCTTATACAAATTACTCCTGAAAGTAATCCCAAGGAATTATACAAAATTAAAGTGCTGGCCCACCAGCGAGTCAGATGGGAGCAACTAAGAAAACCCCCCATATTCCAGTGCAGAAAATGCCAACGACTCGGACACTCTAGCAAGAATTGTTTTCTACAGTTCGGGTGCGTGAAATGTGCTCAATCACATGAGCCAGGGAACTGTGCAATCCAACAAAATGAGAACAGGGTAGCACTCAGGTGCGCCAATTGCAATCAAGAAGGACACCCTGCCTCATACAAAGGCTGCCCTTTCATCAAGTTTGCCCTCCAAAAGAAAAAAGAGCAAATCTCTACGCGTCACCTAACCACTGCATCCAGGATTAACACCCTAGCTGCAACAGTGAGAGCCAACATCTCCTACGCACAAGCCACCAGGAATTCAAGGCCGCTCCCAACAGAAGACTACCAGGCTTTCCCCACCGACCGCACCGTCCCATTGCCCAGAGGTCCTCAGCGGGCTGGTTCAAAAACCGATCATCAATCCCACGTTCACCAAGACGCCCAACCTCCAACATGGGTGCAGGAATTCAAAGGTGAAATTATAAATCTATTCAACAACCAATTTCAGACGTTAGCAACCCAAGTCGCGGCCAATACTCAAAAAATAGAGTTTATATTAAACTCCATCTGCGCTAAATAAAACGCACTCCCCTCAACAACCCATCAAATCATATCAGGATAGCAGCTATAAATGTTAACTCTATAGTCTCAAACCATAGGAGACTCGAACTTTTTCACTTTCTACAGACCCACAACCATGACGCGGTCTTCCTTTCAGAAACAAAACTCACTCCCATACACAAACTCACCTTCAAAGACTACAATATAATCCGAACAGACAGGCCCAACTCCAAGCAAGGTGGTGGTACCGCCATTATAATCAAAAGAAACATACCAATAGAAATTATCAAACTTCCATCATCAAATGAAATACTAGAGTTCACAGCCATTAAAATTAGACTCAGCAACAATAATAACCTATTCCTAATAAGTACATACGCACACCCTGACAATAGAAAATTATTTATCACAGAAATAAACAAACTATTCGATCAATTAAAATTCCATTCTGCAAACAACTTTTTTATTGCCGCGGGTGACCCAAACGCTAGAAGAAAAGCCTGGGGAGACCGAGCCGACAACCAGAGAGGCAGGTATATGCGTCAATGGGAAGACGACTCTACCACAAAATATAAAGCTAAAATAATAACCCCTTCTCTCCCAACATTCAAGCCGGCCCAATCCTTCTTGGACATATGCATTGCCGACGCCAGACTCACCTTAGTTAATGACATCAATGGTAAAGCTCAAACCCTCCCATATGACAGCGATCATTCTGCTCTATCACTGATCATCCAGATACCCACCGCCGACACCCCCCTCTGGCCACCGAACCATGAGTCTCTCAGATTTAACTATAAAGCCACCAATTGGCCTCGCTTCACCGAGAAACTCGCCAAAGCCTACAAACACCCAATCCCGACCAACCGCAACCTAACAATACCGGAAATAGACAATCACCTCGAAACAATCACTAATGCAATTTCCCAAGCCATCTCCAAGAACACCCCTAAAATTAAACCGTGCAACAGCATCCAAAAATACCTAAACAATAGAATCAGAAAACTCCAAAAAACAAAAAGTTCCCTCGTCTCCCTACTACATGATCAACGCAGACAGGACCCACACCTCAAACAACCGCTTTCTAAGATAACCAAATCCTTATTGAAAACAACCACCACAGAACTCCAATCTGAACTTCGAAAATCGACCGAACAATACTGGACCAACATGACAAAAAAAATAGACTTCCGAGACTCCGACTCCTTCTTCCCCCGCATCAACGCTATGTCCCGACCAAACCGTTTTACCGCCATAAATGACCTCCATATCCCAAAAAATCGAGAATCCATACTGCGTAGGAGCGGGTACAATCTATCACACGCTGCAAGTAACAACGACAATTACATCTTCTCATCCCCAACCGATAAGCTCAACATAATAGGAGCTCATTACGAATCGATTAACTCTCGTAACTACCTAAACTCCAACACCCCGCTTAAACGAATAGTAGACTTCACTGCCGAAGATATTAAAACCCAATTCGCGACATCCCGATCAGTCGGAATAACCTTCACCACCTTCGACGACTCCAACAGAGCCTCCAACCCCACGCTCGTACTAAACCAAGACTACCCTTTTTGTTCCTACAGATCAGTTGATCACATCTTAAGACATCTCCCGAACAAAACATCTTGTGGCCTTGACAACATCCCCCCAATTGTCCTTAAACACCTACCCAAAAATATGATTCATAACTTAACCATAATATTTAACAACTCACTGAACCACAGCTATTTCCCTAAAGCCTGGAAACAGGCAAAAGTTCTACCTATTCTCAAAAAAGGGAAAAATCCACACGAACCCTCCAGTTACCGCCCAATCAGCCTCACCCCCAGCATGAGCAAAGTCTATGAAGCAATAATAAACACCAATATAAACACATTCAATAAAGCCAACAACATCATCCCAGATAGCCAGTTCGGATTCAAGCACCGTCACTCTACAACACACGCCATCCACAAGCTCTTCTCAGATTTAAACACCATCGTTGCTAAGAGCCACTTTGTGGGAGCGGCCCTCCTAGATCTCGAAAAAGCGTTCGATTCGGTATGGCACAACGGCCTATTGTACAAACTAAACAAAAAAAACTGCCCTACCTGGCTGTTATTCTCTATCTGGGATATGATAAAGGACAAGACTTTTGCCACCTGGGACGGTAATCTCCTCTCTTCCCAAGAATTTAATATCCAAGAAGGACTCCAACAAGGCACCGTAAACTCGCCAATCCTATTCAACATCTTCAAAGTGACCTTCCCAAACTATTCAGTTTTAATGATAATAGCTCCTCCTATGCTTTAAACTTCGCAGACGATCTCATAATCTACACGCCAGGCAATTAAGTAAAAACTGTCCGCGATAATCTTGAAACCCTTACTGAGAAAGTCAACAAATATTTTATGGCCTGGAATTTAAAACTCAATCCTACGAAATGCGAGACGATACTTTTCAGGAAACCCCTCGAACACCTCTCATCCAAACCAAAGGCTCACCAAACCTAGAACATAAATATTTCGCAACCAAGCTGTGATCCAAACTAATACCTAAGACTCGTTGTTTTACTAACAGTCCAAATTTTTGCACCATTAAAGCAAAAAACTGTAAATATGTAAATATGTAAATATACCTACAATTAAGTCTAGTTTTAAGTAGTTTTTAAGTCATACCTATCAAGACTGATAAGGGGGTTTTTGCAATAATAGTTTATTTTTTTTCCCCTCGCCTGACACATAGAATGTTAAGTAATACATACTTATTATTATGACTAGTCTAAGTTTAAGTTCCTTCCTTTCTCATCAAACAACCAAAGATTATATAACTAAGAGTCTCGCACGCGAGCGAGCATTTAGATAATAATAGCGATACTGACTGGTACTTTTTTATGTTTGTTGTTACCTTTATTTATTAAGAATGTACAACTATTAGATCAATAAACATGTTTAAAAAAAAAAAAAGTTAGGCGTTCGACTGTGGACCGTCCTATACTAGGCTCGCGCCCGTCGTAGGTCTATTTTTTTTATTTCATCAATTCTCTTCTCTTTTTATTTCTAACTTCACACTAGTCAAGGATATTTTTGTAGAATTCTTTTAAAAGCAATATTGAAATATTTAAAAAGTATTTTAACGTAAAATACACCATAAATAGTAGTTGTGTCTAACAGAGTCATAAGGCGAGGAAAGAAAAGAAAAGGTAAACGTATTAAGGTAAACAAAGGTAAAAGTTAATGAAACATCGAAAGTTTGTCATTCTAAATATGCTTTTATAGATCCGTTAGTTTACTTTGACAAGTATCGGAACATCTGCTTTCACTGTGAAACATTTCATTAGCAACCCTGAGTGGTACATACATACACAACAATTGCTGTTCCGCATAAGAGACGAGGTACCAAATTGAATGCCTCAAAAGAAGTAATCAACAATAGAGCCATATCTACAACTTGAATTTCTTGCTTTTCTCTATAACAAAGTATTTAAAACTCGAAGACACATAAATGGAATTACTGCTGGAAATGTCGAGTACTGCCAGAAGTTCCTCCAATTTTCAACATAAATAAATCTTTCAATTCATCGATAAAATAAAATATGCTTTACAGAAAACACGATAAAATGAAACTGAGATAATTAAGATCCGCACAATCTGTGTATTATAACTTTTTTGCGAATTTCACCTTGAAATATTTTTTGAATATGTAGATATTGCTTCTAAAAGAAATCTACAAACACACCTTTGATTATTACATAGTTAGACATAAAAAAAGAATTAATCAAGTAAAAAAAATGTATACGTATGCCGGGAGCGAACCTAGTATAAGCAGATCAACGGTCGAACGCCTAACGCACTGACAAGGGAACATATTCAGATGCGAAATTCGGATTTTGATAAAACTTTGGGAGTTTATAGTTCTTTGAAAAATATTTGACACGTATTTTTTTTATCGGCAACCATCCACTTTGAAGGGGTGAAAACAGCCCTCAAAGTTGGGGGTCAAAACCATACTTTTTGAGATATCTCGGAAACCAGAGGTCGAAAAAATTTGAATTTTTTTTTAAATTGTGTGTTTTTCAATGGGCAATGTAGTCGCGCAAGAAAATTTTAACAAAAATTTTTTGTTTAAACAATATATTAAAAATTTGATTTCTTTTTGTAGTTTCTTTTATTTATTGTTAGTTAATTTTAATGTAAACTTGGGTGCGTGATCTTTGATCCAAAATAGGGGATACATGTTTCAGGATTTTCTTTTTTTTGCCATTTAACAATAATTATGCATAATGGAATATAGTCTTGCACCTGGCGTGTGGGGGAATTCTGGCTTGTTTTATCGAAATATAAGCATTTAGTATAAACGTATATAGTATTTTAAACAATACCACTGGATTACATGTCGTTTATTGTTTTATCAGCAGCTAAAGAAGGTGGCGCAGGTACCAGCGTGACGCGGTGCTAATTACCGCGGCGGAGTAAGGGTACCGACTGGTATGGATAGCCAATTCTCCTGCAAATTTCTCCGGTTGTTGGGTGTTTCCTTGTTATTATTGCTGTGATATGTTTCCATCAAAATGTTTATAATGTTCATCAGATTGACCTTCATGTTTGTAAAAACGAATCTAAAAATAAAGAATCAGTAAAAGTAAATTATTTGAAGGATCCACAGTGTATTTGAAAATTCTCCAGGTATATTTTGACCGAAAGCCCAACGACCGCAGAAATTCGCAGACGAATTGGCTATACATACAAGTCGGTACCCTTACTCCGCCGCGGTAATTAGCACCGCGTCACGCTGGTACCTGCGCCACCTTCTTTAGCTGCTGATAAAACAATAAACGACATGTAATCCAGTGGTATTGTTTAAAATACTATATACGTTTATACTAAATGCTTATATTTCGATAAAACAAGCCAAAATTCCCCCACACGCCAGGTGCAAGACTATATTCCATTATGCATAATTATTGTTAAATGGCAAAAAAAAAGAAAATCCTGAAACATGTATCCCCTATTTTGGATCAAAGATCACGCACCCAAGTTTACATTAAAATTAACTAACAATAAATAAGAGAAACTACAAAAAGAAATCAAATTTTTAATATATTGTTTAAACAAAAAATTTTTGTTAAAATTTTCTAGTGCGACTACATTGCCCATTGAAAAACACACAATTTTTAAAAAAATTCAAATTTTTTCGACCTCTGGTTTCCGAGATATCTCAAAAAGTATGATTTTGACCCCCAACTTTGAGGGCTGTTTTCACCCCTTCAAAGTGGATGGTTGCCGATAAAAAAAATACGTGTCACATATTTTTCAAAGAACTATAAACTCCCAAAGTTTTATCAAAATCCGAATTTCGCATCTGAATATGTTCCCTTGTGAGCTAACTGAGCTGTTGGAAACGTGATTGATATTTCTAGATGTAATGTTTATACTGTAGCAATATTAATTAAGTTGATTTCATTTTTTAATTACTTCTGTACAATGCTCAAGGTTTATCAGAGCCTGATAGACTTACAGAATAAATAGAACGTAACAATTTTAAGGTTAGCTTAGTTCTTCGCGGAAAAAACGCCAAAAAATCGGTTTTTATTTTTTTTTAACAACGGCGCACCAAACCAAAAAATCTGAAAAAATTCATGAACAATACTTATAACAATATACTGCTACTGTAAAAATATAAATGTTGTCACTCTAGAACTTCCATGTGAAATCTGCATTTTTTCGATTTTTTTGAGGTTTTTGATTTTTTATAAGCAGGGTTTCCATTTTAAAAATCTGAACCAATTGCAAAGTATGTATTTGGGTTTTTGACATGTGTCAGATTTTTTTCAGAGTTTTTAAACGTCATTAACTAGGGAAAATAGGCCAATTACTGATTTTTCGATTTTACCCCATAACTACCCTCCCGATTGAGATACAGGGTTGAAATTTTGCATAGTATGTTTTTTCTTGGTGCTCTATCGAATGGCACATCGTCGATAAAATTCGGTTCAAGGGCATTTCTGACTATCTTATCCGGCTATACCCTTTCTCATATTGCCAAAATTCACATATATAAGTTGCGACGTTGTCCCTTTTTCGCACGGTTGTATGGCCGACGAAAAACGGTCAACCCCGGAATTTTATAGGCGCTGAGACCGGGCCGTGCGCGACCGTGCAGACACGGTCCTCCCTGTGCAAAGGCGATTTTCCGAGGAGGCTCGAATGAACGACGCGATACCAGTTCGGGCGCCAGGTATTAGAATATACCACACGAAACACGATAAAGTCCTCGTGCTCGGCGAGGCCGAGCTCGAGAGTCGAGCCTCCGCGAAACGCGGCGTGAAACAATGACGCGAATGACCAGATGGTTCGAACACAGGAGGTAACGGGGACAGCCCTTACGGCAGGGCGGATCTCGCAGGTCAAGAAACAACTAGGCGAAATAGGCTCTATTCATTTAATGGTCGTCAAATAAAACATACAGGCGAGCGGCCACGAGGCCGCGAACCGGGAGCCCGCGCTCCTTGTACACTTTTGCGAAAGATAGTCGTTCGCCGAGCGCGTTAGTCGATCTTAATTTTATCGCGAAAGTACGGTACTACGGTACAAAATACGATTCTCGTCGATACGAGATTCCGCGAGACGCGGATGAACGGCGTAATTTCGAAGACTGTCGCGAAAGTTGTATACAAGACGAAATTCACTACGTGCGATGAACAATCCGCGGCCGTACGCGTTCGACGGGACGAGTAGACCGCTGCGGGATCACGAGCGAGTTCGCCGTCGCCGCGGCTAGAGACGACGGATCGAATCGGGTTACAAATCCGCGGCCGTACGATTTCGATACAACACGTAGACCTCCGCGAGAATACGATCAATTACCGCCGCTCTGTCGAATCGCTTCGCACGCAACCGACGTTCGACGGAAGACTATTCGAATCCGACGCTGTTCCGTCGCACAGGGACAGTATTCGTAGGTTTCCTTCGGACAGGATTTATGATGCGAACGTGTCTAAATATCCTCCTCGAGGATTAAACAAACTAGGGTCATTCGGCGACCAGTCAAGGCATCTGTTTAACGTTCAGTTGTTATACACCCTCGAAATTATTATACAACGTGTCATAAATTTAGTCCCTCCGAACGACCGTCCGCGACCGTTACGCAGGGTGTCGAATTACCTGGAACCGTCGCGTCGTCGACCGAGTAAGATCTCGCCCCACTCCTCCTTCCCAGGGCCTCATTCAGAGCTACGGGAAGGAGGTCCTAGAAGTCAAAGGTGTACTGATTGGGAAATGCAACTTTCTGCAGGAACCAATCAGTGCATCTTATTTCATATTCGAGAATCCAACGAGCATCGCGCTAGGACTGGAAGACGAAGTCGCTCAGTTGAGCGACGCCGTGACATTCTCCAGTCCTCGGGTAGACAAGGACAACGCACGAGCCGTTGTCTTGTCAATCGTTCAACACACGTGCAAAGTTAGCATCACGGTAGTTCGTTGTCCAGTGGTCAGGACACCCGACAAACCGAAATCGCGGCGGTCAAAATCCCTCGCGACCCGGATCAAATCAGTCGAGATCCCTCGCGTGCGTTCAATCACAAACGCGAATTCTCATACCATCATCTGCGCGCGTATAAGGCAGGACCAGGCTTGCCATATTCCGCGCGTGCCAGGCCCCTTACCGCTGTGCCCCTCGCCAAGGTACTACGCTGAGCCCGCCCCACTCTTCCCACTAACACTGACGCGTACCGCTAACTTAGCTTGCTCCACGCGGTACGCGTCAGTGTAGTGGGAAACGTGGGGCGGGCTCAACTTAGTACCGTGGCGAGGGGCGCAGCGGTAAGGGGCCTGGCACGCGCGGAATATGGCAAGCCTCGGCAGGACCTGCTAGATCAGCCTTACTGACGAGTCCACTAGCAGGTCCGGGACGAAACGCTTCCATTAACGTATTCATGCGATTTCAATTCATGCGATTTCAATTCATGCGAATCAATTATTAACTTCCCGATTTTATAGGGAAGTTATTGTAATGACCCCGAAAATCGAAAAACGATTTTTTAGCAGATCTTCACGTTTCATGGTCATTGGAGTCATTTTAGACTATTTTTATCAAAATGTTCGTGTGTGTGTGTGTGTGTGTGTGTGTGTGTGCGTGCGTGCGTGCGTGCGTGCGTGCGCGCGTATGCTGCTTCTATGGTATCAAATTTTTCGTTAACGTTTTCTGAAAAAGTAACAACGCGATCAGAATGATGAATGATGCAATCGATGTGCCCCGTCGTAACTTAGAGCTGATTAGATTTTGGTCCATTTTGGTCCAGTAGTTTTTTCATTTTTTTCGAAAGAAGTTCATTCAACAATGCAATTTATACGAGAGAACGGAAAGTTTCCACCGAAGAAACAAACGTAAATACACAAAAAATTTTTTTTCATTTTTTCAAAATTAAAAAAAAAATTTTTTTATTTAAAAAAAAATTTTTTTTTTGTACCTTATGCTAATGCTTCCGCTTACAATAATCGAAAATTATCCCAATGCAAGAGTGAGTTAATCATGTCTACTCCCAAGAATACATTTTCAAAGAATATCGATGAAAGTACAAAAAAAAATTTATATTACAATCTTTAAAAAAACAATCAGTTCAAAACGAATTATTAACTGACATTAAATTGAAAATTAATTTAAACTATATGATAATTATTAGTAACATTGATGTTGAAAACGGATTGGTTAATGGAGCACACATGCGGAATATTAAAATTTATTACTTTTCAAGAAAATACTAAAATTCCGTCTATATTGTGGTTAGATTTTCAATTGGCCAGAGTAGAAGTGAAAGTAAGAACTCGTTATCGTGATTATATGAAAAATGCAAATATTCATAAAAATTTAACACCAATAATAAAAATATCGAATCAAGTAAATATGTCGCGTGAGGAAAAATATCAAATCACACGTAGTCAATTTCCAGTGGTTCCTGCTGAAGCGATTACGATTCATAAAAGTCAGGGACAAACATACGAGAAAGTATGTTTGAATTTTAAAACATCAGAAAAATGAACTTTACAAATGTTGTATGTAGAACTGAGCAGAGTTTCAAAATTGAGCAGTTTATATATTTTGGGACAATTTAAATTAACAGTATCGAAGAAAACCAAGATCAATACTGCAAACCCGGATAATGAGGAGTTGTATCGTTTGCGAAAAACTAATTAAGACAATTTATTTTGCAACATTAGTATGCTATAACAAGGAACCAAGCGAGTGTTACGAGCCAGGGCCGCGAGAAGCACGAGTGGCCGGCGAAGGGTTATAAACCCAGGAATATGGTATCAATTTGTTAGTTAAGGTACGCGGACGAACCCAATGCGAAATTGGGGAGCCGCTAGGAATGTAGACAGTGAGGACGAACCTGACGCGAAATCAGGGAGCCTCTAGGAATGGAATCAGACGCAGACGAACCTGATGCGAAATCAGGGAGCTGCTGGGAAGGTGAAACTTCGTGAACGAACCCAATGCGAAATTGGGGAGTCACTAGGAAATGACGCGCAGACGAACCCGATGCTAAACCGGGGAGCTGCTAGGAGGATGTAGAATAACGCGGACGAACCCAATGCGAGATTGGGGAGCCGCTGGGAGGTTGGATAAAAGCACAGACGAACCTGATGCGAAATCAGGGAGCTGTTAGGATGCGGACGAACCTGATGCGAAATCAGGGAGCCGCTAGGATGGTATAGTTTTCGTGGACGAACCCAATGCGAAATCGGGGAGCCACTAGGTAGGAAAAATCTCTATTTGATAATTGGTAAGGCGCGAACGAACCTGATGCGAAATCAGGGAGTCGCTAGGATAGTTAGTAGACCTCGTAACTTATATAATCTAAATGATACAACCCGAGCGGTAAGGTTGTATCGTGTGGGAACGTTCAATTACTATATAAGGATTTTGGACGATAATTATAGGTTCAATGAACTTGCTCTAATTACCAATAACACAAATATATTCTACTTATAAAATTCTGTAGTACAAGTGTGTATGTGTCGCGATTGGAAATGAGAGAAAAAGATATGGAATGTGAAAGAAAGAATTTACCTAAACTACGGTGCTCGGTTTTCACGCACTGGCAATGCGGGGGACTCGGAAACAACTTCAACACTGACCAATAGACTATAAACCGAACAAACGGAATCTATAATGTTAGACTTTGATCCGAAAGGTACATTAGCCCGATCTCGTTAGAAGTTAACTGCAGCACGACGTGACGCGATACGTGTCTACTGCAGTACTAACCCCCGAGAGTGAGAATCTAAGGGTTTATATACCCCTACAATGAATGGAATACTTTGTTCATTATCTAATCGCGCTTAGAGATTAGGGCTTAGGGCCAGACTCTCATTTTTGTCACTTCTAACGAAATCGGAGCCAGAGCTCGGTCCTAAATCAAAGGGTTCGAAAGGTTATCTAGGACGCTTCCCGCCAGAGACGATCTGGAAGAGATTCCTGTGAGAAACGAACGGAATATATTCTCTATCCGTAACACGAGCAACGAGCCTACGATGTTGGTTTGATGCGACGCCATATAGCAAACATTTTGATAAGTAGAAAACTATTGAATTTCCCTGAAAACGTCGCTTAAGAACGGCCTAGAACGTCACCCCCGTGAGGCGAGTCGCCCACGAGGCCGGTCAAGCGAGACAAGGTGCGTCACCTTGGTCGAACTCACCGAACGACTGTCCGGAGGTACTTCGATGACCAGTGTGTCACTGACATCGAAGAACCACGAAAAGCCAGGCCTAGGTAGGGAGATCACGGCGATAGTCGTGATCTAACTCTGCTCCTGTCCAGTTTACACGCGTCCTACACCCAGGTTCAGGTAGCACATACACGCGGTCGAACGTTTTACATCACGGACACCGTAACACTGAAACCGCGCACCGTATCAAACAGATCCGGAAGGCAGCGAGCATACTTATATTTACACGTATTCAACTCGTTCGTTATTTTACCCCGTACCGATCCCGTTCCTCGCGCCGTTTACTCTCCTCGCCGTCTAGAACCCTAGATCGGCGAGCAATTCAGCACCGAGGAGCACCGCTACGAGGAAGCCGAACACCGAGGGCCGAGACCCGTTACAATATTTTGTTCGAGTTTGCTCGTATCTTTCTTTCGTTTTCACATATATTATTGTGTTATATATATTTTGTTCGAGCTCTTGCTCGTATCTTTCTTACGTTTTCACATATATTATTGTGTTATATATATTTTGTTCGAGCTTGCTCGTATATTTCTTCCGTTTTCACATATATTATTGTGTTACATATATTTTGTTCGAGCTTGCTCGTATCTTTCTTACGTTTTCACATATATTATTGTGTTATATAAATATATTTTGTTCGAGCTCGCTCGTATCATCCTTACGTTTTTCACATACATTATTCTGCATTATACCATTTTGACCTTGTACTTTCTTGTCATCTCTGTCACCTTGTATCCGATTTTGGTCATTATACACTGTTTGATTTAAATTTATTCTTTTCCAACGTTATTCTACATCATCCTGCTCCTCAAGCTCATCCATTCCACGTCGCGCCGGTAGAAGCTACCAAATCGGCAAGTTAGTGCGATAGCTCCGCTCTGAAGGCGAGGGCACCGCTTATAACCCATATTTGGGAATCGCCAAGCGACCTAGAGTTATCCGCGACGTCCCCTTCGCTCGCAAGATAAAATTAGTGGACAACCGGAGGACCGGAACACCCCCGCGACGTGAAGAAGTGAACGCGGAACGCGTCGAAACCCCTCCGCGACGCGAGGAAACGGTCGCCGAACGGTCCGATTCCGTGCCTCCTCCCCCGTGGAGATTGATACCGCTCCGAATCATTCCAAGTCTTCCTCCGCTGGAGGAAATCAGCATCGAGGATCCGCGCTACGAACGCTACGTCATCCGCAGAATCCTCACCCTAAGGTGGTATTATTAAAAGTGTTGTTCCCAGTGACCGGTTGAAGTGATCGCGAGTGTGCGTGTGCGTGTGGTGCCTCATCGGGTTGTTCGAATTCGATCGGTTCGCCGATCGATCCCTCATATTCCTCATATTCCCTATATTCGTTCCCCTAACCCTGAATCGGTGTTTCGATCGTGTACGTCTGAGCCCAGAGGGTGCTCGGTACCGAGAGAACACCAATTCCCTTCGATCAAATTTCCAGTCACGAATCGAACAAACCCACGCGTTCGGACGAGTTGCACACACACTCATTTAGTGACACTTCGATCGCTGGGAACTGTCACTACCACCGCGTCGTGCGTTACTCCTACGCGGCGTTCGCGACGGACGACGACCGTCTCGGGTCGAGTTCATTCTCTCCCCTTCCCCTTTTTTTATGTCAACAACAGACACCGTTATCGGGTCCCTCATCAGACGCGGACGTACGCGCCGCGTGGTTCGAAGATCGTCAAAATTTAATTACTCGGTTACGTCTCCGTTTCCACCCCCCCCCTTTATTCTGTCAGGCTAGCTCCGACCTGGGACGTAACATACTACAATAAATCACGCCATTGACGACCGAAGACCATGGAATTTCCAGATAGTTTTACACTTCTCAACTTAAAACTTCTGCCAATGCACCCACGACCAATGACAAAACACTACATTTTTCTACCTAAATCCAAAATCAACCAATCACGAAAAAACTGAAGTGACGATGGACAGGACACGACAAGACAGAATCCGAACAAATCGAGAAAGCGCAGACGATCCGATCCGACCATACATATCTTGAAATCGTGAATCATCATAGTGCACAATATTATAATAGTTGACTTCACTCTCTAGTTCAGTAGTCTAGTGTAGTTCGTTACCTTATTTAACATAGTTTACCATTCTTTATTAAAATTTATTATAATTTATTGTGACATTATGGAATTTCCTGTAGCAGGTATGTATTATCTTTTGAAACTATACTCTTTCTAGTACTAATACTGCAAGGGCTAGGAAATGATTGTATAATAACGTTATTATATTTAGTTACTGTAGAATTGTACCAAATATGTATTTACCGTATATTTATTTACTATTAGGAATATCCGGGATCAAATTAATGTCGCGGAAACGCTTATATGAAATCATGCTGCAACATACGGATAATAATGTCAATGCAAAGCTCCAGTATTTATAAAATGCATTAATTCAACAAAACAATTATTCAGAAGATGAACAAACGATTCTCAAACACAAATTATCTCATTTTAAGAGTTAATTCAAACATAAATGGACAACCGCAAGGAGAATAGACAAAAGATTTCAAGCAAATAATCAAAATTGGCTTAGTGGATCAATTGAATTGCCTACTTCTGGAGCAAAAACAATTATAGGGCGTGTTACGTCCGATGACGTATTGCGTAGTTATAAGACTATACAGGGTGTCCCAAAATTCGTGAAAATCCCGAAAGAGGGTGGTTCCTGAGACCATTCTAAGAGAAATTTTCCTTTGCACCAAAGTCAACTGCGGCTTTGTTTAGGAGTTATTAACGAAAAACACGGACCAATCAGAGCGCGCCCTGGGCCCCAGCGCCGTCACGATGCGATGTCACGGCGTACCGCGACACTCGCTTGCCGGCGCGGCTTGGCGCGCCGGGCCAGGGCGCGCTCTGATTGGTCCGTGTTTTTCGTTAATAACTCCTAAACAAAGCCGCAGTTGACATTGGTGCAAAGGAAAATGTCTCTTAGAATGGTCTCAGGAACCACCCCCTTTCGGGATTTTCACGAATTTTGGAACACCCTGTATAATCGTGTATTAGCATATATATATATATATATATATATATATATATATATTGCTAGCAATAAGTACACACCCATTATAACACAAACACAATAGTTATAAGTGCATGTTCACCGTCGTGCGTAAGCGATCCACGCACCGCCTATTCTCCGCTCTATCTTTCATTTTCCTTCCCATTCCACTCATAAATCCTATTCCAAATCCAATCTCGTCAACTGTCCCTGTTGCCACGCGACGTTTGGCAGTACGTCATCGCGTCCAGCGATCCCTACTCCTCGCGTTAGCGCTCTCGAACCTGCCGCCCATTCCCACTCCTAATTACCCACTCCATTGACACCTCAAAAATCAAAAGAGCTCAATGGAGCATCCCATTCTTTCAGTTCCATTCCGGACTCCATCTGGAGTCATCCCCTCACTTTCAATCTCGCGTTCTTATATCTTGCTCTGATTCTTTCGTTATTAACATTAAGTATTCTGTGTAGCCATCAACGGCATATTCCTTCAGTTTCCTTTTATTAAAGTTCATATTTTACAATTTAATCGGTCTCTAATCATTCCGACTCCCTAACACTCGTCGTATGTGATATCGAATCCTTCGTTGCATTCTTCACACAGATTCCTTATATATTGTATGATAGAGCCCATCAGGTAGCTCGGTACGATCTACGGATTCTGTGCGAAGCCAGCTATTGCTTCCATTAACGTAAATTCACGTTTGTTGCCCGTACGATATCACATGCCTCGTCGCGCCGGGTGTAAATACCAATTGAAGAAGATCCTACGCGACTACTTCCGCGAAGAGGCCGTCAAAGACGAATTCACTAGAGTCATCGGTGTGCGCGGAGTTCTGATAATCATTCGCGACACGATATTCACGCGGAAGGTCCGCATCGTTTCGATCCAGAAGGAGCAGATTCCTTGGAGGTCACCTGCTCGACTTTCGCTACAGCCTATCGATCTTATCCGAGATCGATCTTCCTATCAGTCAGCTGAGTACGCTGCCTACCCGGCTCCCCAAGACGAGCGAAGGCTGGGGGATTCATATTACGAGAACGGCGACCAGTATCGCTGTTGACTTGGTCAGGATCCGGCCGTCGACCTCACTCGAGACCGATCTTCTTATCTGCCGGCCGAGCACGCGGCGTGCCCGGCTCACCCAATACGAACGGAGCCTGGAAGGATCATCTTACGAGAGCGGCGGCTAGTATAATTATTGTCTGGGTCAAGATCCGGTGAGTGCTATCTGTAAACCGTAGGGAACCCGTAGCGTCGTGACCCGAGTTTGACACGGTTAGACTCGCCGTGTGGACTCAAAAGCTGAATTAATTACACTGTCCAACAACCAAAAAGTATTTCGATTCCCACTATGCGATTCTTATAGAATTTTCCGCGCTGATTCCGAATCTGTTTTTCATTTTTTCCCTATACGTCCAGTTTTTGAGAAAATGGAGTTTAAAAAAAGACATATTTTTCAACTTTAAACAAATATTGTGATGTTATTATAAAAGATATTGAATTGTTCTTTACAGCAAAAGATTCTGTAGACTTTCCCGAATACAGTGATATCCAATATTAATACATTATGATTGTTTAAACAAGTTTAAACAATGATTAAAGACGGAGAGACACCACTTTTGCACCAATTTTTGCGGACATTTTCGAATTTATCTCAAAAAATTAGGGTCTAGCGGAAAATCGAACTATACCACGCGAAAGAGTAGACTTTTATCTTAAGAAACCCCCCTGTGAAGTTTGCATATTCGACGTTTTTTTCGAACCAGAAAGCAAAATATCTTCGCGCCACATGAGTTTCCGCCAGTGGTGCTCGGGACGGGATACGGAGCGGCGAACGACCGTTCTGGTGGTGAGCGCCACTGGTGACAACTCGTGTCCGGCGAAGATATTTTGCTTTCTGGTTCGAAAAAAACGCTGACCATGCAAACTTCACAGGGGGGTTTCTCAAGATAAAAGTCTGCTCTTTCGCGTGGTATAGTTCAATTTTCCGCTAGACCCTAATTTTTTGAGATAAATTCGAAAATATCCGCAAAAATTTTTTGGTGCAAAAGTGGTGTCTCTCCGTCTTTAATCATTGTTTAAACTTGTTTAAACAATCATAATGTATTAATATTGGATATCACTGTATTCGGGAAAGTCTACAGAATCTTTTGCTGTAAAGAACAATTCAATATCTTTTATAATAACATCACAATATTTGTTTAAAGTTGAAAAATATGTCTTTTTTTTAAACTCCATTTTCTCAAAAATTGGACGTATAGGGAAAAAATGAAAAACAGTTTCGGAATCAGCGCGGAAAACTCTATAAGAATCGCATAGTGGGAATCGAAATACTTTTAAAAAGTTGAAATTTGTTGGACAGTGTTATTAGCGTCTTGATCCGCGAGCTCGCAAGTTGCCTTAAGCAACAAATTCAAATCGCGGGACGTAACAGGGCGTCCACCCAAGGAGTTTGAACACTTAAGTGAAAGAAGCAAAAGGCGAAAAACAGAAACTTTAAGAGAAAATTTTTCCGCTCACGAACTGACATATGCAGCTCGAATGAGCCACCGAGCTGAAGGAAATACTAATGTTTCTACTCTCATGAAAGAGATAACAGAAAGCCCAACAAAGGCAAGTAAGTTCCGCGAAGCCTATAAAAAATCCGAAACCTGTGCTACGACTAAAAAACACACCCCATCAGAGGCATTAATAATATTTACCGAAGCAAATCTATCTAGAAGACAATATGAAATTATTCAGGCCGCCAACAAGGAGATCTATCCTTGTTATTCTCTTTTACAAAAAGCTAAGGAAGACAGTTATCCAAACGCAGAATCAGTTCACGTTACCGAACATTCTGCCGTGATTAATTTACAGGACATTCTGAACCACACATGTCTTCGATTGTGCCAATTTTTAAATGGGGTTTTAATTACGTTATCGACAGACGAAAAGTGTAATTTGGAACTATTGTTGTTAAGTTTGTATGTAATATAGTAACAATTTATTTATTTGATTAGTACCCCTAAGGTTGCACGCGTTACTGTTCGCTGAGTATGTCCATCGTAGATCGTCTATCGTTAATCTGCTCAACTCGTACATCGCAACATGTCTGCCCGACTCGCACGCTACCACTCTCGTCAAGCGCGCATCCGCTGTAACCGCTCTAGTCAAAACGCGCGTACCTGTATTTCGCGCTACATTTAAATACATAACCTCAACAATTGTCAAAATGGGGCTGTGATGGCTCCCAACAAAGCCAATTTAAACAGAAATTCTGTAACGAGAGGGATGCTTCGGACTCAAATATTTTCCAAAGCTCATTTGTTCCCTTACGATTGAGGAGTAACGTCAATGGTGTGAAACGAATTATATGGCAAAATTCAGTCCCTTCATCACCAAGATACTGCAGGCCAATACGAATTCGATTGATACGTGAAACGAAAGACGTTACAAATGAGGAAATAGAATACGTGGGAAACCAGGTGATAACATTGAGAAGAAGTGAAGTGCTAGTACTTACTAATATTTTTCATATTAAACACATAATGATTCCAACTATGGTGGACGCGAAAGTCTGCAATGCAGCAACAGACACCTCCTCAACCATGCGATGTTACATATGTGGTGACACGTCAAAAAATTTTAATAATCCGACACAAAATAAAGAAGTCAATCCAGAATCATTGAAATTTGGACTTTCAATTCTTCATGCCAGAATAAGATTTTTTGAATTTCTTTTACATTTAGCATATAAATTGCCTATTAAAAAGTGGCAAGTCAGAGATGAAGAAGACAAGAAAATTGTATCCGAAATAAAACTGGTTGATATGCCTAAAGCGGGATTGGGCAATTCAAATGATGGAAACACATCACGAAGATTTTTTGCCGCTCCCGCCGTTTCTGCACAAATTACGGGAGTAGACGTGCAACTTATTAAAAATTTTTAAATAATATTAGAAGCTATTTCAAGCAGTCATAATATTGACGTTGACAAGTTTTCCAAATACACATTAGAGACTGCAAACTTATATATACAATTGTATGGGTGGCATCCAATGTCACCGACAGTACACAAAATTTTGAAGCACGGTAGTACAGTCATTTCACATGCGATATTACCAATTGGTCAACTATCGGAAGAAGGTGCAGAAGCACGCAACAAACACTTACGCCTATACAGACAAAATTTTAGCCGCAAATTTTCCAGAGATTGAGACTGTTACTATCATCGGACCCATTCATATCTGGCTCACGAAAAAAATTACATAAAAAAGGAGAACCGTTTTCACCCGAAACATTACAACTTTTAATTTTAGAGGAACAAGAATTTAATACAAGTAGTAGAGAGAGAGAGAGAGAGACATAGAAGACGATTCAGAAATAGATGAGTAAGAATGAATGTAATATGTTAAAATGAAATAATATAAACTCAAATATATTTATATAGAATTATAAATTTGTTTGCAAAGTTTCTATCCTACACATTTTTTTGAATTGCAGAATTTAATGGCATTATTTTATTCGTAAGAGCTCAGCATAATAAAAACAAATAAAATAATTTTGTTTTAAAAAATGGTTCCAACAAAAGTTGAACAGTGTTCCAACATCTACAAACTTGGATATATAAAATTTTGAAAATATTTTTTTTATAACAATTAATCAAGGTCACTTTGATTTTTTAAATGTTAAAATGTATTTTTTAGTTCATAATGTTGTAGCTGATTTTAAGACGAATTCAACGATATATAATATTATGACCTTGAGACCATAAATAACGTTGCAATAGTTTTGGCCAGCATTTCGGGCCAAATACTCCACTGTGCGCCGGAGGGGAAAGGTCCTCGCGTCCACGATCCTGGCATCACTGGCCAGAGCTGCACCGACACCAAGCCGCGTTATTCAGAGCGTTCTACCGGATGTAGCAACAGTGAGAACATTGAGCAACAGCGATTTTCGAAACGAGCGATTCTCGTTTTTAGCGCAATCTTATTTTTGTGTATTTTGTGCGCATTTCTTGGAATTATTTAGACGTGATAATGGAGGAAGGCTTTCCTGGGACATCTGGCACGTCTCCGATAAGAAAAAAACCTATCAGGAAAGGTAAGTTATGAATATACAATCTTACGAAAGTATTTAAATGCACTTTAAAACAGTATAACTATTTCATAATCGGACGAATCGACCTGGCTTTTTTGAGCAATTAGAAGGATTGATTTACCAAATGAAATGCAAAAGAGATTTTGGAAAATTTTCATTACAGGCTCTAATAAAAAAGTTTTAAAAAGTGTCTTTTTTTGTAACGGGTCCCGGTCCTCGGTGTTCGGCTTCCTCGCAGCGGTGCTCCTCGGTGCTGAATTGCTCGCCGATCCAGGGTTCTAGACGGCGAGGAGAGTAAACAGTGCGAGGAACGGAGTCGGTACGGGGTGAAATAACGAATGAGTTGAATACGTATAATAACTAAGCTCGCTGCCTTCCGGATGTGTTTGCTACGGTGCGCGGTTTCAGTGTTACGGTGCCCGTGATGTAAAACGTTCGATCGTGTGTGTGTGCTACCTGAACCTGAAAAGGATGTAGGACACGTGAAAACTGGACAGGAGCAGAGTTAGATCACGACTATCGCCGTGATCTCCCTTCCTAGGCCGGGCTTTCGTGGTTCTTCGATGTCAGTGACACACTGGTCATCGAAGTACCTCCGGACAGTCGTTCGGTAAGTTCGATCAAGGTGACGCACCTTGTCTCGCTGGACCGGCCTCGTGGGCGACTCGCCTCGCGAGGGTGACGTTCTAGGCGGTTCTTAGGCGACGTCGAAGGGTGACGCACCACTTCTAGTTCGGCCGTTTCCGTGGACGACGCGTCTTACGGAATTTACCGGTGACGCACCGGGTGTTTCGAGGTGGAGCACGGCTCGCACCAGCGGAAGTACAGGATAACTGGACAGGAGGTTCTCCGACGAAGTCGAAGGGTGACGCACCACTTCTTGTTCGTCGGCTCTTGGAGGCGACGCGCCTAGCGAAAGTGACCGGTGACGCACCGGGTGTTCGAGGTGGAGCACGGCTCGCACCAGCGGAGGTACAGGATAACTGGACAGGAGGTTATCCGACGAAGTCAAAGGGTGACACACCAGGAGGTTCGCACGGCGAACGACTCGGAGTCGACGGTGAATACGTGGACGACGGCTACAGGTAGTATACTCACAGCTCTGGAATATCGCACGAGGTAGTTCCTGGATGGCTACTGGTAGACTCAGGTCATTCTGATCTGTTCGCGACGACTTTTATAGGGATGGTTTGGTGGTAAGGGATGGTGGTGCGGTGCGGTATTTTGATGGTGACGTATACCTTCTTCTGAACGTTTTGGAAATTTGATTTTGGATTCCGTTGGGCTCCGGGTCTAGGTACGGGGAGCGTGCGGTACAGGCGGTGTTGTGTTGACAGGAGGCCGGCGGTACGTTCCTCGATTCGCGTCGTCGTGTATAACCGGTGGAGGTTTGTCAGTGGTTTGTTCGTAACAGGCCAACGTTATGTAGGTCTGTTACATTTTATTTTCTCATGTAATTCTTAGCAATTGCAATCTTTTCAAAATCTTTTTTGCATGTCATTTGGTAAACCAATTTTTTTAATATTTCAAAAAAGCCAGATCGTTTATATAAATAGCAATTATAAAAAAGTTAAACGTGAGGAATTCGAGTTGCGTTCGAGGAACGCTTTTTCGGGCATGCTAAAAGTGACCGTGGAGGTTTTACGATAATAGCGGGGTTTTCCTGCAGGCTACCTGTGAGCCCGTCGGAGCTCGGTCGACACGACCGCGACCCTCCGGAAAATCGATGGTTTATGATGCCCGGCATTTGTTATTGAAGCTGGAACGGAATACAGTAAAAGCTTCTTCGTTGTCTTGAATCGTGGGCACTATCGTTGTCCAGTGCCTACCCACTCCACTGCCTGTCAACGCCGAGTTGCTCCGCAGGGCGGCAACGATTGATGTCGGCTCATTGACTCGAGTGAATCGAATGCTCAAACTTTTTAATTTCCATTATTCCTTTATGGGACTTTCACTAGCTTATTTCTGGTATTTCTCTGATTAAAATGACATCAAACACGATATAATTTCAACTGTATTTTGTGGTTTAATCAACGATGAAATTTTCGAAGACAACGAAGAACAGCGTATGGGACATTCTTTGAACTGTGCCGGCGGCGGCGACACGCTTCGGTCACGCGATCCGTATTTCATTCTGTCCTTCTCGATATTCGGCTCTCTATTGAAGTCTCGCTTGCGCGGTCGGCGCGATATCTAGACGCAGTTATAAATCTAAAATAGTGTCCGGGGACGCGATCGTTGTCCGCTCAAACCCCCGGCCTTTGGACAACTAAGGAGCTTTTACTGTATTCTAGAAGGAGACATGCATTGTATTATTTATAATACGAAATATTTTTTACCATGTTTTCATTTTCTTTACATGAAACATGTATTTTAAATCTTGTTCTTTTTTCAGTTTGTTAGCTCAGCGCAGGAAACGATGATAATCAAAATGTTTATAAACATATTATAATTAAATATCCTAATCTACCATACAAGGCCAGGATTGTGAAGATTTCGAAGGAAATTGGAATTGGCCAGTTGACAATATCGAAAACCACATCGCAGTATAAATCTACTGGGAATGTTTCATCTCCAAACAGAAAAAGGCCACGACTAAATATTCTAAAGTCTGTCCCAGTTAAGAAGGGACTTGGATAACGACCGGTTTGCGTCGTTCGCTGCGCAGGTTCGCCCTGATTGGTAGAACTCCCAATGCACAACGAGCATGAGCCAATGAGGGGAGTTGGGAGGCTCGCAGCAAGGCGCTGCGATCAGTCGAGCTGCGCGAAACAAGTCCCTTCTTAACTGGGACAGACTATAGAGAAGACATCCGAGGAGGTTTAGGAGAAAAGTGCATGATTTTTGGTTACGAAAGGAAATACCAAACATGCAGAAAATTTTAGAAGCAGTCAACAGCGACCCAAATTTACCAGACTTCAGCAGGACTGCGTTATATAGACTGCTGAAGCGAATGGAGTTTAAATTTATTACACGTGCACGCAATAGTGCATAAATAATACATTATTTGTTGGCGACAACAATATGTCCGGAATATCCAGCAATTTTGTGCCATAGGAAGAAAAATTTACTATTTGGACGAAACCTGGATCAACGTCTCGGAACGCGTCTCCTGTGGCTGTCAGAGTTCTCAGGGTGCTGCCCGAGAGGTTTGTTCAGGATGCTGTCTGAACGGTAGAGAGGGATGCTGCCCTCTCTGTTTGGCGTGTATGCTGTCACACCGGTGGGAACCAGGTTAGATAGGAAGGTGTTCCTGGGATGCTGCCCAGGCTGGAAAAGAGGCCCGTGCCTCGTTTGCATCGCCTTTTATAGGCCTAGGTTGGTGGTGGGGGAATGGTGCGGGGAAACGGATGTGTGACGTCGAGTTTCCGTATTCGTTAAAGATGTCAGAACCTCGACGTCCGGTTCCCGCCAAGTGCGCTTCTAAGCGCGGGATTGTTCAGTGAAGCTGATAGAGGAGGGGAAAGCGGTGCCCGGCGGGTTTGCTCGCGGCTCGCGGACGACGCGTTCGGTGATCCTCGGTGTCGGTCGGCGATGTTCGGCGCGCGTCTAGCAGTAACAGGCCTGCACGATACAGGTCTGTTACAGTATATATTTTATTGTTATGTATGTAATTTGCAAATTTAGTTGTAAGTTTAGCTTAAGTTTAGTTGTACATTTATTTGTAAGTTTAGTTGTATATTTAGTTGTAAGTTTAGTTGTAAATTTAGTTTTATATTTAGTTGTAAGTTTAGTTGTATATTTAGTTGTAAGTTTAGTTGTAAATTTAGTTGTATATTATCATCTGTATATTATAATTTGTAAATTATTGTATATTATAATTTGTAGTTATAAATTATCATTTCTAAATTTTGATGTCAATGGTCACTTATAAATTTTGTTGTACATTGTCATTTGTAAATTTTTTATTGTACATTGTCGTATTGCACGTGATTATTATGGTAATCGTACGTGTTTTCACACGTAATGATTTCATGAGGACAATTTACAATCAAATTTATAAATGATAACGTACAACAAAATTTACACGAGTATCCTACCCATTAAACCTTTGCGCTCGAGAGCCACTTCGCTATTAGACCGGAAAGCCGTCGAGCGCAAAGGATTAATCCATGCTTATTGTCTCGCTGTGTATATTAAACTCGCAGTCAGTGCGGAGGAAGAAAGTGGGAGGTGGGAGTTGGCGAGCAAGCCATCTACCACCCAGCGCCACCTCACCGACTTCCGAGATGCGCGACGCGGTTATGGACACTGATGGACTTTACTTTGGGTGCTTACATACTAATTACATATGACTAATTGCACATGTTACATTGCACGCTTTAATAAATTTAGGTGACTAATGGGTCGCTACAATAATTTAAATGACACATCTCTGCTCGTTTTTCCTGTGTCTTCTCCTTCTGAGATCATCTATAAAAGCATCCTCAGCTAGCCACCAGTGCTTTTTAGACAGGCGGTGAAAGTCGTCTTTGTCTCTGTCGGGAAGTGACGTGGAGTATTTTATGATTGGGGGGTTCGTGGTATAATTGTACTTGAAGGATTTGTCCGCCCTGCCTCTTGCTGCGTGATAAATTATTGGGATATTCATACTGTCTTGTATTAGTCCACTTTTGTCAAGGTGCATAAATATCTGAGGGGTGATATGCCCCGTTGCCATGCATTCTTCTGAGTCAGGCATGTTAATATGCAATAGGTCGGTGAGGATTTTGTTCTCTGTATTTGGAATACTGGCAAAGTAGTCACGTACTAGTTTGAGGATGTGGCAGTCAATACGGGGAATGTCGGCTAGGTTGTATAAGGTTTTGCTGTTTATGTAGTGGTTGTTGTATGTCTTTCTGTAGAGATGTTTAAGGCGGCTCGTATACAGTTTCTTTCGAATTTACGTATCCTTTCCATGGTTGCAGCGTTCATGTTCCACCAGATGGGGGTGGCATACGTTATAATGGGACGAATCAAGAGGAGGTAGCAAATTATTTTCGCTCTTTGTGAGAGGGATTTATTGAAGAAGTATTTTCTTAATAAGTTTGTGGCTTTCTGTAGTTGTGTATTAATGTGTATGTTGAATTTGAGAAGGTAATCAAGTTGAACACCTAAGTATCTGACACATTTTTCGTGTTGGATTGTGAAGCTACTATTGTTGTTTTGAATTGCGATGCGAAAGTTGTTTATATGGAATCGTTTGGAACTGTTTATGAATCTAAGCTTTTTATGAAAGAGGATTGTCTCGCATTTGGAGGGGTTTATCTTTAAATTCGAGTTCAGGTAATGCTGGTTTAGCTTATTAACTAGTTTTTCTAGTTTGTCTTGTACAACATTTGGGCGACTGTCTGCTACTAGAGAGATGAGATCATCTGAATATGCAGCAGAATAAGTATTATTGTTTGAGTTGAGCTGGAATAGATTCGTAATACTGTGAGTGAAAATATTATATAGTAAGGGGGAGTTGACAGTACCCTGAGTAAGACCTTCTTTTATGCAGTAAGTTATGGTTGAGAGTTGTTCACCGTTCCAGGTGACAAATCTTCTATTTGTGATCATTCTCCATATAATTTCAATGAGGTCAGTGGGGAAGTTGAGTTCATTTAAAATATAGATAAGGCCATTTATCCAGACTGAATCCAAGGCCTTCTCAATATCTATGAGGCAAGCTCCGACTGTTTCATTGTTATGTACATGCTTGGTGATAACATTAGTGATTGAGTGGATTGCGTGGATGGTGGAGTGTTTGTGTTTGAATCCAAATTGTGTATTAGGAATGATTCTATTGTTTGGGTATGATGAGTGATTGTATTGTGAATGATGGCTTCAAATACCTTACTGATAGCTGGGGTGAGGCTAATGGGTCTGTAATTAGCAATATCTTCTGTTCGGTTTACATTTTTAACTTCCCGATTTTATAGGGAAGTTATTGTAATGACCCCGAAAATCGAAAATCGATGTTTTAGAAAATCTTCACGTTTCATGGTCATTGCAGTCATTTTAGACTATTTTCAGCTAAATGTTCGTATGTGTGCGTGTGTGTGTGTGCGTGCGCGCGTATATCCGTTTGTATGTTATCAAATTTTTCGTTAACGTTTTCCGAAAAAGTAACAACGCCATCAGGATGATGAATGATGCAATCGATGTGCCCCGCTGTAACTTAGAGCTGATTAGATTTTGGTCCATTTTGGTCAAGTAGTTTTTTAGTTTTTTTAGTTTTTTTCGAAAGAAGTTCATTCAACAATGCAATTTATACGAGAAAACGGGAAGTTTCCACCGAAGAAACAAACGTAATTACACAAAAAAAATTTTTTCAATTTTTTTTAAATTTAAAAAAAAATGTTTAAAATTTTTTTTTGTACCTTATGATGATGTTTCCGCTTACAATAATCGAAAATTATCTCAATGCAAGAGTGAGTTAATCATCTCTACTCCCGAGAATACATTTTCAAAGAATATCGATGAAAGTACGAAAAAAAATTTATATTACTGTTACGTCCCGGAGTCTGACTTTCGCGAAAACTATCGTTCCGCGACCCATTCCCCTTACTGGACGCTCTCAAATGCGATACAACCTTTTGTCCACGCGGCACGTTACGTCCGACGTCTGACTGGGAACCACGACTTTCGCGAACATGCGTACTCTACTTAACGCTTACAGTAGATTCGCCCCAAAGCGGCGGACGAGAACAGAGATAACTGAGACGGCGCGAATCTTCGCAGGGAAATATCTAGCAACTTATCGGACAGTTGAGTATAGCGATCGGTGAAGACAGGCAGGCTTCCTTTATGCGAACTGCTTCCGTTGCTCACTGACGGCTGCAGTCGAATCAGGCTGGATCGTCGTAGGAAGGACGATGATTCTCACTCGTCCTGGGAAGATCACGTCGTCGGTGATCCTCGGTTGGCGGGAGATACCCCGCTGTTGTCCTCCGTCTCGCGTTCGTTGACGCGCACGAGCTTTCGTAATTGATAGCGACGAATGCGAATTGAATAGGAAAGTATCGCCAGCACGAGGATGTAGGGAGAAGAACTAAGCGAGACTCACTTATTAAATTAATAACTGGGAATATATTTGTAACGTATGAAATGAAATTATAATGAACTAGAAGCGCGTGTTATAGCAGGACCGCTCAAAGGCGGATGAGAGCGAGGACTCGTCGGAGGCCGGACCGGGACATCCAGGAGCCGGCGAGCCTCGCTGGAGTCTTGAACGAACGTGACAGACTGGCTGTCCGAATTGAACTGAACTAATTGAACTCTTTTTAGGATCGTGAGGTCGAATACATAGGTGTCTTATTTTCTACCGGATGTCTCGTTAGACATAACGCTATGGATGTTATGAGAAGCGCGCGATTAATGATTACGGTGAATGCTACGTGATACTGGTACGGGGAATACATTAAGATATGATTATTATACAAGGGTTAAGATAAGAATGGGTATATGGTATGAGGTGAGAATCGGATCTGATGAACGGAGCGAAGTATGACTACTTATAACTAATCAATATTCTTAATAATTACGGTTACAATATCCTACTCGTATTGGCTATGCTTATAACCTATGGCAACACGTCGGCAGACGTGACAATTACAATCTTTAACTAGAGGGTTATTGTTGCTCGCTCGCTTCGCTCGCTTCGCTCGCTCGCGAGTAGGGTTGTTTTTGCTCGCTCGCTTCGCTCGCTCGCGAGTAGGGTTGTTTTTGCTCGCTCGCTTCGCGAGCTCGCAGGTAGGATTTTTTTGATTTGGTGTGTGACTCTCCACGAGCCACACAAAGAACTTCCCGATTCGTTAGTTGCAGTATATCATTATCATTATTAAGTGTACGTTTTAATAAGATTATACGTTTTCAGGGAAATTCAATAGTTTTCTACTTATCAAAATGTTTGCTATATGGCGTCGCATTAAACGAACATCACAGTCTCATTGCTCGCTTGGTTCCTTGTTATAGCATACTAATGTTGCAAAATAAATTGTCTTAATTAGTTTTTCGAAAACGATACAACTCCTCATTCTCCGGGTTTGCAGTATTGGTCTTGGTTTTCTTCGATACTGTTAATTTAAATTGTCCCAAAATATATAAACCGTGCTCAATTTTGAAACTCTGCTCAGTGCTACATATAACTTTTATGAATCGTAATCGCTTCAGCAGGAACCACTGGAAATTGACTACGTGTGATTTGATATTTTTCCTCACTCGACATATGAACTTGATTCGATATTTTTATTATTGGTGTTAAATTTTGATGAATATTTGCATTTTTCATATAATCACGATAACGAGTTCTTACTTTCACTCCTACTCTGGCCAATTGAAAATCTAACCACAATATAGACGGAATTTTAGTATTTTCTTGAAAAGTAATAAATTTTAATATTCCGCATGTGTGCTCCATTAACCAATCCGTTTTCAACATCAGTGTTATTAATAATTATCATATAGTTTATATTAATTTTCAATTTAGTCTCAGTTAATAATTCGTTTTGAACTGATTGTTTTTTTACAGATTGTAATATAAATTTTTTTTTGTACTTTCATCGATATTCTTTGAAACTGTATTCTCGGGAGTAGAGATGATTAACTCACTCTTGCATTGGGATAATTTTCGATTATTGTAAGCGGAAACATTAGCGTAAGGTACAAAAAAAAATTTTAAACATTTTTTTTTAAATTTAAAAAAAATGAAAAAAAAAATTTTTGTGTAATTACGTTTGTTTCTACGATGGAAACTTTACATTCGCTCGTATAAATTGCATTGTAGAATCAACTCCTTTCGAAAAAAACTAAAAATCTAAAAAACTACTTGACCAATATGGACCAAAATCTAATCAGCTCTAAGTTACGACGGGGCACATCGATTGCATCATTCATCATTCTGATCGCGTTGTTACTTTTTTAGAAAACGTTAACGAAAAATTTGATCACATAGAAACAGACATACGCACACACACACACACACACGCACACACACACACACACACACACACACACACACACACACACACATACGAACATTTTGCTGAAAATAGTCTAAAATGACTGCAATGACCATGAAACGTGAAGATCTGCTAAAAAATCGATTTTCGATTTTCGGGGTCATTACAATAACTTCCCTATAAAATCGGGAAGTTAAAAAAACAATCAGTTCGAAACGAATTATTAACTGAGATTAAATTGAAAATTAATATAAACTAAAGTAGAGTCCACCAGAGTCCATAATTCTGTCGCGCATCTCGGAAGTCGGTGGGGTGGCGCTGGGTGGTGGGTGGCTTGCTCGCCAACTCCCACCTCCCACTTTCTTCCTCCCCACTGACTGCGAGTTTAATATACACGGCGAGACAATAAGTATGGATTAATCCTTTGCGCTCGACGACTTTCCGATCTAATAGCGAAGTGGCTCTCGAGCGCAAAGGTTTAATGGGTAGGATACTCGTGTAAATTTTATTGTAAATTGTCCTCATGAAATCATTACGTGTGAAAACACGTACCATTACCATAATAATCACGCGCAATACGACAATGTACAATAAAAAGTTTGCAAATGACGATGTACAACAGGATTTATAAATGACTATTGACATCAAAATTTAGAAATGATAATTTATAACTACAAATTATAATATACAAACATAGTATATTATAATATACAACTATATATAAATTTACAACTAAATATACAACTAAATTTACAACTAAATTTACAACGAAACTTACAACTAAACTTACAAATAAATGTACAACTAAACTTAAGCTAAACTTACAACTAAATTTTCAAATTACATACATAACAATAAAATATATACAAATAAATATATACAGTGGGAACGCTTAGTACTCCGAGCCGTCAGAATGGGACATCCATTCGCCTTCGTCTTCATGTGATTCCAACGTGGAATCAGTCATGTTGTCAATTTGGCAAAACCTGACCTCCTCCTTAATTGCGTGGCGAATAAAGTTCTGCCACATCTCAGCGGACACATTTCCAATTGCACCATCGACAAGTTTTTCAATGTCCGCCAACTTGTAGGTGGTGTTCTGTCCTCTTATAAAGTTTTTGACATGTGCCCATGCAAACTCGATGGGATTCAATTCGCAATGGTAAGGGGGAAGCCGTACCACAGTATGCCCATGCTCTTTTGCATGTTCATCTATTACATATTTGGTCTCTGCACTTTTATACTTTTCTACTAACAGCAGCAACTCTAATTTTACAAATAGTGGATTTATCACTTCCCCCTTTTCCTCCAGCCACTTACTAATGTCACTTTTTCTCCAAGCCATGGTTGGAAATGTTTCCATCTTGACACTATGGTATGGAGCATTGTCCATTACGATTATTGATCCATCTTGCAATTTGGGCAGAAAACTTTGGAACCAACTGAGAAATCTGTCGCCATTAATTTCTTGGTGGTAATCACCAGAACCTTTCTTCGCCACGAATTTAAGGAGGGCTCCAGGTACGAACCCATCTGACGACCCAATGTGAGCTATTATTAAACGTTGTCCCTTTCCTGTTGGGTTGGGTATCCCAGTTGATAGTCCCCTCTCAGCAGCATTTCGTGGGCACGTCACACTCGTATCGACCCATAATTTTTTTCGGCAATCGCCAGCATTGACCCACGTTTCGTCTAAGTAATATATTTTCCTCCCTTCGGCACGTAACGCTTGGATATTCCTGACATACTGTTGACGCCAACAAATAATGTATGGTCTATCTATTAACGCACTATTGCGTGCCCGAGTAATAAATTTGAACTCCATTCTCTTCAGCAGTCTATATAATGTCGTTCTGCTAAAATCTGGTAAACTGGGGTCGCTGTTGACCGCTTCTAAACTTTTTGGCATGTTTGGTATTTCCTTCCGCAGCCAAAAATCATGCACTTTTCTCCTAATTGCTAGGACATCCTCCTCGGATGTCTTCTCTAAAAATAATATAAAATTTTAATTTTATAAATAAAGGTATAAAAATTATTATTATGTGCAATATACCTAGAATATTAAATCGTGGCCTTTTTCTGTTTGGAGATGAAACAGCCTTGGTAGATTTATACTCCGATATGGTTTTCGAGATTGTCAATTGGCCAATTCCAACTTCCTTCGAAATGTTAACAATCCTGGCCTTATACGATAAATGAGGATGTTCAATCAAAGTATGTTTCGTCACGCCGTTCACCGTTTCTCGACAGAATCGGTGACCGGACTCGGGAAATTATGGCCTGACGGCCGGGCCACGCTCGGTCGCGCGACACGTGGTCCTCACGGGACAAACAATCACTCGCGTATTCGAAATTGTTCTCCCTCGAGCGTTCGAAATGGAACCTACGGGCGCCAGGCACGGACACGTGCCACACGAAAGCAATCGGGATTCAAACCCGAGGGATCACTTTCTCGAACACACGAGGATTGCGCGACCTGGGATAGCGGTAGAAGGGTCCAAGGTTACACGTGGGATGAAGGACGGGGCATTCCCCGCGACGGGAACGTTTCTCACAGGGAAAGAATGAACCGAGACATTTACGGCAGACAAAGATCGTTTATTATCTCGGGAATTAACGTTGACAGGCCACCGGCGAGAGCCGGTGGCAAACAAGATGGCTGCCGGCGCGATCTCGATCGATTTCGACGGTTGTTCGGTCGATCGCGCGTAATATTCCCGGTTCGCGTCGGACTCGGCGGTCACAGGATTCCGCGTGAATGATACAAGCCTGGAAAGGCACGATTTCCGCCGAGCCCCGATAGAATACGCGTCGCAGTGCGAAGAGACTAGGCGAGGACGGCAAACACGTGGCGAGATCGAAGCGGGCGCGTCACGTCGTCCCACCGTGGAACTTCCGAGGATCGTGAATCTAAAGGGCCGCAATCGAAATTCGTACGTCCCGCAAAACCACTCGGGATCGCTACGACACACTGCTTCGGCGCCGGCGCGAGAACACTCGTCTCGGACCCCGGACGCGCCGAAGCACTTAGCCCGCGCAAAATAGGTTACAGAACCTTCCAAACGACGTCCCGAGCCAACACGAGCAATCACAGAACTTTATTCGCAACAATATGACCGGTACTTACCAAACGGCACGGCTCAAGCCCGATAATGGCGGTCGTAGCACTGTACTTTCGACGATATCGCGATTTCAAAACACGTGTGACTAACTCTGGGTCCTTCGTCCTAGTGACACACTTCGCGTCGGCTCGGAACGCGGAAACGGGGCGTCCCCCACTACTCCCTCATCCATCCTCGCTGCTACGACGGCCGGACCTATCGCGTGGCTCTTCGCTACAGGGCCGAATTCAGGGAATTCGGACCCGGGCCTCCGACAATTGTTCATTTTCTCGGGGCCGCGTCCGATAACGCTGCGGGGGCGATGGGATGGACCCGAGCTATTCCAGGTGAGCTCTCGTGGCTGTTCCCGGGTGAGAGTCGGCAAGGTTGGGCAGGTGAACGTCCCTACGAAGTCATTTCCTCGTCGGCATCTCCGGGTTGGTGAATCCGAGCTCGGTCCAATCCCCGTTGTCTTCCTCGTTCGCGCCGTTGCGTGATAGGTCGGCCGGGCGTCTTCCCGTAATGGCTTTCGCCAATTAGCAGCTGCGGATAGGTGTCGGCTCCCCTCGCAAGGGAGCAGGTCCTGAAACTCCGTGTCGCGCCCAGCGGCGCGACATTCAAATGCAATAAATTTTCCGCCGCTGGAGGCCGGTTGTCTCCAGGGAGATCGATCGCTACGCTCGCTTCGATTCGTATCGGCTCGCGAGTGACCCGGTCTCGGTTAAAAGGGTTCGGACAGACGTCGGCAAAGCTGCCACGTCACAGTTTATAAACATTGATTATCATCTTTTTCTGCGCTGAGCTAACAAACTGAAAAAAGAACAAGATTTAAAATACATGTTTCATGTAAAGAAAATGAAAACATGGTAAAAAATATTTCGTATTATAAATAGTACAATGCATGTCTCCTTCTTTAGAATATTCCGTTCCAGCTTCAATAACAAATGCCGGGCGTCATAAAACATCGAGTTTCCGGAGGGTCGTGTCGACCGAGGTCCGAAGGGCTCACAGGTAGCCTGCAGTAAAAACCCGCTATTATCATAAAACCTCCACGGTCACTTTTAGCATGCCCGAAAAAGCGTTCCTCGAACGCAACTCGAATTCCTCACGTTTAACGTTTTTATAATCGCTATTTTTATGAACGATTTAACTTTTTTGAAATATTAAAGGAGTTGGTTTGCCGAGTGACATGCAAAAGAGATTTTGAAAAGATTGCAATTGCTAAGAATTACATGAGAAAATAAAAAAAGACAATTTTTAAAACTTTTGTTATTAGAGCCTGTAATGAAAATTTTTCAAAATCTCTTTTGCATTTCATTTGGTGGATCAATCCTTCTAATTGCTCAAAAAAAGCCAGGTCGATTCGTCCGATTATGAAATAGTTATACTGTTTTAAAGTGCATTCAAATACTTTCGTAAGATTGTATATTCATAACTTACCTTTCCTGATGGGTTTTTTTAAATCGGAGACGTGCCAGATGGCCCAGGAACTCCTTCCTCCATTATCACGTCTAAATTATTCACAGAAATGCGCACAAAATACACAAAAATTAGCTTGCGCTAAAAACGAGAATGGCTCGTTTCGAAAATCGCTGTTGCTCACTGTTGCTAAATACACCCGGTAGAACGCTCTTGCAGCTCTGGCATCGCGCGGCGTGCATCGGCGACGCTGTGCGCATGAGCTGCACATTGGGAAGGGGGCGGATGGAGTGGGAGATGCGCAAGAATGAACGAAAACCGGTTCGTCCGCAATTATGGACTCTGGTGGACTCTACTTTATATGATAATTATTAGTAACATTGATGTTGAAAACGGATTGGTTAATGGAGCACACATGCGGAATATTAAAATTTATTACTTTTCAAGAAAATACTAAAATTCCGTCTATATTGTGGTTAGATTTTCAATTGGCCAGAGTAGGAGTGAAAGTAAGAACTCGTTATCGTGATTATATGAAAAATGCAAATATTCATCAAAATTTAACACCAATAATAAAAATATCGAATCAAGTAAATATGTCGCGTGAGGAAAAATATCAAATCACACGTAGTCAATTTCCAGTGGTTCCTGCTGAAGCGATTACGATTCATAAAAGTCAGGGACAAACATACGAGAAAGTATGTTTGAATTTTAAAACATCAGAAAAATGAATTTTACAAATGTTGTATGTAGAACTGAGCAGAGTTTCAAAATTGAGCAGTTTATATATTTTGGGACAATTTAAATTAACAGTATCGAAGAAAACCAAGATCAATACTGCAAACCCGGATAATGAGGAGTTGTATCGTTTGCGAAAAACTAATTAAGACAATTTATTTTGCAACATTAGTATGCTATAACAAGGAACCAAGCGAGCAACGAGCCTGCGATGTTCGTTTAATGCGGCGCCATATAGCAAACATTTTGATAAGTAGAAAACTATTGAATTTTCCTGAAAACGTATAATCTTCTTAAAACGTACACTTAATAATGATAATAATATACTGCAACTAACGAATCGGGAAGTTCTTTGTGTGGTTCTTGGAGAGTCACACACCAAATAAAAAAAAACATTAATAGCTATAGGTACTACTAACCATGCGTACCACTAACCCTTTCGCAAGAGCAGTTCTATCCGCGAGCTCGCGAAGCGAGCGAGCAACAATAACCCTCTAGTTGATAATTGGAATGACTATGGCAGTCTTCCAGCTATCTGGGAAATATCTGCAGTTAATACAGTTATTGAATATTATTGAGTACGCGGTTATGAGTTTATTGGGCAGATGTTTGAGAACGATTAGCGGGATCTCGTCGAGGCCAGAAGAGGATTTATTTGGCAAGTACTTGAGGATGTAACTGGTGTAAGAAAGGTTACAGAAGAAGGAATTTTCTACACTATTTGGGCTGATTGTTGTGTTGGAATCGGTAAAACATGTTATTGTAGAGCTACTGTGAAGTTGTTTGTAAATGTATTGGTTAGCTTATTAGATGATTCTGCGTCTATTAGTTTTTTAATTGGTTTGGAAGAATTGGTGTGTCTGGGGGAGTTGATCTTCTTATAGTACGCACCAATTATGTTTAAAATGTCAACAGGGTCTTATATAAAAAATTCATTATTGTGGCATATGAAATCCTCTTTTTGATAATTGCATCTGGATATTAAGTTTTCGTTTTCCTTTTGAACTGTGACATGATCGATTTTTAATTGGGGTTCTGGTCTGAAGAATCGGTTTATCCTAGGAAAAAAGGTATCTGATTTTCTGTAATCTATGGATTTAATTTGGAATTCCCAATATTTCGTGTACGATTTGGAATATTCTAGCTTTAGTATGTAGTTTATATATTTGACAGTAGCTCTTTAAGGGGTACTATGCTATGTTGGTGTGTATTGATGTTGTGTTTGTATAGTCTATGTCAGGAGGTTAGTACAAAGGATTTGTATTTGTGGAGTTTTTTGATTTTAGTATTGACATAATTTAGGATATTGTCGTTGGGTTTGAATTTTGGAACTACCTGTGCTATAGTGATCTTGATCGCTGCCTCTATTTCTGCAAGGTGGGCTTCTATTTCTTCCGTTGTCAGGTTTCTGTTATATGGGATATCCTGATTGTAGTTCCTGTTTAGTTTTTTCGTGAATTTTTCCCATTTTGTTTTCTTAAACATGAATCTGTGGGTTTCATCCGGGTTGATTGTTTCCAAGGTGTTGTTCAGGTTGGCAGTTAGCACTAAGGCTCTGTGGTCACTGTTGTAGTGCATCGTAGAAACTTTGTTGCTGTTGATGTCGGTGAAATTGATCCTTTCGTCTGATGTGCAAAGGTCCAAGTATGTGTTGGCGCTTGGGAATGTTGGTCCATCTGGCGGTATTATTTTAGCTCGGTATAGGAGTGCTGCTGTGTTTTCCCAGTTTTTGAGCATTGCTCCTTTTCTATTTGTATCACTGTCTCCCCATCTACGTGTCTTGAGTTCAGATCACCAGCAATGACGTAGTAGAGGTTTGGATGGTGTAGTTTGAAACTCTCGAATAGATAGTTCTTTTCTTTGATGTAGATAGATTTGTCCTTGTTATTTGCATATATTGCGATTATTGAGCCTGACTATTGTGTATTCTAAAATCTGGTTGTTCCTGGATGAAGGGGTATGGATTGTCTCGAATGGAATGTGAGTCTTGATTAGGATGGCGGTGCCTCCTCCCGCTTTATTGTTCTGTCTGTCGTTTCTTATAATGTTATAATTGGAGTACTGGAGTTTGTATCTGTTTGTCAGTTTGGTTTCGGAGACTAAAGCAATATCAATTGTCATTAGGGTTAACAAATTGGAGCAGACCGTATCGTTTGTTGAGTGAGACAAGTAAGTTTACGTTAATTGCTGCGATTTTAAGCTCGGTTATTGTGCGGGTGCTGAAGGGTGTATTATTCATCGTTAACGTTGAAGGCTTCGTACAATATGTTAATCTTGGTTGCATTTTGGTTGACAATATGGAAAAGGGAAGCCAATTGCGAGTTTATAGTTTCAGTGATTAGTAGTTTAATTTGCTCCATGACATTGATAGAGCTTTGGTTAGGTTGGGCATAGGCGGGTCACTGGCTCAGGTGGTAGAGTGTCTGATTCGTAGCAGGAAGGCCAGGGTTCGATTCCCGGGTGTGGCATAAATTTCCAAGGTGGTTTTTTCTCCTGCTGCGGGCTCGGTACCTACTGTCGGGGTCATAGGGCAACCAATGGCAACAATTTCCCCTTTATCCAGGGAATCAGTGAACTGTTGGAAGCCCAAGTTGGCCATCTCGCCTCTTAAGGGTACCCGCCGCTGCTCTATCTCCCCTGTTTGGGGGATAGAGTAAGGAAAGGGGGGTGGTCAGCGAACAAATGTGGAAACTGAGCACGACGGACCCTACTAAAAACGAAATAAAAAAACGCAAACGGAATTAAGAAACCTTTAAGGGAAAGGCCGGGTGGACGGAGCTAATAGCTGAACACCGCCTAGAACCGAGGATGATGGTCACATCCAAACAATCAGCCATATTTTCTAGGATGTGTCAAGCCCACCCAAGAAGGAAGATCTCGATGAACCTGATATCAAAATCTCTCAGGAGACAGATTTCGGTGAAGTTGGTGAACCCTTCCTTCTCAACCCCATCGCGAAGTAGGTTCGGCAACTGAAGACCGAATGGAATTGATATCTCGGCCCAGCCGTGATTTCGATAAAGTCGGATCGGATCCCAAGTAGCAGTATCTTCTTCCCAATGGTCAAATTATACGCGGTCCTCTGCATTTGTACTCCCAATAGACTCATAGCACAGGCGGAGGGATTAGCCCTAGGGGAGGGTGTGGGCAGGTTTTTGGACTATCTGGAAACAGAGTAGGGACGGGCTTCAAAAACTTGACACATTCGATATGAAAATATGGTGAAGTGGGCGGAGTCTGAAAGGGCAGGCGAGACACCCTGCAGGTCTGAAGGTGAGGGGGCCCGACGTTCATATCGAGCCGTAAAACAGCTCAAAAAACTGACAAATTAGGTAGCATGGCCCGTCTCATCAATGATGACCGACCCGTCTAGTAAGTCGACGACTCCGAAAATGGCCCGGGCCGAATAAAACAGAGGGGACGGCTGAAAAACGTGGATAACTGCAACCCGCAAAAGGGCCGAGTGCCGGCAGCGCCAATTATGATACTGGTGATGAAAGATCCGGTGTGCCCTTCCCGGCGACTACTACTACTACTACTAGGTTGGGCATGGTAGTCTGTGATATGATTGTAGTTTCCTCTCGGGAATAGGTGCTGGCTATTGTTGGTATTTGAAATCCATGCGTTAGATGGTGGAGGGGCTGAATCGCTAGGTAACCTTATTTCATGGTGAGAGACTGAAGTGTTGTTCTGTTGCGCAGCTTGCGGATTCAAAGTTTGGTGGATTTTTTGAATTTTCTCTTCTCTCCTGATTTGCTTCTTCTGTTCGTCCCTGGCTTTGACTTCCAGTAAGTATTGGTAATAGGGGCAGCCACGATAGGACGCAGGGCGCCCGAATGTATCACAGTTGATGCAGTCAATTGCTGCGCAGTGCGCGGTCTGAATTGAGGGGGACCTTGCATTCGCCAGGGCCATGGGCGTCTTTGCATTTAACATACGTGTAGTCCAGGTTACAATTTGTGCTGGTATGACCCATTCTTTGGCACTTCTTGCACTGGTGAATTTCTTTTTTTTTTTAGGGGTTCCCATTTTACCATTTGGTATAGCAGAGTTTTAATTTTGGTTATTTCGGTGGTGGGACTTCCATTCGATAGTTGGACTAAGAAGCAATATTGATCTTGGTTGACCTTGCTTAATTTTATCTTAGTTATTTTCTGTATTTTTACTTGCGGTAAATTAAGTTCAGTTAATTCTTTGAGTAAATCGGCTTCAGTGAAGTTTCCATGTATGCCCTTCAGGATGAGGTTCTTAGGTTTTAATTGCTTATGGGTATATGAGAAGAATTTAATATTGTTCTGAGCCAGGTGGTCTTTGACTAGGTTGAATGTTTTAATGTTTTTGCAATAAATTGTATGCTCCAGCTCGGCATATTGTCTAATTGAGAATTGATTATTTAAAAGTACCGATTGCCTTAAGGTATTGATGAGGTCCGTGATGTTTATATTACCAGCGTATATGGGTGGTGGCTTACTTATTCTGGTCGGGTTGCTGATATTGGAGCTGGCTTCTGTTGTGGTTGTGGGATGATTAGCAGTATTTGATGATGAGGGGTTGGCTGTGCCAGCTGGTGTTGCGTTGGATAGTAGCGAGTAAACGTTGTCTGAAATAATATCATCCTGGTTCTAGTGGTCGGTGGTCGGCTGACTTTTAAACGTTTTCTTTGGATGGATCCAATCCGAACTTGGGTGAGAGTTTGGCAGCTTTATATTATCAGATGACCTTGCTAATGGTCTTTTTTTGCTGCTTAGGTTAGGAGCGAATGACGAAGAGCTTTGTTGAGTTCCTTAAGCGCGGCTCTGGTTAGCATATCATTAGTAAATGGTTTGCTGAGTATTTCATTAAGGGAATGATTTAATCGGGACTTATGGCCCGAACTTGTGCCCGCAGGGGGCACATTTTCCTTGCTGGAGCCCGGTTGACTATGGTAATTAGGTCTGTCCATTTGGAGATATGTAGTGTATTCAGGGGCGAGCCCCGCTTCCCTGACGATCGCGACGGCCGGCGCACAGTGCGGCCGATCGCCGATCTAGCTGTTCAAAATTCAGAAAGTGCTTTTAATGACTTCTTTTAAGAAAAACCTTGGCGTGTACGGTTTTTCAAGTACAGTTTTTCACTCCCCCCTCCATAACTTTATTTAACAACAAAAACTTAATAACTTTATTATTATAAAAGAAAATATAATTATAATAAGAGAAATAAACTAGATTTTCGGTCATTACATGTTCTTTGAAATAATAATTGAAAAACGTAATGCCTTTATTTTGGAAATAACAAAATGTTGTAATGATTGTATAAGACACGAGACATCTCCCTCATACACTATACGCGAGCGCGCCACGCGAAACCGCGAAGCGCGACTTCCCGCGGCGGCCGCGAGGTGGCTACCGCGACGCCGCGGATTCTCGCGAGTGAATAGATCGCGACAGGCGTATAAGTAGGGCGGCGGAGGCCGTAGTAAAGCAGTTCGAGCTACGATCTGGCTAATAGAGAGGATTCTCGAATGCTACGACTGTATCACGAGCTGTCCCAACCTTTTCCTGTGTACCACGCCAAGGCCCCAAGTGTCATACAACACGGGGAGACCCTTCCTGCGAGAGACATAAATCTCCGCCGTCCGAAGTGGCACGCACCACCGGGCATCCTCGACCCAAGTGTCACACGGCACGGGACTCTTGGCCTCAAGTGTCACGCGGCACGAGGAATCCCTAGAACGCTCAGGCGGCACAAACTGCGAGCATCTCGTTCCTGACTACCTGCACCATGCGAAGCATTGTAAGGCCATAAAATGGTCATTGCGGTAACCACGCTACGTCGAGATCGTTAGGGAGTCGTCAAGTCACTATCGCCCGCGGTTAGACCGATGCATTGTCGGGTACACTATTTCATGTACCATTCGCTCTACTGTTCGCCGTCATACAATTAGCGCCGTTAGCTTTAAGTTGCGTCCTTTTTCGTTCCCATCATTTCGCGCGCTGCGTCTTCGCGCTCATCTTGCGTCCTTTTGCGTTCCGATCATTTCGCGCTCCGCGTTTCACTGTCTTCGCGCTCATCTTGCGTCCTTTTTCGTTCCGAACGTTTCGCGCTCTAATCGTATCGCGTCCGCGACTTCATGTTCACGTCACCGACCGACGTACATACTGTGATGAAGGACCTTGGTCCCTAATAAAGAGATCTGTTTAATCCGTAACGGCGTTGTTCATTCGTAGCTCAGAAAAACCCTGGACAGCCGAATGAGCTGGCACATCCTCCCTACGTTCGAATGTTACAATGTCAATCATCAAATAACGTGGGATGACTTGACAAAATATAAATATAATTATATATTGATACATATTATACATATTAACTGATTTCCTCTGGCGAAGACGTTGTGGAAGACGATGATGATGAGAGTAGGACTCTGGCAGTTCAAGTAGTTGTAATACCTCTCCTGTCGGTGTGGTTCTCTTTTCATCAATGTGGCGTAGGTGACTGATAAGAGGATCAGACGTTATCAGAAGGCGATTTATAATGTCCCGGTTGGTGTTGCTGCGAGATGATTTCCGGGCATTAAACTCACGGAATTGTTTAATGTCTTTGTATCGCAGCTCTTGCACATCTTCCGACAACTGCCCTATCGGAACAGTAAATTTTTTTGCAACATCTGCCCCATGTATCAATAATTTGTGCACGGTTACAGGCATATAGTACCAGCCATATAGTTTAACGTACAAAAGTGCGGTTTCCCACGTGTAATTTTGGAATGCTGGAATGTTTATTTTGTAGCGTGATGACAAAGCCTGGAGACATACGCTGAATCTTTGTATTAATGTTTCGTCAATACCAGTGATTTCTGCAGTGACTTTTGGGTTACTGAAGAACCTTCGGGCTGAATTCCCATCATTGGTGTTGCCACCACCCTGCTTCGGCGTGTCCAAAAGGAGGCCGGTTTCAACTCTAAAGGGTCTAGCCGGATAAGCATGGGCCAGCGGCCCCCGCTCCGATTTTCCTGATTTTTGTCTTAAAACGTCGCTTTATGTCTAAAAAAACATTGTGTAAAATTTCAAATGTCTACCCCTACCGATAGGGGTGATACTGAGGTAAACTCCCCCGCACTTAAATGCAATTTTCTCTAAAACGCGGAAAGATATCGACATGGGATAAACGGAAAATAAAAGATATAGATACACTCTATATTTGAGATTTTTTCAGAATTTTTTGCTAATTACTTATAGTTGAAAATAATTAATTAATTTTTGGGGGATTTTTTTCACTATCTTCCCCTGGGTTGACACCTACCAAAAAATTCTAAAATATTGCTATGATTCTAACCTATTTTGTAAAAAATTTTCAAAAGTGTCCGTTTGGTGGAACAGTGTCAAAAAAAATAAAGTATGCCGGCGAACGCTCGGTTTGATCAGTAACGGCGCAGCGGCCGAGTCCCCTTGCGGTGGCTAGTGACGGGAGCGAGCGGGAAGTCGGCGCTTGTACGGGAAAGCTGATACATGTACAAATGCGACTAAATCTTCTAATATATGATTACAGTTGGAAGTCTAAACAATTATATTCTAGGAAATAGCTTACATTGATGCAGAAAAATACGTGTAAAGCTAGTTTGTTGGAGTCAAGTAATAGAAAGAAGAAGCTTCTCAAAAGTATGTTGTATGGTCACGGTGTTAGAGGCTCTGCTCGATCCTACGGAGGGCTCGAGTTCGAATCCTCCTCAACTCAACTTCTTTCTCTTCTTGTTTTTTTTCTTTTTTTTTATATGTATTTATAAACTAAACGATTTTTATTGTTTGCACTTCAATATTCCATATGATAATTACAAACATAATTATTAATTTGTAATTATCATATAGATTAAAATGTTTTACATGTTTCTAATTTTGCGGAAATATAAATCTAGTTTTTATTATTTATGCCCATATAATGGATTTATTTTTTTCTTTTTACTCCTCATTACTTTACTATAATGCAATATGCTCCTTTGTATTTCTGCGCTCAAAGTCTGAACACTGTGAAATAATAATATCTTGCGCGTGTACCAAGACCGCGAAGGGATGATTGCGTAACAATAATAATTTTTTCTTTTATTATTACAATCTCCAGCCGATGACTGGAACCGCACTCATTCTGATCGTGATTGACCAAACGAATGAGCGTGTGGCCAGATAACATTGTAACGTCGGCTAGCGATCAAGAAATAATGCCTACTTTGCGGCATGTTCGAAGGCGGCTTGCCGCGAAATGCGCGAAACGCGAATCGCGAGAACTCATTCGATTGTTTCGTTGCCAGTATTGTTGGAAGACCAGGAGAGCTAACTGTTCTGTCATACGAAGTGTTATAATAAGGAGATTTTTCCCTCTTGGTGTTAGTTTAGTGTGCTGTGACATGTCTCAAAATAACACTTGCGTTATTTGTAATGTGTCAAGCAAGAAGTTCATGGGGAAAGTGAAGCGATTAATGACAGAGGCTGATGTTAGGAAATATCAGGCCTTCTGTAATAATACGGTAAGTATTGGTTCTATTGTATGTAGCAAATGTAGGTTGATTGTTTACAGGGAACCGGGACCATCAAGGAATGATTCAGAATCCAGTAATTCGATGGATGACAACGTTCAAGACTTGGATTTCTACGTAGAGGAAAGGATCCCAGTCAATGTAGAATAGGTGAATTTTCCATTCAAGCGAGTGAAATCGACGCACAAATATTGTACAGTTTGTAATGCAGGTAATTATTTTGACATGAATATACTAAATGTGTACATGCTTACTTAGGTGACACTTTACGATTTGTTACGGGTGTAACAAAAATATGTGCTTTCCTTAAGAAGGGTAATTCGTGGGGTGATTCTGAACAACATTTTCTCCTTTACAAAAATATTGTTTAAGCCTTCGTTTTTGAATTATTACCGTAAAACGATGGCTAATCAGCACTCGCCTTTCGGTCTACGGCCATCCAACCCGGGTCTAGTGGGCGGTCAAGACGCACGCTGATTGGCCATCGTGTTTTCGTTAATAATTCAAAAACGAAGGCTTAAACAATATTCTTGCAAAGGAAAATGTTGTTCAGAATCACCCCACGAGTCAATCTTTTTAAGGAAAACACATATTTTTGTTACACCCTGTATTGTATATTTTCAAAATAGAATAAGGAGAGTAGCCTGATGTAGCGAGTCAAAAAATTATGTTTCTTTAAAAACTTTTTTCTTGTAACCTATTAACGCAATCTTTTGCATACTTATAATCTTTCAGGTAATCGTCTGGTGGTTATACCTTTAGAAGCGCGCCTTCAAGTATTTTCAAAAGAAAGGATTTTTATACCAAAAGGCAATAGATGCTGCGCAACCCACATGTTAAAGAACCGATTTTTCCCAGACGTATTGAAGCATTTTTGCATTCATTCAAATGAAAGCTCTATGGACATTGCAGACGTCACAGTTTTCATGGACCAGTTGTCAATTGGTGCCAATTCAACCTTCTTTGACAGAATTGCCGAAGAAACATTGACCGAAGAACAGATTTATGCCTTAACTGGTTTCAACTGGAACAATATTTTGGAAATAAAAGAAATGCTGTCAAGTATGAGACGGACATAAACGCGAACGGTGACTCAGGCTCTGGTAATATTTTTATTTAAACTTAGAAGCGGCAGCTCTAATAAGATGATACAGAATGTATTAGGTTTACAACGAGAGCAATTAGTCTCGGAATATTGCCATCAAGTAATTACAGCCTTCGAAAAGGACGTATTACCACACTCCTTTGGACTGAACGCTAGATCCAGGCAGGATCTCATTGATAATGAATCTACTTAACAGGGGATCAATTAGCACTAATATTTGATGGGACTTATGTTCGCCATCAAAAGAGTGCAAACAATGAATATCAACGAAAATCGTTCTCTGGGCATAAGAAAGTTCCGTTATGCAAACCATTTACGATTTGTACAACGAATGGTTATATTGTTGATATAAAAGGACCATATAATGCTAATGTCAATGATGCAAGTATAATGAAGTCATTGTTCGAAGAACCAAATGGATTAGCAACATTTATGCGGCCAGGAGATATATGTATAGTTGATCGTGGGTTTAGAGATGTCGTTGATTATTTACAGGAACGTGGGTATAGAGTTTTAATACCTGCATTTAAAGGAAACCGACCTCAATTGACGACAGAAGAAGCCAACGCTTCTCGACTAGTGACAAAGCTCCGTTGGGTAGTTGAAGCTGAGCATGGCGCTATAGCGCAAAGATATCGTCTTTTGCACAATACAATGGATAATAAAGCGCTACCAAAATTAAAATCCATATGCCGGATAGTTGGCTTCTTACAGAATAAGTTTGGAAAAAGATTGAATTCTGATACAGAACTCTCCGACGAAATAATTAATTATATAAGAAGTCGTACATTAGAACCAAATACGTTGCGAGAGTTCGTTGATAGTGACATTTGAATCGACGAAAAAAGCCATTTCGAGCAATGTCCTCTAGATGTCTTTTACATTTTCCAGAATTGACACCGAACGACTTGAAAATATTGTTTACCGGTACGTATCAATTAACGCAAGCAGTATGCTATTTAGCAGAACTGTTGAATTCTGAAAATGAATTAAATGTGCAATATTTAGAAGAGAACGAACACATTATAAAACTAAAGGTTCGGTCAAGACATATAAACAGCAAGGCATACAATTGTTATATTGAATACAAGCCAAATATGGACAATTTCAAAGGTATTACGCGATACACATGTGATTGTGCTAATGGAAATAGAACAATAGGATGTTGCTCTCATGTAGCTGCCGTGGTTTACTATTTATCTTATGCTCGGTATCAATCAAATATTGTAAAACCAGCTGAAATGTTAACCCACTTATTTGATGCTACAAACACAGTTCCCGTCATTGAGGAAAACAGCGATGATGATTAGAAATAGGAATTATATATGTATGCAATGATTGTAATTTATATTTAATTTGGAAAATGTGTATACAAGGCGTTATTCATCGGCTCCTTGGGTGGATCGAGTAGCTCAAGACCGGTGAACTGACGTCTTGCACCGGTTCCCTCGGGTGGATCGAGTAGCTCGAGCCCGGTGATTATTGAATAAAATGTATAATAAAATAGTGCACGAATGCTTTTTATATACCTTTTCTAATTTCCTATGTTATATCCATGGCATTTTTATTTTAATTCTTCACATTTTATGTATTTTCATTTTTTCAAAATAAATCCATTATATGGGCGTAAATAATAAAAACTAGATTTATATTTCCGCAAAATTAGAAACATGTAAAACATTTTAATCTATATGATAATTACAAATTAATAATTATGTTTGTAATTATCATATAGAATATTGAAGTGTGTAACGTCCGAGGTCGGGCGTTAGAAGGAAAAATGGGAACGATTCGGATTCGCGCTTTCGATTTCTCGCTCGCGACTCGCGGTGACGTGGGAGAGTACCACGCAGATCCCGGTCCGAGTGAAATTTTATCGGTATTTTGATATTCGATCTCGAGAGAGGTTTTGATTCGGGATTTAGGGGGGCGCCCGAACGGCTGGACCAAGTCCGCCTAATTCGGGTTGGACCGTTGGCTCGAACGGCTGGACCAAGTCCGCCTAATTCGAGGGAGAAAAGGATAGCGGGTTCTTGTAGGTACGCGATTTTCACTTCACTCGCACTTCGTTCCTGTCGCACGCACACACGTCACTTTTTGAGTAGATTGTTGTAAAACCGTACGTGAATCGTAAGGAGAATTTGGTAAACGGAGGCGTTCTCTCAGATCACGGGTGTTAACTATAAATACTTTATAGCGTCCCGATTTGTTCATCAATGAGAACTGGTTTATGGAATTCGGAACGTTGTAAGCGTAGATTAGAAAAGCTACGCGAATATTGAATAGATATTCTGTGCTACGTTCGTGACTCTAGATTAAACAATCTCGACCGACTGACTGACGATTTTGAAGTGCTCGAAATAAATTAATGAATTTGTATCTGACTGACTAAGAGACTAAGAGACTAAGAGACTAAGAGCCTAAGAGCCTAAGAGCGACTAAAAAAAGGGGGGCTCTGCTCTCCGGTCCTGGCTTTTTATAGGACTGTTGCCAGGTGGGTTTGTGGTGGGGAGATAATAGGAAGAATTTCGTGGTTGAGAGAGCAGGCAGTGGATCAGTGGGGGAAACAATAAGATCTTATGCCTGAGTGAGCAGGCCTTGAAATTGTTATTTCCAAAATCATTGAGGCTTGACGAGATCGCATTCCAAAGTGATGACGTCAGATGAAATCTTGTCAGACTTTAATATTAATTAATTATGCGTTTGTTTGTGACGCAAATATAAGGAGCGAGTCCGGTGACGGACGTTAGGACGTTACACGTCACCCCTCGGAGAAAAAAAAAGAGAATTCGTTCGCAAAGCAAACGAATTTGATTTTTTTGTTCGCTGAACGCGATAGACTCCCGCGAAGGGAGTGGAAAATACCAAGAAATTGCAAGGAGTAAGAACTAAAATGGCACTCACACACTGCTAACTGCAGTTGTGGAGAAAGAAAGGAAATGAAAATGTAGGCTCACATAGCGCAAACTGCAGCTATGGAGGATGAAATGAAAAGAAAAGAGAATGTAGGCTCACATAGCGCAAACTGCAGCTATGGAGGATGAAATGAAAAGAAAAGAGAATGTGGGCTCACATAGCGCAAACTGCAGCTATGGAGGGTGAAGTGAAAAGAAAAGAGAATGTGGGCTCACATAGCGCAAACTGCAGCTATGGAGGGTGAAATGAAAAGAGAAGAAAATAGTTATATGAGAAGATTGGAGTTGGGACGGCCTAGTCGATGGTCACCACTTCTATTTCTGGCCGTGGTGGAGGCGACCCTGGACACACCGTACTTGTCCTTGGATTCCAGTAGTTGCCTGCTGGAATATCGATCACCGATCTTATGGTGGGTTTCCCTCGCGGTTTTGGCAACCAATTGTCGGGGTTGTCCGGTCGCACGTCCACTATTCGCAGGTCCTCCAGTCGGTGTTGGCGGGTAGGGCCCTGTTGTTCCGGTGGAATTCGTATCCGGAATGGAATGTACACAATGGTGTCTTCTTTTGTTTCCGGCTTGATGATCTCCGGAAATTTAAAGTTCCTCGGATCCCCCGTCTCATCCTTCGCGTGGAAGGCTCGTAGCATCTTCCTGATTTGGATTCTTCTGCCCGCTCGGTGCGTCTTCTTATATGCTCGGTTGTTGTTGTGATCCATGTTGATCGGTGGTTGATGAATGACTGATCGATTTGGCTGGCTGTTCTCATTCACGTAAATTCCGTATCAATGGGGGTATGCCTTGTTGAGGTACGATGAGTGGTATTAGGAGTGGGGGGTATGTGTCCCTTGGTTCCGGTTCGCTACGTGGTCTGGTGAATCGGGGAATATGTATTTTGTCCGAACTATTGCCAATTTTATACTGCAAATGATGCACTCCATGTATGGAGTTACCGTTAATATGTTATTGGCGCAGTTTGAGCACTTATTGTTTAAGTGTATGTGCGCTTGGTGAGGCATGCCCCGTTCCTCGATTTGGTTTGCAGGTTGTTGGTCTGCACATTTCTTGCATAATTCGTTGCCGCCTTCGTCGGTGTACATTATGCCATTGTAGCAATTAAATCCGTCAAATTGGAGTAGGTAGTTGCTCTTCTTCTCTGCAGAAGTAACGCGTCTTCGAGCTTTCAGGCACATGGTTGCTGTGTTAATGAACTGCCTCGTCGGATGCTGTGGAATATGTACCTCGGTGTTGGGGGGGGTATCCCCTCTCTTCTTCTTTCTAAAGCGTACTGGTGTCTTGAATGTACGATTTTTTTGCTTTGTTGGAATGAATGATTTTGGTACCCCTTCTCCAGGAAATTTTCAGGTTCTGTTGCGGTAGAACTTCTAATATTGTGTGTGGCCCTGTGTAATTATCTGCGAATTTTCCTCTTTTTGGTTCGTTGAGGACAAAAATTGACTCTCCAGCTTGAAATTCGTGTGGGTGAACTTGTTTGTCGTAATGTTTCTTCGATTTTTCTTTTGCTTTGTGGAGATTGGAGCGTGCTATCTTCTGTGTTTCGGAGATGATTCGGTTGAGGTTTTCAAGGTAATTGTTGTAAGTGACTACTCCTGTGTCGTTGGTTCTGCTTTCTGTAGTTGGAGTTCTAGCAATTTTGCCGAAGACTAGTTGGTGCGGTGTATATCGCGTTCCTTCATGTACGCTTGTATTGTAAGAGAAGGAGGCGAGGTTCGTCCATTCGTCCCATTCTTTGTTGGCTGTTACGTACATTTTTAAATATTCTGCGAGCACGTGGTGCGACCTTTCTATGGAACCATTGGTTTGCGGGTGGAACGACGTGGATTTGAAGTGTCGGATTTTGAATCTTTTAGTGATTGTTTTTATGAAGGTGCTTACGAAGTTGGTGCCTTGGTCGGTGAGAATCGCTCGGGGGGTTCCGTAGCGACAAATAAATTCTTTAATAAACGCATCTGCGACTTGAACGGACCTTACGTTTGGTAATGGAATTGCCAAGGAGAATTTTGTGAGTAGGTCTTGGATTGTGAGGATGTACGAATTTCCTCTTCTGGTAGGTGGTAACGGTCCTACGATGTCCATGCCCACTTTATCGAATGCTGACCCTGGTGTGTCAGTTATTACCAGTGGTTGACGAGTTTTTACGCGTACTAGTTTCTTCCGCTGGCATTCGAGGCAGTTTTGTATGAATGTTTGTATCTCCTTCTTCATGGTTTTCCAGTAGTATTGATGACGTACTCGACTGTATGTTTTATTGACCCCTTTGTGTCCGGCGATGGCAGAGCAATGGTTTTCTCTGATGATGCGTTCTCGTTCGGTTTCTTCGGGGATTCTGACTGTTTGCGAGGTTATTGTTAATGTGATGTTGAATTCTGAGAGGTACGTGTTCAACAGTGCCAATATCAGGTTCCAGGGTTCTGTTCCGAGCGTGAGTTGTTTTGCGATGCAGATTGTTTGGAGATTCATTTCGCGTACGACGTCTTGTAGGGAGGCGATGCACTCTTCCAGGATGGATGGATCGGGTTGCATGAGAACTCTCTCTTGTAGCGCTAGGGCTATCAGCAATCTATTTCTGTTGTCGAATACTCTGGCTCTTCCGAGGGTCAATTGCGTCATTTGTGGCAAGATATTACCCTGGTCAAGGTTTTTTGCTCCTGCGTCGCAGGGTTCTCCTCTCGTTGTGACGAAGAATACATGGTTGTCGTGGATCAGGGTTAGAGGATCGTTGGACTCGATAATTCGGAAGCCGGATTCGTTATCGGGTGTTGTGGTGATCGGCGGTTCGTCTTCTTCTGATGAAATACTGGTTACCGAATCCGTGTCGGTATAAGTACTGCGTATATGTTCATCCGATATTTCTTCTTCTGGCAGTGAATCGTTTGCAGACGTCGATGCCTCGGTAGATGGAGATTGGGTTGGTGTATAATCGTCGTCATTTCCCACTCTTTCAGGTGTCAGTGTGTCTGGCGTAGTACTGGTTGATTCGTTCGATGGTGTTGTCGATTCTCGTGGAGGCGTGTATTTATGCCTCTTTGGATTGGGCACGTCTTCGTCGGAATCGCTGTTGCTGGTTGATCGGGCCCTTATGGGTAATATTTTTGCGTGGGTGATACGTGACAACGCATCTGCGATGTAGTTGGTTTTCCCCGGTTGATAGCGGATTTCATAGTCGTATTCTGCTAGTTTTAGTCTCCATCTGACTAAACGAGACGTTGGATCTTTTACACTGTGTAGCCATACCAGTGGTTTGTGGTCGGTGAACAGTGTGAAGAGTTTACCATACAGGTAGGGCCTGAAGTGTCCCACGCAGTATACGATGGCCAAGAGCTCTTTCTCAATCGTCGAGTAATTTTCCTCCGCGTTATTTAACGTTCTTGAGGCGTAAGAAATTGGCAATTCCTTTTTTTCGACGGTCTGGCTGAGCACTCCCCCGATGGCATTGCTGGATGCATCTGTTGTGACGTGGAATTGTTTACTGAAATCGGGGAATTGCAGGATCGGTTCCGTGGTCAGTTGTTGTCGTAGGTATTCGAACGATTCTTGTTCTTTAGGGCCCCAGGAGAACTTGTTCTTCTTCTTTAAGAGGTTGGTGAGAGGTTTCGAGATTTTCGAAAAGTTCGGTATGAACTTCCTGTAGTATCCGACGAGTCCAAGGAATCCTTTGATTTTCTTGGGATTGTTTGGTACGGGAAACTGTGCTACTGCCTCGATTTTCTTCGGGTCGGGTCGAACTCCATTCTCAGTGATGATGTGTCCCAAGTATGCCACTTCTTTTCGTAGAAACTCGCATTTTCCCGGTTGGAGTTTGAGATTGGCCTCGAGCAGTTTTTCGGCTAATTTCCTGAATTTGATTTCGTGTTCTCTGATGGAGCTTGCGTATATGACTATGTCATCCAAGTATATGAACATCTCTATTCCTTGGAGTCCGGAGAGGATATGGTCCATCAATCGTTGGAAGGTGGCGGGTGCGTTTCTCAGGCCGAATGGCATTCGTTTAAACTCATAGTGCCCATGAGGAGTGGAAAATGCTGTCTTCTGCATGTCGGATTCGTCCATCGGGATCTGGTGGAATCCTGACGCCAAGTCGAAGACAGAGAAATATTTAGCGCCGCCTAATTGGTCTAATATATCCGTAATGTTGGGTAGCGGATAGGCGTCGGGTATGGTTTTGGCGTTCAATAGTCGGTAATCGATTACCATTCGCCATTTCTTTTGACCGTCCGGCCCCGGTTTCTTGGGGACTATCCAGATGGGGGAATTGTATGGTGATATCGATGGCCTTATGATATTGTTGTCGAGGAGTTCGTTGACTTGCTTATTCACTTCTTCTTTGTGAATCGGCGGAAAGCGATATTGTTTTACGTTTATTGGTCGGTCATCCGTCGTTGTTATCCGATGGGTGATTGCGTTGGTGCATCCAAGTTGACTTTCGGGTAGATGAAATACGGCGTTATATTCTTTCACAAGGTTTCTGACGCTGGCTTCTTCCTCCGCATTTAAATGTTCCGTGTTTAAATGTTTCATGATCTCGGTTGTTCGGTCATTGGCGTACGGGTTTGTATCGGATGATATTGGAGATTTAGTATCTTGGTGAGTGAGATGGCCAGGGAATAATGAGACGGGATTCGACGTATCCTCAGAGGATTTTTCTTCACAGATAGATAGAATCGGCTTGGATTCTTTAGAATAGAGCTCCGACATGCGAGAATTAGTAGAATTAGAATTGGAATTTGGTTCGCATGCCTCTGGAGAAGATTGAGACTTCACGCACAGCACACCTGGATTTGGTAAAGATTCAGTGAGTGGGTGTACTGTGGTGGACGAAATAGAAATAGAAGAAATAGGAATAGAAGAGATCTGTGAAGAAGGAATCGGTAGAGGTTCCTTGAATTCCTCGAACTCCTGGAGTTCGACGTTAGGTTCTCGCAGCATGACATTTTGATTTGTTGTATTGACTGCGGGGAGGTAGGATTTCCCTTGTTTCGATTTTATTATGGCGTGTCCCAAATGGACCCCTTCGCCGAGATCTTGGCGCGGCACGTAGCCTTCGTCAAGGTTTGGATTTAGAATGTGTACTGGAATGACCGTTTTGGATCTTGCCGGAAGCGTAATTTGTTTGTGATTGAGAAATGGAATAGTGGTGCCATGGAAACGGAGACAATTTTCTGAGTAGACGATGTCGACGGATTGATTTCGGAAGAATTCGGAGCCAATGATGCCCTTTTGAGGTATCGGTAGGTCGTCGGCGACGACGTGAAACGTCACTTTGTGATTGAATATATTAATTTCGAACGTGCCGAGAGTGGTGATGGTATGGCTCGTGATGCCCGTGATGCTCACTTTTTCTTGAGCGTTAATCAGCTCGGGTTTACTCAAAGCTTCTCGCTTTATGATGTTTATCTCTGATCCGGTGTCGACCATGGTTTCTGTTGCTTCTTTGAGATCAGCGGAGTGCAGCATTATTGCGGGTACGACCAGAGCTGATTTCAATTGGACTGCACATGCTCGTGTTCGTCCTGGTTCTCTTGTTTCGTGACTATCGGGAGGGCGGAGCGCGTCTGTTGTGCTGGTGCTCCACGATACGCGCTCGTAGTTTCTCGTGGGCGATCCTCGTTTCCCTGAAACCTTTGATTATTGTAGGCCCGTTTCCTACACTCCGAAATTAAGTGGCCCGTCGCTTTGCAATAGGCACAGATTTTCGTTCCTGCGCCTTGGAATGGTCGGGTGTTAGTTGCGTCGTTGTTGGCGACGCGGCGTGGTGGATCTGGCCATCGAGTTGGTCGACCTTGAAGGTCGTGCATGGGGCCGCGGGGCGGTCCACTGTCGCGGGGCGATCCATAATCACGGGGCGGTCCGTAGTTACGGGGCGATCTATAATCGCGGGACGGTCCTTGACCGCGAGATATTCCGTGGTCGCGACAGGCACGGGCTTCATGTCCCGGTCGGAGGCACATTTGGCACGTGGTTGGCGTCGATCGCGGGGCTGTTGAAAATCTTCGGCTGTCTCTCTCCATTTCTTTCGTGATTTGGATGGCGGAGTCGAAGGTCTCGGTTAAACCGTAACAGCCCTCGTGACGTATTCGAGTCCTCATGGTAGGGGGTAGCCCGTCCAGGAAGGACTCCAGAGTGAGGTCGTCGATGTCGTTGACGTGATTGTTACTCAGCGTACCGTATCGTTCCTTTTCGCCGTCGATAATAGCGGAGTTTAGATCCTTGACTCTCGAAATGTAGTCGAGGATATGTTCCTTGGGCTCTTTAATTATGTTGGCCAATTCGCCTCGGTAATGATTCGGAGTTTTTGAAGGTGAGAAGACGTATCTCAGTCTGTTGATCAATTCGTCTACCGATTGATGTATTTGGTCTTCGACGGCCAGAGCTGCGTGTCCTTTCAACCGATTACGTAACAGTTTGGCCAGGTTTGGCTCAGCTTTCGCAGGCAGCATTTCACGAGCCCGCTTACATGCTCGTGCGAATTGAAAAACGGTGATATTCTCGCCATCGAAGTGAGGGACGGTTTCCACTGCGTCCTTCAACGTAATTCGTCCGTATTCGCGGGATGAATGGGCCTCAATTCTGTGCGCGATCCTGTCCAGCGGCCTTGAACGATCGGGTGTCGGACTGCGCTCGGATGTGTGGGAGTTTGCTGGGCTGCCCAGATTCTCGATCATTTCCTGCAGTTTCTTTAATTTGTCGGCCAACCCTTCGACCGCGGTGAGGTTTGCTGCGGGTTCGGATTTTACGACAGGGACTCGCTCACGTCCTTGATGTGCGTTGTATTTGTCGAGCAGTTCTTGGTGTCTTCGCCCCATTGTTTCGAGTTGTTCCAGTAAAACGAGCTCCCTCGCTGTGGCCTCATTGAGAACCGACTGTACCGATGCAGGGTTGCTTGGATTCGACGTTCGAGACATCGTGTATGTTGAAAATTACGCAGGATGTGGCAATTGTGGGTGCTCCGTTGAGCAATTCGAAATCCCACCGCTGCTGTCACCAATGTAACGTCCGAGGTCGGGCGTTAGAAGGAAAAATGGGAACGATTCGGATTCGCGCTTTCGATTTCTCGCTCGCGACTCGCGGTGACGTGGGAGAGTACCACGCAGATCCCGGTCCGAGTGAAATTTTATCGGTATTTTGATATTCGATCTCGAGAGAGGTTTTGATTCGGGATTTAGGGGGGCGCCCGAACGGCTGGACCAAGTCCGCCTAATTCGGGTTGGATCGTTGGCTCGAACGGCTGGACCAAGTCCGCCTAATTCGGGTTGGATCGTTGGCTCGGACGGCTGGACCAAGTCCGCCTAATTCGAGGGAGAAAAGGATAGCGGGTTCTTGTAGGTACGCGATTTTCACTTCACTCGCACTTCGTTCCTGTCGCACGCACACACGTCACTTTTTGAGTAGATTGTTGTAAAACCGTACGTGAATCGTAAGGAGAATTTGGTAAACGGAGGCGTTCTCTCAGATCACGGGTGTTAACTATAAATACTTTATAGCGTCCCAATTTGTTCATCAATGAGAACTGGTTTATGGAATTCGGAACGTTGTAAGCGTAGATTAGAAAAGCTACGCGAATATTGAATAGATATTCTGTGCTACGTTCGTGACTCTAGATTAAACAATCTCGACCGACTGACTGACGATTTTGAAGTGCTCGAAATAAATTAATGAATTTGTATCTGACTGACTAAGAGACTAAGAGACTAAGAGACTAAGAGCCTAAGAGCCTAAGAGCGACTAAAAAAAGGGGGGCTCTGCTCTCCGGTCCTGGCTTTTTATAGGACTGTTGCCAGGTGGGTTTGTGGTGGGGAGATAATAGGAAGAATTTCGTGGTTGAGAGAGCAGGCAGTGGATCAGTGGGGGAAACAATAAGATCTTATGCCTGAGTGAGCAGGCCTTGAAATTGTTATTTCCAAAATCATTGAGGCTTGACGAGATCGCATTCCAAAGTGATGACGTCAGATGAAATCTTGTCAGACTTTAATATTAATTAATTATGCGTTTGTTTGTGACGCAAATATAAGGAGCGAGTCCGGTGACGGACGTTAGGACGTTACAAGTGCAAACAATAAAAATCGTTTAGTTTATAAATACATATAAAAAAAAAGAAAAAAAACAAGAAGAGAAAGAAGTTGAGTTGAGGAGGATTCGAACTCGAGCCCTCCGTAGGATCGAGCAGAGCCTCTAACACCGTGACCATACAACATACTTGTGAGAAGCTTCTTCTTTCTATTACTTGACTCCAACAAACTAGCTTCACACGTATTTTTCTGCATCAATGTAAGCTATTTCCTAGAATATAATTGTTTAGACTTCCAACTGTAATCATATATTAGAAGATTTAGTCGCATTTGTACATGTATCAGCTTTCCCGTACAAGCGCCGACTTCCCGCTCGCTCCCGTCACTAGCCACCGCAAGGGGACTCGGCCGCTGCGCCGCACAGTGGGCCAGAATGGCTCGGTAGCTGTTCATGAGCTAAAAAATGAAAGTCCTCATATCGATTTTTAACCAATGCACAGTGATTCTTAAATGTCCATTACATTCGAAAACAATAATATTAATTAAAGTTATTAAAAACTCTCGTCACAATAAGCGTTCAAAGATCAAACTTTTTCAGATATGATTTATCACCGAAAAAATTCCTTTTCTTCATAACGGTGTCCTGGAAAACCTACTGAAGATTAAGTGCCCAATTTTTTTTTATACGAAGAATGTATATTTTTGTTGAGGACGCACCAGGAACTAAACATTATTGTTCATAATTTGTTATAAAAAAAAATACTGAGTCAACTAAGGAAAATCGTCAAAGTTTTTCACCTTTGACAAGGAATAAGTTAAAAAATGATCAAAAATGATGGCTCTAACAACGTGGAACATTTTCAGCAACATCTCCTCTAAAAGATCCTGCAAAATTCGCGTCCCCCCTCAGACCACCGTGAAAATTATGATAGTTTAAAGCGTCGCGTGACACGCTTCGATCGAAATCGTGGCCAAATTATTCATTATTCACACGAGTTTTCAGACATTTCCGGTGGTGTGACAAAAAAATGTTTCCTACAAAAAGTAATCAGTACACAGTCTTTTACAAATATCAATACAAAAAATTTCCAAAAAAAATTTTTTTTCAATAAAAAATTGTGGTCACCTTCATTATTTATTTATAACTATATATTTTCTATTCAATAATGTTATAGCTGACGGCAAGACGAATCCAACGACCTATTTAATGTGGTCTTTATGTATTGAAATAATGGTGAAATAGGCGTGAACACCCAGTTTTCAAATATTATTCATTATTCACACGATTTTTCAGACATTTCCGGTGGTGTGACAAAAAAATGTTTCGTTCAAAAAGTAATCAGTAGTCAGTCTTCTACAAATTTCAATACAAAAAATTTCAATAATTTTTGTTTTTTAATCAAAAATGGTGTGCACCTTGAATATTTATTTATAACTATATATTTTTTATTAAATAATGTTATAGCTGACGCCAAGACTAATCCAACGATATATTTAATGTGGTCTTTATGTTTTGAAATAATGGTGAACAGCCAGTTTTCAAATATTATTCATTATTCACACGAGTTTTCAGACATTTCCGGTGGTGTGACAAAAAAATGTTTCCTACAAAAAGTAATCAGTACTCAGTCTTCTACAAACCCCAATACAAAAAATTTGAATAATTTCTTTTTTTAAATAAAAAATTGTGGTCAGCTTCAATATTTATTTATAACTATATATTTTTTATTTAATAACATTATAGCTGACGCCAAGACGAATTCAACGACCTATTTAATGTGGTCTTTAAGTTTTGAAATAATGGTGAAATAGGCGTGAACAGCTACCGAGCCATTCTGGCCCACTGTGCGCCGTTACTGATCAAACCGAGCGTTCGCCGGCATACTTCATTTTTTTTGACACTGTTCCACTAAACGGACACTTTTGAAAATTTTTTACAAAATAGGTTAGAATCATAGCAATATTTTAGAATTTTTTGGTAGGTGTCAAGCCAGGGGAAGATAGTGAAAAAAATTACCAAAAAATTAATTAATTATTTTCAACTATAAATAATTAGCAAAAAATTCTGAAAAAAATCTCAAATATAGAGTGTATCTATATCTTTTATTTGCCGTTTATCCCATGTTGATATCTTTTCTCGTTTTAGAGAAAATTGCATTTAAGTGCGGGGGAGTTTACCTCAATATCACCCCTATCGGTAGGGGTAGACATTTGAAATTTTACACAATGTTTTTTTAGACATAAAGCGACGTTTTAAGACAAAAATCAGGAAAATTGGAGCGGGGGCCGCTGGCCCATGCTTATCCGGCTAGACCCTTTACTGATCAAATTTTTTTTCCTCAACTCAACATCACGTTTCTCTTCATTAGTTTTTGCCTGCCATTTCTTTATCCCTAATTTATAGGAAATATGAAGTAAACACTCCATGCTCCTGATATATCCGTGTAGAGTGGACAATCCCCACGAGAACGTCTGTTCATTACAATGCCTGAATTTAATGGTTTCAAAGTTATTCATTTACTTACTAGTTGCCCCACAAATATAACATTTTTGAGTGGAACGGTTCTCAGACAAAGCGTTGCACACTTTACCATCCACCATGGTTTCTTTCAGTTCAACCTTTACTGAGATTTGGTGGCCCTGAAATTCTAGCGATGTCGGTTGCAATTCAGCAATTTGACGCCTAACGTGTGAAACTTCTGCGACTAGTTCTTGCTCGGTTTCTTTGACAAAACGAAACCGTATTGGTCGACAAAATTTAGTTGATGATGTTCGAGGGTTTTCCCAAACAATTCTGCTTTCCCTGTTGTTATTCGTGCCCACCAGAAGGATGGGAACAAAGGATGATACTAAAATATTGGAATCGTCCATATCAAGTGATCCTGATTGCTTATAACGACTATGACTGCCACAACCATCACAACCCCATTTAAAGGTAAATATCAGATCCGACAACTGATTTTCGATAACAAAGTGTGCCAAACGTGAGTTGTCGACCGTGAAAAATCTTCGAATGGTAAGATCAATAATTGATTGCAGCTTAATTTCTGCTATTTGGTTATTCACAGTGATATCCAAACAAGAAGGGTAGCATGATTGTTTTGCCTTCACTAAGATCTTATAGGAAGGGTATATGTTGTGTCCCATTTTTATAGTCCTTTTACGTAAGACACAATATTCCTGTAGGGTTAACTTTAAAGAGACTAGTAAAGCAAGAGCCTGATCGGGCGAAAAAGGAGATGGCTGTGGTTTGCGCCGTTCTGACTCATATAACTTTTTTATTCTAGTAGCTTTACCTGGGGAACTAAGGATGGTTTTTATCATATAGGCTGCATCTTTGTTCCCTGACTTGCGGAGCTTATGCTCGGCTACGAAACAAAGTTCTTCGACAGAATTGTTTAGTAAACCTTGAACTCTTCGCCTTTTGGTCAAAGAACTACTCTCACAAAAATTTTTACGCGGACGTCCCACACTACTTTCTGATACAACTGACAATGAGCTCGAAGAAGTCGAAGGCAAATGTATATCATTTAATATTTCTAATTTTCCATTCAACCAACTTTCATGAGAGAATAACAAATTTGCATATGAATGGTGACATTTCAACCAATATCGACGCAAAACAGTCAAAAATGTCTCAAAACGTTGAAAACAGGTGATGTTAAAGGTCTCAGTTGGACTAGATATGTTCAAGGTATTTACTAGCAGTTCACACAGTAACTGCCTACCTTTTGAAAAAGGGGCCAAAATTGCATTGGCCTCCCTGATTTTTTCTACGAGAAATCTCCTGGTCACCAAAATATTGTTTTATGAAAGTAAATATTCATTATTGTCAAATTATGGATCGTCCATCACATAGTCGACCACCGATCTTCCGAATTGTCACGGGAACGGAATAGCATCCCGCAGCCAGGAAGCGCCCGACGGAAAAGCAAATGGCCGATTTCGAGAAATTAGAGCTTGGTGGGAGGACACTCGGCAAACAAACCGGAGGCGCCGCCAGGACAGTAGCTCTCTTAAACATCTCGTCCATGGTGACGGACTGGAAGACCTGACGCCGTCTCGCCCCGTCAAGGGAGAGCTACCCCGGGGTCGGTGCCCTCGTAGCCAAGAAGAGGAAGCCCCTCCGCCGGTCAAGAGAGCGATAGGCTCCTTGACCAATTTCGTGACTGTCAGCGGCCCTAGGACGCGAAGAGGGTACGCTCCTGTGCCATAGAGTTTGCACCACTGATATACAGGGTGTCCCAAACTAAGTGTAAGTCCCGGAAATGGGAGGTTCCTGAGACCATTCTAAGAGACATTTTCCTTTGCACCAATGTCAACTGCGGCTTTGTTTAGGAGTTATTAACGAAAAACACGGACCAATCAGAGCGCGCCCTGGGCCGCCGCGCCGCGCCGCGCCGGCAAGCGAGTGTCGGTGGTACGCCGTGACATCGCAACGAACAAGAGTTTCTCGATTATGTGAATGCTCTCCGATTTCAATGAGCTTTGGATGTGGTCAAGATCATTATTCTGAACAACATTTCTCTTTAGACTATTTGGCGGTTGGCTTTAGTTTACGAGATAATCGTAAAAAAAGAGAAGAAGCAGAAACTGATTGTATTAAAAACTCACTTATTCAGCCGTAAATCCATTTGCTACTTCCAAATGTGTGTCTTGAAATTTCTCCACACTCACAATCACTGTTCACATTTGTCAACACATAGTTATGCACTAATAATAATTGCCATATCCCTTGTACTGCTGCACAAATCACAACAATCAGGTAAAGCAATCACTAGACCGCGGATTTCATGCATTTGTAGCAAACATGAGTAGGTGCATTTTAATACAGTAGAGAGATTAAAATAATTTCAAAACACCATAGTATTATTTTCAACTTCTTAAAATGATCACAGTGAGAATCGAATATCTGTCTGGCTCCTGTCCCTTGTAATAGCGGCAGCCAACATTAATTTTGCATAAAGATCCGCAGTCTAGTGATTAGTTTAAATATCAATATCAAAAACACAGCTAATAGCAACCGTTAGCTTTGAATTGACAAGTCTTTGGAGATGTGCTCTCTACCGCTGCTCGAACGACACTGATTTTCCGCAACATTTTTCTAAAGAATTTAGGAAGGGCATTTAGAGTGTCGAAATTCGAAATGCACGCTGTAGCACGTTTACGAAAACGACGGGACGGTTAGACGAAAAACAGGATGCTAGAAGGACCGCTGTAAGATTTATGGCAAACACATGTTTAGTTTTTCCTGCAGATTGGTACGCAGAGTCGTTCGGTAACCGCGCGTTCGAAAACGTCATCCGTCCTTTTACCCAGCAAGGGGTAAAAATGTCAGGTCAGCGTACCATCCCTATTGTCCTATACCTTCCTTAAGAAACTCTCTAAAAGAAGGACAGACGGCGTTTTCGAACGGTTACCCATCGACTCTGCGTACCAATCTGCAGGAAAAACTAAACATGTGTTTGCCATAAATCTTACAGCGGTCCTTCTAGCATTCTGTTTTTCGTCTAACCGTCCCGTCGTTTTCGTAAACGTGCTACAACGTGCATTTCGAATTTCGACTCTCTAAATGCCCTTCCTAAATTCTTTAGAAAAATGTTGCGGAAAATCAGTGTCGTTCGAGCAGCGGTAGAGAGCACATCTCCAAAGACTTGTCAATTCAAAGCTAACGGTTGCTATTAGCTGTGTTTTTGATATTGATATTTAAACTAATCACTAGACTGCGGATCTTTATGCAAAATTAATGTTGGCTGCCGCTATTACAAGGGACAGGAGCCAGACAGATATTTGATTCTCACTGTGATCATTTTAAGAAGTTGAAAATAATACTATGGTGTTTTGAAATTATTTTAATCTCTCTACTGTATTAAAATGCACCTACTCATGTTTGCTACAAATGCATGAAATCCGCGGTCTAGTGATTGCATTACCTGATTGTTGTGATTTGTGCAGCAGTACAAGGGATATGGCAATTATTATTAGTGCATAACTATGTGTTGACAAATGTGAACAGTGATTGTGAGTGTGGAGAAATTTCAAGACACACATTTGGAAGTAGCAAATGGATTTACGGCTGAATAAGTGAGTTTTTAATACAATCAGTTTCTGCTTCTTCTCTTTTTTTACGATTATCTCGTAAACTAAAGCCAACCGCCAAATAGTCTAAAGAGAAATGTTGTTCAGAATGATGATCTTGACCACATATCCAAAGCTCATTGAAATCGGAGAGCATTCACATAATCGAGAAACTCTTGTTCGTTGCGATGTCATGGCGTACCACCGACACTCGCTTGCCGGCGCGGCGCGGCGCGGCGTCCCAGGGCGCGCTCTGATTGGTCCGTGTTTTTCGTTAATAACTCCTAAACAAAGCCGCAGTTGACATTGGTGCAAAGGAAAATGTCTCTTAGAATGGTCTCAGGAACCTCCCATTTCCGGGACTTACACTTAGTTTGGGACACCCTGTATATACTATGGATTGGAGATGCTTGAAACAACATGAAGAAGCCTTTGGCATGAAGCGCCACAATCGAGACTCAAATGTACTATGTACTTCCCTTCACCCCGCGATCACCCGCAAAGCTCCTCGTTTTGCCTCACTTCACTTCACTTTGCCCCGCACCACGCCATTCCACACCATCCGAGTACATATATTGGAGTATATGTAACGCTTGGTAACGTTCAGTATTAAAAAGTGTTTGTAATTTTGTGGTATTTTGAACTACAATAACAAAAATGTGTCCTTACACAAGTACATAAATAAAGATAACATAACCTTTTATCAATTCTCAACAGTGTTAATATATTTTTGTTCTAATTTTCATACGATTATATGCGTAGATTTCCACGAGACGAACCACAACGTAAAGAGTGGTGGAAACAAATTGGTTTGGATGGACTAAGTGTTCGAGACAGTACTCGATTGTGTTCAAATCATTTTACGAGACTGTTTTATAGAGCACCACTGTAACCGGAGATCTTTGAAACCAGGAAGTGTGCCTACAATTTTTAAAAGAGAGGCAAGGTTTCAAAAACAACAGGACGTTTCGGTTGAAACAAATTTTACAGGTAAAAAAGTATTTCGTCATTCATAAAAGTTATTAAAACTATGTATCCGTTATAAAAGTATACATATAGAAATTAATAGTTAATGTATTTGAATGTTTTTTCTTTTACAAATTTTTCTTTCTGCTTTAAATGTAAATACTATTATTGATATATCCAAAGTTATATCTTTTTCAGATAAAGCTCAAGATGTGGCTACAATGTCTAAAAAAGAAAACGATGAACCGCGGAGGAATATTTTGATGGAAATTAATTCTATAGGTAAGAAAGAGTGTCTATGTTGACAAAAGGTACAAATTAAAATTGCTTTACACCTCTACATTAGTTTATGCAATGAATATTTCAGATAATGACACTGGGCCAGCCTCAATAACTGAACAAATCCCTGAGGCAAGCACAATAGTGGGATACAGTGACTCACCTACAATGAGCAAAGATATCCGTAAGTTGAAATAAGTTTCAAATACACTATTTAAGTTAATTATATATAGTATTAAAAGAAAATTTGTAGAATTATTATTGAGATATTGAAAGTGGTATGAAATGTTAACGTTCATGGACTAAAATCTCTGTGTACAGTGAGTACTGACCATTATTTCTCATTGCAGTTAGCCAAGAGGAATGTTTCTCACCAACCAAAACACACATCTCAAAGAAGACAAAATATGAATATGTAACAGCACGTGATATTCTTTTCCACGACCACCACTATGAGGACACTCCACGCACTATGAAGAGGAAATTAAACATTTTACGAAAAAAATTGGACACAACAACAAAAGAAAACAAAGTGTTAAAAGAATCAATACGACGTCTTAAAAAAAAGGTGAACTCCTTGCAGGATGTAGTGGAAGCACTATGACATGAAAAATTATTGCCTGATGATGCCTACTATGATCTATCTGCGCATGAAGATGTTCCTTTAGAATTATTTAACCGCATTGTCGCGAATAGGAAGAACAGAGGTAAACTTTCTAGGGAGAAATATCCTCCAGGTCTAAGAGCTTTCGCACTAACTGTGCATTTCTATTCGCCAAAAGCATATGCTTACATCAGAAAAACATTTGATTTGGCGCTTCCACACCCAGAATTCTATAGAATTCTTTCCTACAATCTCTCACCACGGATGCGAGAATGGGATCGTAGTATTCATGATTTTTGGATAAATGCGACTGACTTGGACTCACATGATTCCCAAGATCAGGGATGGGCACGGGTGGGGCCCCTCAAACGCCTGCTTCTCCCACCAACCTATCTTCCATGCATCGCGCGCCTTCGTCGCATAGGCCGCGATGCGCAAGCCTTCGCGAGACATGCGCACTGCTCGCTACTGGCGAAGCGCGTTCTTTCTCCATGGTAACGGTGGAGCTGGTGGGAGGCAGTGGGCGCTGTGGTGTGGACAGTCTTGCCTGAATTGAGGCAAAAATGCCCATCCCTGCCCAAGATCATTGTTTCTAGAAGTCAGATTTATTTGTATATCTTATTGTAAAATTAATAAATTTATTTTATTATTATTATGAATTTAATTTCATTTAATGCTCCTCCTACATCTCCTTTATTCCAAACAATAAAGCAAACGACATAACTTTACAACTATTTCAAATTCACTTTTTGCGAACTTCATTAATCGTAACTTAGTTTGTTTAATATTACATTTATATATTTGTATCACTATTTTCATGAATTTCATTTGCTCTGATTAACTTTTCTGAATTTCAATTATCATACAAGCTGTTCAAAATTGAATTTAGCACCAACTTTTATAAGTCGCGGCACGTACATGTATGGCTTGATCAACGAGCGAATGTAAACCAAGCGAATGTAAACAGAACCGTCATTCGCGGATCACTGGCGACAATAAGATGCGAACCAATAATTCCGCAGGTTACATTTGTATTCTTATGTAAAACGGATGTCCGTACACTGCGTGCTAGTCTCGCTCTCAGTTCGCTCTGACTCTGATAGCGACAACACGTGTTTCTTAAATCAATTTAGACCGCCATTGAGCAACCAGAGTGAGAGAACTGGTCTCAATCATTTTTTCAACCGAGTTAATTTATCCGCCGTGTGTTCACGCAAATGACTTCTAACACCGATTGTTTAAATAACTATTCGGACAATCATTTGTTGCTCTGAAAGCAAACCACGTTTGATCAAGGTTATACCGACATTACCACCAACGTTCGCGAGTCTCAGGAGTGAAATAAAGACATCACGTGTTCACAATTAATCATTCGCAATTATTTCGTTTCAACCACCTCGAAAAGCAAATCCCCCATTTTGGGATACGATCCAGCCTAACCAAAACTCAAACATTGGTCCTTCGAGCTGGATTTGCGTCGCGGAAAGATAATTAACTGTGAAACGATAAACAAGTGAACATGAGTGCCTTTCAAGTCATACTAACGAAGCAGGAGTGCGCCATGCGGTCTATTGAACGAGCTCTACCCAACTTCAAAAAACTGGGTAGAGATAAAATGACTGCAGCAGTAACTACTAGCCGAATTCAAACGTTGAAAGAACTCTTCATCGAGTGCCAAATGCTGAATGCCGATCTTCACCACATCGCGGACGAAAAGGAGAAAGCAGGAACCTTATACTTCGTGGAAGACCATTTCGCCAGGTGCGAGACCATTTTCAACGAAACCATGGACTTCATGGCAGAGTTGCTAGCCAACCTGAACCAGGTGCGACAGCCAAGCCTAGCAGGTAACCTAACCACGACGGCGACGACATCACGTCCCGGCGGCCATCTTCCACGTCTGCAAATGCCTACGTTCGACGGAGCCCTCGAAATTTGGGAAAGTTTCCGCCACCAATTCGCATCCATGGTAATTAACAACCATAACCTTAGTAATGTAGAGAAAATGCAATATCTATGCTTAGCGCTCAAAAACGAAGCGAAAGCTGCGATAATGCATCTTCCAATCACCGAAGAAAATTTCGAAATCGCGTGGAATATCATTCAATCGCGATACGCGAACCAGCGGCGGATCATTGCCACGCATCTCCACGCTCTTTTCTCCTTAGCGACAGTTTCAAGCGAATCTCCAAAGGAATTACGCCACCTTCGCGATCGTTTAAACGGATCTATCCAAGCGCTCAAGAATTTAAACCGCCCGGTTGATACTTGGAGCGACATGCTAGTTTTTCTCGGAGTACAGCGTTTGGATCGATCCTCTCGTAAAGCTTGGGAATTGAAGCTGGGAACTTCAACTGAATTTCCCGCGTATACCACACTCGACGAATTTCTCGATTCGCGAATCCGCGCTCTCGAATTTATTACTCCTCCTCTAAAGGAAAAATCGAGTGACCTACCCGTTAAATCAATGAAACAAAAGTTCATTTCCGCGCATGCTGCAACTGCTATTGCAATTATTTGTCCCATTTGCAAGGGAAGTCATTTAATTTACAAATGCGACCAATTTCTCGCGAAATCGCCGCAAGAGAGATACAACTTGATAAAATCGCAACGCCGATGCTTGAATTGCTTCTCCGTGAAGCATGATGGCGCCCAGTGCCGGAGTGCCCACAACTGTAAGGAATGTCGCCAGCGCCATCATACGCTCCTGCATTTTCCTTCCAAATCCGGCAACCAAAACAATGGCGATCTAAAGGACGCAGCGTCTTTAGAAAAAGCCGCCGATGAGTTAAGTACACATTTAGTTACCAAACCATGTACTAACCATTTCGTATTATTGTCAACAGCAAGAGTACATGTGTACTCAACCAGCGGTCACCCTGTAAAGGTACGTGCGTTGCTGGATCAGGGTTCGGTTGCGACATTGATCACCGCGGATCTATCTCGACGCCTTCAATTACAGCGAGATCCGCATTCCATTTGCGTTACCGGAATCGGATTCTCGGTTTCGACGTCCAAGCACTCAGCGATCGTCCGCTTTTCGTCCACGGATGAAGTTGAACCTGCATATTCGACAACGGCAATTATACTACAAAATATAACAAGGTATACGCCGCACTCCACGTTACGCATTACTAATTTGGATTACCTTGCAGGGTTGAAACTCGCCGACGGGGATCCCATGAGTTCGGATCCAATTGATCTTCTAATCGGAGCTGATCTTTATGGTCAACTGCTTACCGGTGAACTGCGAAGACGAACCAACAACGAGCCCATTGCGCAGTCAACCACATTGGGTTGGATCCTCTCCGGTCCCACAACCCCTTCCTCACTTCCACCGCGAATAGAAGTCAATCACTGCGCGGTTTTCGAGCGACTCGACGAAAGCATTCGGAAATTTTGGGAAATTGAAACTATAAGTGAACAGGCTGCGTTATCCATTGACGACGAAAAATGCGAGATCCATTTTAGGAAAACGCATTCGCGGTCCGCAACCGGACGGTACATTGTTCGGTTACCATTTAAAACAGATCAACCGCTGTTAGGAAATTCACGTTCTGCTGCCATAAGACATCTCGTACAATTAGAGAATCGGTTCCGACGCGACAAAACTCTCGCGATCGAATATAAAGCGTTCATGCGAGAGTATGAATCGCTCGGGCACATGAGGCGCGTTGAATCACGTTCACCAACAGAGAGAGCTTTCGGATATTACATCCCCCATCACGCGGTACGTCGCGACCACAGCGAGACCAGCGCAATCGGCTCGTTGATGCCATTTATCGATAACGACGGGCTCATACGAGCAAGAGGGAGACTAAGGAATTCCTCGCTCTCAATTGGAGAAAAATATCCGATTATTCTCCGCTCTCACGAATTATTAACATTAATTATTCGTCATGCCCATCTTCAAACACTCCATGGAGGATCTCAGCTCACTCTATCAGTACTACGAAGAGAATACTGGATCGTAAGAGCGAGATCCACGGTTCGTACCGTTCTTTATAAATGTGTTCCTTGCACGAGAGAAAGAGCCGAAATACCAACCGAACTCATGGGCGACCTTCCGACGGCGCGAGTCACTCCCGAAAGTAGAGCTTTCACCCACACCGGGGTCGACTATGCAGGGCCAATTTCAATTCGTACCACGTCAGGTCGAGGCCATAAAACACACAAGGCGTACATCGCAATCTTTGTGTGCATGGCTGTCAAGGCCATTCACATAGAACTAGTAAATAACTATTCGGCAAATGCGTTCGTCGCCGCGTATCATCGATTCATTTCCCGTCGCGGACGACCTAAAGCAATGTACTCCGACAACGGCACCACCTTCCATGGAGCAAACCGTGAACTCTCAACTGCGATTAAACTAGCCGCGCAAAGCGTAGACTTTGTTAACTCCACTGCCGTGAGTGGACTTCAATGGCATTTCCTGCCCCCCGCCGCACCTCATTTTGGAGGGTTATGGGAAGCAGCTGTAAAAAGCGTGAAACATCACGTCAAACGCTGCATTGGTTCTCACACCCTCACGTCGGAGGAAATGACGACGCTACTGTGTAGAGTCGAAGCATGTCTTAATTCGCGACCAATATCCGCTGTATCCGACAACATTGATGACTACCAAGTCCTGACACCGGGTCATTTTTTGATCGGTACCGCCATTGTAGCTGAACCTCAACCCAGCGTGTTAAACTTAACCGAAAATCGACTATCACGGTGGCAACTTGTACAACGTATTACTGAGAACATTTGGAAAGCGTGGTCCAATGATTACCTCCACACACTACATCAGCGACCAAAATGGAGATCGGTTCAAAGTCTCGCAAAAGTGGGGCAAATCGTCCTCCTTCGAAACGCGGACATGCCACCAAGCATGTGGGAACTCGGGCGTATCATTGCTTGTCACCCCGGAGAAGACAGTCTCACTAGAGTTGTCACAATCAAAACTAGCAAATCAGTATACAAACGTCCTATTGCCAAGGTCTGTTTTCTACCTGTCTCCATTAACGAAGATAAAACCAATAGCAATCCATCCGCTCTCAGTACTACCACTCAAACAATCAAGTGATTGTTCACAAACGAAAAATGTAAATCGCGCTTACTGTCATAATTACCTGTAAAGTCGCATCATGCACAATTATAATTATATCGCCGCATTTCACCGGTGCATTATGTTGAATGAATTCATTCAACAGAGGGGCCGGTATGTTCAAAATTGAATTTAGCGCCAACTTTTATAAGTCGCGGCACGTACATGTATGGCTTGATCAACGAGCGAATGTAAACCAAGCGAATGTAAACAGAACCGTCATTCGCGGATCACTGGCGACAATAAGATGCGAACCAATAATTCCGCAGGTTACATTTGTATTCTTATGTAAAACGGATGTCCGTACACTGCGTGCTAGTCTCGCTCTCAGTTCGCTCTGACTCTGATAGCGACAACACGTGTTTCTTAAATCAATTTAGACCGCCATTGAGCAACCAGAGTGAGAGAACTGGTCTCAATCATTTTTTCAACCGAGTTAATTTATCCGCCGTGTGTTCACGCAAGTGACTTCTAACACCGATTGTTTAAATAACTATTCGGACAATCATTTGTTGCTCTGAAAGCAAACCACGTTTGATCAAGGTTATACCGACATTACCACCAACGTTCGCGAGTCTCAGGAGTGAAACAAAGACATCACGTGTTCACAATTAATCATTCGCAATTATTTCGTTTCAACCACCTCGAAAAGCAAATCCCCCATTTTGGGGGGGGGAACGAACGCTTCCCGTTCCGTCCTCGATAATTAGCTCGCATTCGTTTCGGGAATGCTTTGAGGTTTCGAGATTATTTTGAGAGAGTTTTCGTCTTTAAATTACGTGCGATAGAGTGTCCTAAGAGGAGTCGCGTTTCGTGAGAGTAATCTATTCGGTATCTTCGCGTTTCGCGTGTCTCTCGCCGAACATCGTATTGTTTTCGTCGGCGTTCGATCGCGTAATCGTTAGCGTACGCGTCGGGGCGAATCACGTGCGGAAGTCATCGCGGCAGTCTCGCAGTTCGCCGATCATCTGCGCCTCGCGTTTCCGAAGTTCTATTACGAAAGAAACGGCGATAAATTCTAGCGATATCGTCGCGAGGAAGAACTGTAGGACAACCGCGCTGCGAACGACCATCTACTCGCTATTCTGTATGAAGAGCGCGGGCTCTCGGGTCGCGGCCACGTGGCCGCAGATTCTGTAATTTACCGACTGCTACAATAAATAGCTCGAGACAATATCGTATTCGAATTATTCGATTCCCTGTGAGATCCGTCCTGCCGAGAGGGCTGTCCTAGTCATCCCGTGTTCGAACCATCTGGCCTAGTCACGACGTCACTTTCGATCCGCGTATCTCGAAGATTCGACTCTCGACCTCGGCTTCTCCGAGCTCGAGCATTGTTCCGCGTTTCGTGTGGCATCCCTGCGGTGCCTGGCGCCCGAACCTTTCGTTTTTCGTGAGAAAATCGTCGAATCTTCGAGTCTCGTTTGTCTCGGGCGGACCGCGTGTACTCGGCTTGCACGCGGCCTGGTCTCAGCGCCTGCAAGGCCCGAAGTTAACCGGCTTTCGCGAGTCAAACCGCTCGTCAAAAAAAGGTTAACGTGACAATATATAAATAATAATAAAACCTATAAATAATAAAACTATTCTCACGAGCTATGGAGTACATAAACGAACGTTAGTATTATATTATGTTATATTTCCATCCACTATTTTATTTGATTATTATCAATATGTAATTATATGCATATTTTGTCAAGTCATCCCACGTTATTTGATGATTGACATTTTGTTATTTCCAAAATAAAGGCATTACGTTTTTCAATTATTATTTCAAAGAACATGTACTGACCGAAAATCTAGTTTTTTTCTCTTATTATAATTATATTTTCTTTTACAATAATAAAGTTATTCAGTTTTTGTTGTTAAATAAAGTTATGGAGGGTGGGAGTGAAAAACTGTACTTGAAAAACCGTACACGCCAAGGTTTTTCTTACAAGAAATCATTAAAAGCACTTTCTGAATTTTGAACAGCTAGATCGGCGATCGGCCGCACTGTGCGGTGGCGGGGTAGGGGGTCGCGCGGGCACGCTGCTGGGCCTTCTCTCTGATGTCCTAGGTGGCGCACGCGCTGGACGAAGCGGTCCAAGATGGCCTCCTTATCCCTTGGCATAGCGATGGATCGAAAAGTGATAAATTATGCTAACGCGGCAGGATAATCACCGAACTTATTATCGCTAATAGTCACAGACAACTAAAACTGTACACTAGACACTCTTACATCACTCTACGGGCTTTATACAGGGTGATTAAGACACTATCGTACGGGACTCTTAACACGCGTGTTGCTGCTACGGAAGCTGCGCCCTCTCCCCCCACGGGACACGAACCCCGACCAATCTCGTGGTAGACATTCACTCAACCCGCTCGGCCACCGACCGCTGTGACAATAGGTTTTCACTCATGGAATATAACGCACATGTCACATTTCAAAATCGATTTTCTCGAAAACAGGTTCGCGTTGGCGGCTAAAACGAATTGGATAGTTCATGAGGGTGCGTAAGCTATGTCCACACAAAAACTCGTTACGATCCGGCGTTTTCGATACGTGAGGTCTACTCGTTAGATGGTTTCGACTTCCATATGTTATTCCATTATTCTTTGATTTCTTCTCTTACGTAATTGATAACTTCTTGGAGCGGGATTGGGGTTGCTTGTTGTCCTGCCTGTAGGGTGGTACCCTCTTTGGCTCTCAGGTCTGCTTGTGTGTATCCAGCTGTTCCTTGGTGCGAGGGGATCCATATGATGAATATCTTTTTGTTGGTAGCGGCAAGTGCCGTATATGATGTTAAGGTATTTCTAATGATTTCGTTTTTGTTGTGTTTCGCGGTATTTTCTAAGGCTTGGCCTACGCTCATAGAGTCGGTGTATATTGCGTGGGCTTGGAAATCAGAGGTGTATATATGTTTGAGAGCGTCGTGTACTGCACAGGCTTCAGCGGTAAAAATGGATGTTTGTATACGTTCCGACGTTGTCCCTTTTCCGTACGGTTTTATGGCCGACGAAAAACGGTCAACCCCGAGATTTTATAGGCGCTGAGGCCGGGCCGTGCGCGGCTGTGCGGACACGGTCCTCTCGGTGCAAAGGTGGTCTTCGAAGGAGGCTCGAACGGACGACGCGATACCAGTTCGGGCGCCAGGTATTAAAAAATACCACGCGAAACACGATAAAGTCCTCGTGCTCGGGGAAGCCGAGCCCGAGAGTCGAGCCTCCACGAAACGCGGCGTGAAACAATGACACGAACGGCCAGATGGTTCGAACACAGGAGGTAACGGGGACAGCCCTCACGGCAGGGCGGATCTCGCAGGTCAAGAAACAACTAGGCGAAATAGGCTCTATTCATTTAATGGTCGTCAAATAAAATATACAGGCGAGCGGCCACGAGCCCGCGAACCGGGAGCCCGCGCTCCTTGTACGCTTTTGCGAAAGATAGTCGTTCGCCGAGCGCGTTAGTCGATCTTAATTTTATCGCGAAAGTACGGTACTACGGTACAAAATACGATTCTCGTCGATACAAAATTCCGCGAGACGCAGATGAACGGTGCAATTACGAAGACTGTCGCGAGAGCCGGATACAAAACGAAATTGACTACGTGAGATGAACAATCCACGACCGTACGCGTGATACGAGACGCGTACACCGCCGCGGGGTCACGAGCAAGTTCGCCGACGCTTGTTCGGCTAGAGACAACGAATCGAATCGGGCTACAAATCCGCGGCTGTACGATTTCGATACAACACGTAGACCTCCGCGTGAATACGATAAATGACCGCCGCTCTACCCAATCGCTTCTAACGCAACCGACTTTTCGAACGGAAGACTATTCGAATCCGACGCGACTCCTGAGGAAGACTTCCGATCTTCGAGATTAAGGGATCTATCTTCGCGAATGCTCACAGCGTCCTTGAGGAGGACGCGAGCGAGAAGGCTCGAGGCGCCCTGCGCCTCGGCTTTAACGACATCTCCGAGGACGAGACGAACACGTGTCGTCCTCGCGCGAATACTACGAGCCACCACGATTAACGAATCCAGAAATCACAAAGTCGACTTACCATTGACGATATTCTTGTCTACTACTCAAAACTGGCCCCTGACGCTTTGCCGACGGTTGCCCCTCGCTCGGAATTCCGCGCTGAACAGGAAAGCCCGGACTCGACGCGAAACATCGAGATTCGGTACGAACGAAATTGTCGAAAGCCAACAGCGTGACTATCCTCTACGGGTCTCTGTGCGACAGTGATTCCTCGATCCGCATCGACGGAACGCATCGATCCTGGTTCCCCCCACTCTGAGCGTATTGCCGAATTTTCCGATAGGTGCCGTCCGCAACGCAACTAGATTGTCGCAGGATCGTAACTACGAAAAAGTCCTAGGGCCCCAGACTTTACGCAACTAACTATTTCACCGCGACAATTGAATTCACGCTCGCCCTCGGCGAGCGGATTGCATAATCCTCGTCAGCTAGCCCGTCACACCACCCACGCTGAGATCCTAGTTGAGCGGGATGAGGCGGCGGCGGAACTCTTGAATGTTGATGTTCGCCATAGGATCTCTTCGTCCCACGACGACGCCTCCGGGTTTGTTCGCCCGTGTGTGGTGACTTATTTGCTGCTTCCGGCGCCGGATTTGATCGTAACGGCCATCCTTTAAGTCGGTAGTTGATCCTTCGGTACCTTTTCGGACTCGTACGCTTTCTCGATTTCGATATTTTCCTGTAACGTCGTACTCCGTACGCACAACAGATGGCATTAGTACTGTGTTACGAAATCGGAAGATTTGCCTCATGGAGTGTTCTTATGTTCTGCGGGTGGCTTTCGTGACCGTAAGACAGGCATGAGCAGAAATAGCGCCGAAGCTAGGGAATTCTCGGAGGACGCCTACTTCTCCCGCCCGCGCGTCTTGCTCCCCGTTGGGGCCATAGTCCCGCGGAGCTCCTCAGGCCCGTACCTACCGCACGCCGTATGCACTGCGCGTGGCGCGTTGGGGCGACTCGCGTACCCATAGGTTTCCACATTACCCATGAGGTACTATGGTCAATGCGTTTTTTTTGTAAGTGGTTTCCCCTATAGGCCTATTCCACTGCGCGACACGATAATTTTGAAAAAATAAATGTGGAAAATTGTATTTATTACACTGTCAAAATTTTACTGGCAATTAGGAAAGCTTGATTATTTCGCTATTCAAAAAAAACCTATTCAAAAAAACCAATTCAAAGAAAGCTTCACTATTCCGCATGTTCATTAGAACTGCATGGCACATCGGAAATATCAAAGGGGAAGTTGGACGTTGATATTCGCATCAAAGACGTCAGCGAGGAATCGCTCAGCAGTGTACGCTGTTCTGTTTTTATGTTACGCATTTTCGAAAACGAACATTCGCACAAATAAGTCGATCCGAACATTGAGAAAATTCGGATCGCGAAATGACTTCGTCCCTTTGCATGGCACAGTGACAGGTGCAGACATCTTCAGTGCCGTAGAAAAGACTGTTCAAAAATTTCAAATCAATTTTTCCAAATGTTCCGTAGTTGTGACTGATGGTGCAAAAACATGACAGGCACCGGGGGCTGCACGAGCAGTTTAAAAGCCGCGGTTTAAAATTCCCAATGATACATTGTATCAATATTGTATCATCCATCAGGAGGCGTTATTGTTGAAACTTGTGATCAGTGGACAGGTGGATACGAAAAGATGTTAGGTAGTGTACTCTACTAATAACGGCTTTATTAAACGTATTGCTTTAATATGACGCGCCCGACTCATGCGAGGACAACATTCGAACTGAACGCATGTCAACAGTAAATACTGTAGTTCGACATAAGACAAAGCGCGTCTTCTCTCGTCTATTCGGGTTCGCTCGTGTTCGCTCGTGTTCGCTCGTGTTCGCTCGCGTTCGCATGTTTTGTTATACATACGCTTGTTCCAACACTCCCCCTCAAAACGTGAACGTAAATTTACTTACAATATGACATGCCTCTATTTAACGGTTACAGACGTTTAAGAATGAAATACATCTGTTATGACTCGGTCCAGAAAGACCTTTTGTTAACACATCCGCTATCAGATCTTTAGACGCTTTATGGAAAATTTGCACGCAACCGTCCTTTAACTTTTCTCGCACAAAGTGATGCCTTACATCGTGTGACGTTGCAACGTTTGCGACGTCCCTTCTCCGGTGATTTCGCGTAGGTTCGAGAACGGTAAAGGACCGGACCGCCCTCTAACGGGACACGTACCGAGACAGGATTCGAGAGCGCTCCTCTAAGAGATCCCGATATTATCGAGGACCCCATAATGACATCTGTCGCGCGTGCCGAGAACGGCAAGTTTCAGGGCCGTATAGGGAACGCGCAAGAGGAACCACACCCTCCGAATTGCCACGGGAACATAATAGCGTCCCGCAGCCAGGAAGCGCCCGACGGAAAAGCGAATGGCCGATTTCGAGAAATTAGAGCTTGGTGCGAGGACACTCGGCAAGCAAACCGGAGGCGCCGCCAGGACAGCAGCTTTCGAACATCTCGTCCGATACGGACCGACGGAAAATCCTGACGCCGCCTCGCCCCATCAAGGGAGAGCTGCCCCGGGGTCGATGCCCTCGTAGACAAGAAGAGGAAGCCCCTCCGCTGGTCAAGTGAGCGATGCGCTCCTTGACCAATTTCATGATTGCCCGGGGCCCTAGGGCGCGAAGAGGGTACGCTCCTGTGCCATAGAGTTCACGCCGTGGAAACACGCCATCGGCAATTCGGAAAGGAAGTTGAGTGGGGGGAACCGCGTTCGATCCGCTAGGCGGCCGAAAATCGATGGATCACTGTCGCGCTGGCTATCGTACGAACAACACGTAGACGCCTTTTCTCAATCGTGCGAAACCCGAATAATCGTTGCGCCGCGAGAAAGTACAGTGTCCTGTGAGGACTCTCGTGAGCCTAGGACAACGTCCACCCGGGCCTAGCCTTGCTGCACGCTCTATCGGGAGCCGTTCAATTGAATAGGAACGACCAACAGCACGAGAGACGGTAAGTCGCACTTGTGATCCATTCGGTATTTTCGTTGCGCGCCGGCTCGACCTTCGTCGTGCGAGGACGAACGCTTCCCGTTCCGTCCTCGATAATTCGCTCGCATTCCTCTCGGATTGCTTTGAGGTTTTCGTGAATATTTCGGGAGAGTTTTCCTCTGTAACTTGCGTGCGGAAGAGTGTCTTACGAGAAGTCGCGTTCGTGAGAGTAATTCAATTCGGTATCTTCGCGTTTCTCGAATCCTGTGTCTCCTGTCGAGGCGCGTATGCTTTCCGTCGGCGTTCGATCGCGTAATCGATAACGTACGCGTCAGGGCGAATCACGTGCGGAAGTCATCGCGGCGGTCTCGCAGCTCGCCGGTCATCTGCGCCTCGCGTTTCCGAAGTTCGCAGTGAACGAAACGACGGTAATTGTCAGCGGTAACCTCGCGAGCGAAATCGGTAGGGCCACCGCGCGGCGAGCGACCATCTTTTCGCTATCTTGTATGAAGAGCGCGGGCTCTCGGGTCGCGGCCACGTGGCCGCTGATTTTGTAATCTACCGACTGCTGCAATAAATAGCTCGAGACCATATCGTAGTCGAATTATTCGATTCCCTGTGAGATCCGTCCTGCCGCGAGGGCTGTCCTAGTCATCCCGTGTTCGAACCATCTGACCCAGTCGCGACGTCGTTTTCGATCCGCGTCTCTCGAAGATTCGGCTCTCGACCTAGGCTTCTCCGAGCGCGAGTCCTGTTCCGCGTTTCGTGTGGCATCCTTGCGGTGCCTGGCGCCCGAACTTGTAGCTTTTCGTAAGGAATTCGTCGAATCTTCGAGTCTCGTATTGTCTCGGGCGGACCACGTGCACTAGGTTTGCACGTGGCCTGGTCTCCGCGCCTGCAAGGCCCGAAGGTAACCGGCTTCCGCGAGTCAAACCGCTCGTCGGAAAAAGGTTAACGTGACAATCGATATGCTTGGATCTGCCGTGGAAAACCGGATTTTTAGCTAGTCCTATCGCACTTAGGTTATCGTTAAACAAAGGAATATATTTTTGTTTCGAGATCCCAACGGAGCTTAGAAAATTCCGAAGATGAATGGCCTCTTTTGTCGCTTCCGCGAGAGCCATATACTCGGCCTCTGTTTGCGCGTAGGCGATGAAGGGGCGGATAACTAGGACTATCCTGACAAGGATATGCAGTGAGGTGTTGGTTAAAGAAGCCGGATGCTTTGGTCACACAAAAGTCTTTATTGCGAGAAGCAGAATGATGATCACTGTTTTCCTATAATTTTGCGATCAGCACGATAGCGATAGCCACCGATCCGTAATTCGTTAACGATTCACCAAAACGCGATAGGCGCGGTTATAAAGTTGTACGTTCAAACTTAGGAAACGGATTTCGTCGCGTGCTAAAAATTACGTCTGCTTCGTTCAATGTATTCAGCGAGAGTGCTAAAGGACGTTCCGACAGGTCGATCCGTAATCGTAACGGGTACGCGCGGCGCTATCGATCGAGGCGAGAGATCGATTGTTTTGATCGAGCCGCGTTTGTATTCGGACGCTCGACAATCGGACCGTGGAATGGTCGATTCCGGAACAGCCTCCATCGTAGAGAGCGCGACCGTGCGCTGCTTACGCGACTCCCAACTTACAGGTCCGCCGTTCATTACAAAAATAAATCCAGTATAAGATCTTCGATCTTGTATATTCGCTGCCCAGTCGGAGTCTGAGTAGCCTCGCAAAATGCCATCGTCCTTTCGGAAACATAGACCTAAATCCGTAGTACCTTTAAGATAGCGGAGTACTAGCTTCGCCGCAATACAATGTTCGCGACCATAACATGAGTGAAATTGACTAAGTGCGCTCGCTGCGTGAGCTATATCAGGACGCGTGGCTGTTGCCAAATACATGAGGGATCCTACTAGTTCCCTATAAGGAAAATCCTTAGCCTCATCGCTCATCTTTTCTGGCTTCGTAAGTTTTTGGGAAGGATCCATAGGAGAGGAAACAGGGTTCGAATTCTGCATTCCAAACCTTTCTAGCACTCTTTTAATGTAACCGCTCTGTCGCATTTCTATTTCGCCATTTCGATGTTGAAATTCGATACCTAGACAATGATCAATTTTCCCGGAATCTGTCATTTCGAATCTCTGCATCAAGATTTTCTTCACATGCTCTAGCCACGTACTGTTCCTAGCAGCAAGCACTATGTCGTCTACATAAACGGCTAGAATCATAAATTGCTCCCCCTTTCGAAGAATATATACGCACGGATCGGCATTTAGAGGGGTAAAGCCAATACTTCGCAGTTCTGTATCTAAACGAATATTCCACTGCCTACCTGCTTGCTTTAAGCCATATAAGGCCTTCTTAATTTTACATACTTTGTCACCGTTCGAAATTTTACTTAACATCTTTTGTGCTCTCTCTTTACATTCATTCGGTTCGAATGATATAATTTCTCGGAGTGACTCGAGAAGGACACCTGGCAATTCCATGAAAATATCTTTATCAACTTCTCCATTTAAATACGCTGTAGACACGTCCAATTGGTGAACTGTCATATCAAACTCGACAGCCAGTGCCATTATCATTCGAATCGAACTTAGTCTTGTTACCGGAGCGTGAGTTTCTTCGAAATCTAAACCCGGACGCTGTGAAAAACCACGTGCGACTAACCGCGCTACCGCTCCCGCGCAGCGAACACGAGCGAACCCGAATAGACGAGAGAAGACGCGCTTTGTCTTATGTCGAACTACAGTATTTACTGTTGACATGCGTTCAGTTCGAATGTTTTCCTCGCATGAGTCGGGCGCGTCATATTAAAGCAATACGTTTAATGAAGCCGTTATTAGTAGAGTACACTACCTAACATCTTTTCGTATCCACCTGTCCACTGATCACAAGTTTCAACAGGTTATGGGCCCAGTTGGCCCAGGTGGATGTTAAATTACGTTGGAAAAGATTGAATAAGCGCCACGATACGGAATAATATTCGGAAAGTGTTTCGTGAGTGCGTAGTGTGCCGGTCGTTGAAATCAAGATGGCTACTACGAATACGATACGTATCGAACCGTTGGGAAAAGACAATTACGATACATGGAAAATACAAGTTCAAGCGTTATTGATCAAAAACGACAATTGGAAGTACGTAAATGGCAGCACGAGGAGACCCGATGTGACTCAGAGTGCGGAAACGATTGCAGCGGCGCGAGGATGGGACGAAGCAGATGCCAAGGCAAGATCGGATTTGATCTTAGCGATTAGTCCGTCTGAACTCAAACAAGTGAAGAATTGTAAAACATCGAGTGGGATGTGGAAAAAGCTGGAAGAAATTTACCAGTCAAAGGGACCTGCGCGAAAAGCGATATTGCTGAAGCAACTTACATTGCGAAAGATGGCGGAAGGCGACGACATACGACAACATATTAACAGTTTCTTCGATGCCGTGGACAAGCTGGAAGATATGGAGGTAAAAGTTAACCCGGATATGCTGGCTGTTCTATTGTTATACAGTTTGCCCAGTTCGTTCGAGAATTTTCGGGTGGCTATAGAGACAAGGGACGAATACCCTTCACCCGAGGCCCTCAAAATAAAAATACTTGAGGAGAGCGACTCGCGAACGAACAAGGGGGACGAACCATGCGATAGCGCGATGTGGATTCGAAAGTCAAACCGACAAAACAAAACAACACAAGGAAACACAACACATGGTGACAGTTATAATAATACAGAACGAAATAATCCGAGAAATTCTTCGGAAACACGATGTTACCGTTGCAAGAAAATCGGACATCGAGTCAGCGAGTGTCGTACGCGGTTCCGCGGAAAGCAGTATTCAACTGCAGGTATGGTCGAAGGAGGTTTTTCAACCGATGAGGGACCAGACAAGCAAGTTGCTCTTCAGATTGGCGAGAAGACGTACGGACAACCGAAGGGGGCGAAATGGTGTCTCGACAGTGGATGTTCATCCCATATGAGTAGCGAGGAGAAGTCTTTCGAGGCAATGAGGCCGTCTTCGTGTGGTACGTTGAATCTAGCCAACAACGCGTCAACCCGAGTGGAAGGTCAAGGTACGGTTTGTTTATCCACGAAAAATTCCGGCGAAAAGACAATGCTAAAACTTCGCGAGACGTTATTTGTTCCCGACCTTCGCACGAATCTCATGTCCGTCGCGAAAATTACCGATAGCGGATTTGATGTTTTGTTTACAAAACATAACGCCAGAGTGCTAAAGCCTAACGGAGAAATAGTTTTTGCTGCCGACCGAAGCGACAATTTATATTATATTCGCCCTACAGCGTTTCTAGCTGATTTTGAGTCGGAATCCTTAGGCGGTATAGAGTTATGGCATAGGCGTCTCGGTCATATTAACGAGGAAAGTCTGCGGAAAATTAATTGCGGCGGGAGCGTACGTGGTGTGTCATTCGGAAAAGGCGAAAAATTACCGGTCTGCGAAATATGTTTGTGTTCAAAAATGTCTAGACTACCTTTTCCGAAAAGGTCAGATCGCGCGGTTAATGTGCTCGAAATAATACATACCGACGTATGCGGTCCGATTAATGTAAAATCAATCGGCGGCGCGAGATACTTTATAATTTTCATTGATGATTGTACGCGTTGGTGCGAAGTATATTTTCTGCGACAGAAAAGCGAAGCGTTATCTGTTTTTAAGAAATTTAAAAATGAAGCAGAGAATCACACGGGGATGCGAATCAAATATTTACAGTCGGATAACGGGCGAGAATTCGTAAACGACGAATTTAGTAAATACTTAGATTCGTGCGGAATCAAAAGGCGGCTGACGGTTACGCATACACCTCAGCAAAACGGGGTCGCTGAACGGAAAAATAGGACCCTCGTTGAAACAGCGCGATGCTTACTCCTTCAAGCCGGACTTCCCAAACGATTTTGGGCCGAGGCGATCTCTACGGCAAATTATACGCGTAATAGATGCCCCTCGCGAGCCCTTAATGGTGATACCGCTTATCATTGTTGGACGGGTAAAATACCTGATGTTTCACATTTTAAAGTGTTCGGTTCCAAGGTTATCACGTTAAATCGGAACCCGCAAAAACTGAAATTCGATTCACGTGCGGGAGAAGGAATTTTCCTCGGTTATTCGGAAGAGGCGAAGGGATTTAGAGTATGGATTCCAGAGAAAAATCGCGTAGATATTTCTCGAGACATTAAATCCGTTAACGAGACATTAAAGAAGAAAAGTAATTTTTCGGAAATAGATATACAAAATAATGCAGTCGATCCGAAGCTAGAGCAAACAGATCGCGACGGTAAAATAATTGATTATGATGAAAGCATTATTGAAGTTCTTGTCGATCCCCCGCGAAAACCCGAGAGTATAACAATACGTACAAGCGGAGAATCGTCATCTGGATGCGTAGATACAGATAATCTTGCCGATAAAAATAATCTGAGAGACGAGAATCCTCGGAAAGTAAAATATAAGCCGGGGAGACCTCGAATTATACGGACAGGGAGCCGCGGTAGGCCGAGAAAATTGCGTAGCACGGTGGAAATCGAAGATGATGTACAAGTTGAGGAAGGGGATGACGACGTATTTGAAAACGACACTATCGCGCCGTCAAACCTTCCAGAGTCCGCGAGCATTGCTGAGATACCTTTGCGAGATGCACTCTCCGGACCGAACGAGACAGAGTGGCGTACGGCGATTCGAAAAGAAATAATAGCGATGTTGAAAAATGACGTTTGGGAAATAGTTGATCGCCCTCGCGATCGCGAAGTCATTGGTTGCCGTATGGTTCTCTGCGATAAAATTAGTGCTAACGGGCAAGTAAATCGTAGAAAAGCGCGTCTTCTCTCGTCTATTCGGGTTCGCTCGTGTTCGCTCGTGTTCGCTCGCGTTCGCATGTTTTGTTATACATACGCTTGTTCCAACAGTTATGCGGGAAAGAAATAAAGTTATCTTTTGCAATGGAAAAGGTAACCAAAATTATTAATAACATCAGAGGTGGAAATCGATTTCTATCTCATAGAAAATTTCGAGAATTTCTGGAATCGCATAACGCTGCTTACACTGATGTCTCGTTATATTGTGATGTACGCTGGCTCAGTGCAGCGAAATGTTTAGGTCAATTCTTTGCTATAAGAAAAGAACTCATCCTTTTCTTGCAAGAATCCCCAATCAAAAATTCGAAAGAATATTCCCTTCTCCTTACAGACGTGAGTTTTCTATGCGAACTCTCGTTTATTGTTGACCTCACACATCACCTTAGTATTTTAAATTTAAAATTACAAACCCCCAATCAAAGTATTTCGGAATTGTGTAGTCATGTAGATTCATTTCGAAGAAAGTTAGAACTTTTTCAAAATCATTTTAATGCAAATGAAATCATATTTTTCTTCTTCCCTTCTTGTTAATTAATTTTTGACGAATTTGGCACCGAATGCAATTTTAAAAATCATTTGCATATTCTTGAATCGGTAATACATCAGTTCAAAGATCGTTTCGCTGACTTTGATTCGATTAGAATTGATCTACTTCTTTTTGACAATCCCTTAACCGTTAGAATCGAAGAGCAACCCATCGAGTTTCAAGGAGAACTGTGCGATCTTCAGAACGACATTTCTTTGAAAACGAGGGAAGGCAAAGGAGCCGAATTTTTAACTTCCCGATTTTATAGGGAAGTTATTGTAATGACCCCGAAAATCGAGAATCGATTTTTTAGCAGATCTTCACGTTTCATGGTCATTGCAGTCATTTTAGTCTATTTTCAGCAAAATGTTCGTATGTGTGCGTGTGTGTGTGCGTATGTCCGTTTGTATGTTATCAAATTTTTCGTTAACGTTTTCAGAAAAAGTAACAACGCGATCAGGATGATGAATGATGCAATCGATGTGCTCCGCTGTAACTTAGAGCTGATTAGATTTTGGTCCATTTTGGTAAAGTAGTTTTTTATTTTTTTAGTTTTTCGAAAGAAGTTCATTCAACAATGCAATTTATACGAGAGAACGGAAAGTTCCCACCGAAGAAACAAACGTAATTACACAAAAAATTTTTTTTTGTACCTGTAAAATTTCGTCTATATTGTGGTTAGATTTTCAATTGGCCAGAGTAGAAGTGAAAGTAAGAACTCGTTATCGTGATTATATGAAAAATGCAAATATTCATCAAAATTTAACACCAATAATAAAAATATCGAATCAAGTAAATATGTCGAGTGAGGAAAAATATCAAATCACACGTAGTCAATTTCCAGTGGTTCCTGCTGAAGCGATTTCGATTCATAAAAGTCAGGGACAAACATACGAGAAAGTATGTTTGGATTTTTAAAAATCAGAAAGGCGAACTTTACAAATGTTGTATGTAGCACTGAGCAGAGTTTCAAAATTGAGCGCGGTTTATATAAACCTATTTAAAACCAGATCGGTTTCTATCTTTAAATAATTAAAATATTTTTGTACGAAAGGACTAGATATTTTTAAAATTTAAAATTAAAATTAATAAATAATTAAAATTATTATTTTGGCAGAATTAGTGCGTTAAATTTAGAATTTAAATATATATATATAATTTTTATATAGGTAATAATTTATATAATAAGGTTTAATTTATTAATAAATTTAATTTATTTAATTATTTTAATTTTAATAATAATAATTAGTATAGCTTTTTTAACTTTATTTGAACGAAAGGTATTAGGGTATATTCAAAATCGTAAGGAGCCTACAAAAGTTATATTTTTAGGGTTATTTCAACCTTTTAGAGATGTAATTAAATTATTAAATAAAGAAATATTTTTTTTGGATAAAATTAATTGAAATTATTATATATTGATACCTATAGTGTCTTTAATATTGTCAATGATATTATGATTAGTTTATCCTTTTTATGTTAATATTTATCATATAAATATAGGAATTATTATTATTTTATTAATTATAAGAGTAGGGGTGTTTCCTATTATATTGGGGGGGTGGGCATCTAATTCAAATTATTCTATATTAGGGTCTATACGTTCTGTAGCTCAATCAATTTCTTATGAGGTAAGGTTATTTTTAATTATTTTTAATTTAATTTTATTGGTTGAAAGATTTTCTTTATTAAGATTTTTAAAATTTCAAGGTAGAGTTAAATTTTTATATATAGTTTATCCAATTTATTTAATATTTATGGTAAGTATATTAATTGAATTGAATCGAACTCCTTTTGATTTAGTTGAAGGGGAATCTGAGTTGGTTTCTGGGTTTAATACTGAATATTTTAGAAGGTTATTTACATTAATTTTTATATCAGAATATTTAAATATTATTTTTATGAGGTTTTTAATAACTATTATATTTTTAGGGGTACATTTGTTAAGAATAAAATTTATACTCTTTATATTATTACACATATTTTTTATTATTTGAATTCGTGGTGTTTTACCTCGGATTCGTTATGATGAATTAATATATATATGTTGAAAGAAATTTTTATCTTTATCTTTAATATATATATTAATTATTTTAAGTATAAAAGAATTGATAATTTATATTACTTTAAGTTAATAGATAAATTTATATCTTAAGAATATTTTCAAAATATTTGCCTTGGGCTTATTAACTTAATAAATATCTCACATAAAATTAAGTAAAGGGGAAATAATGAAAAATAAAAAATAAATAATTGTAAATAAAATTCTTAAATTAATAAATGGTATTTCAATTAATTGCCCTCCTAATCAAGTTAGTATAATAAATGATAAAATGAAAATTCAAAATGAAATTTTTCTTAAAAAGTAAAATTTTCTTGACGTTATATTGTTGTAATTTAAAAATGGTATAATTAATAAAATTAAAATAGATGAAAATAATCCTAATACCCCCCCAAATTTATTGGGGATAATTCGAAGAATTGTGTAGGCAAATAGAAAATATCATTCAGGTTTAATATGTTCAGGGGTAATTATTGGATTAGCTATAATGAAGTTATCTGGGTCTCTAAGAGTGTATGGTGAAATTAAAGTTATTAATAAAAAAATAAAAATAATTAAAGTGTATCCAAAAATATCTTTAATTAAGAAGTAAGGAGTAAAATATGTTACGTAGTATTTATTTATTGATCCTATAGGGTTGTTAGATCCTGAATTATGGAGAAAATATAAATGAATGATAACAAAAATTAAAATAATAAATGGGAGAATAAAATGAAATGTATAAAAGCGATTTAAAGTTGCATTATTAATTGAGAACCCCCCTCAAATTCATTCAAGTAAAATTTTTCCAAATTATGGGATAGCTGACAATAAATTTGTAATTACTGTCGCCCCTCAAAATGATATTTGTCCTCAAGGTAGAACATACCCTAAAAAAGCGGTTGCTATAGATATAATAAAAATAATTACCCCAATTGATCATACTTGAATTAATTTAAATGAATGATAATAAATACCTCGGGCGATATGAATAAATATTATACTAAAAAAAAATGATGCCCCATTTATATGAATTAATCGAATTCATCAACCTAATTTTACATTTTTTATAATATGGATTGTACTATGAAATGCATAATTAATGTTGGGGCAGTAGTGTATAGATAAAAATAATCCAGAAATAATTTGAATAATTAAAAAAAGACCTAAAATTGAACCAAAATTTCATCATGAATTAATATTTATTGGTGTTGGTAATTTATTAAGGGAATTATTGAAAATTATTAGTAAATTATTAGATTTTAATAATTTAGCGAATTTCATTTAGTTGTAAATTTTTCGTAAGGGTTTGTATTTAAATAAACAAATTTTTATTGAAAATAAGAGAGTTAATAATAAATATAAAATTATTATTAGAGTAATAGAATATAATGGGTAAGTATAAATTTTGTAAATAATTAAATTAGGAATTGGGTTATGTTTGAATTTTAAATTAGGGGTAATATAATAGGCTAATAATGTTAAAATTAATAATATAAATATAAATAAATAGTTTACAATGGTATATTTAAATAACTTATTATAATAATTATTAATTAATCTTGTAAAATATAGAAATATAACTATATTTCCACTAATTATAGAAATGAAAATTATTAATAAATATAAGGGTTTTTGATTAATTAAATAATTTATAATTAAAGTAATAATAGTAAATATTAATAAGATTATTATTATATTTAAAGGTGGAATATTGTTATTAAGAATAATTAAAATAATAATAAATATAATTAATAAAAAAAGAAATTTTAAAATAATTTCATGAGAACTGATCATTTAAAATCAAGATATAGTTTATTAAAATATTAATTTTGGGAATTAAAGTTATTAAGATTTAATTATCTTGAAATTTAAGCTAAAAAAATATTTTATATTTAATTTACAAAATTAATGTTTTTATTTAAACTATTTAGCTAAATTTATTTATTTATATAATTATTTTTTAATTATAATTTTGTTAATTATATTAATAATTTTTATTTTTATAGAAAATTTTTTAATATTATTAATTAGATTAGAATTTATATTAATATTTTATTTATTTATAGTTTTATATATTAATGTTGAATTTTATTTTGAGTGAATATTTTTATATATATTAGTAATAGGGGTTTGTGAAAGTGTTATTGGAATTTCTTTAATAATTAGTATAGTTCATAATTATGGATCTCAAAGGATAAAGATTTTAAATTTAAAATGATAACAGAAGTTTTATTAATATTATTTATATTAATTATTTTATTTATTGACTTTAGAATAATAAATTTAATAAAAAATTTTATTAGTTGTTTTATAATATTAATAATTATTAAATTATTTTTAAAATATTATTTAGTAGTTGATTATAATATAATTAGGATGAGGTTTGGTTTAAGAATTTATTCATTTATAATATTAATTTTAATTTTATGAATTTTTAGTTTAATTATTTTGTTTTTAAATGAAAAAAATAATTTATTATGTTTAAAGATATTAATATTTTTATTAATTAATTTAATTATATTTTTTTTAAGTATACTGTTATTTTTATTTTATTTTATGTTTGAAGTTAGATTAATTATAATTTTTTATTTTATTATTAAGTGAGGTAGAGGGGAGAAACGGGTGGAAGCTGCTTATTACATAATATTTTACACTTTATTTTTTTCTTTACCTTTTTTAATTTTTTTATTTATAGTTATTTATAATTTAATAGTTGATTTAATAATATTAATAGAATTAAAATATTTTTTAATAAATGAATATTTTTTTATTTTTATAATAGGCACTTTTTTTGTTAAAATTCCAATTTATATATTACATGGATGGTTATTAAAGGCTCATGTAGAAGCTCCTGTATTTGGTTCTATAATTTTAGCTTCTATTTTATTAAAGTTAGGAACTTATGGGTTATTACAGATAATAATAATTTTTATGCCTTTATTTATAAAATTAAAATTTTATATTATTATTATAAGATTATTAGGGAGAGTAATTTTAAGTGGAGTATGTTTACGTCAAATAGATATAAAAATTTTAGTAGCTTATTCATCAGTTGTCCATATAGGGGTATTAATTAGGAGTATATTAACTTTATTTAAAATTAGAGTGGTGGGAGGTTATCTTATTATAGTAGCTCATGGAGTGTGTTCTTCAAGATTATTTTTTTTAGTTAATATTTGTTATCGGGAAACTAATAGACGATTAATGCTTGTTAATAAGGGGTTAATAAATTTTATACCTAAAATAAGATTAATATGATTTTTAATATGTATTTCTAATATATCAGCTCCTTTATCATTAAATTTAATTGGGGAGATTATATTATTAATTGGGTTAATAATATGAATGGAATATATAATGTTTTTAATAACATTATTTTGTTTTTTAGGAGTTATTTATTCTTTACATTTATTTTGTTATTTGCAACATGGGGAAATAAATTATTATTTAAGGATTAATAGAAGAAAAATAATTGATTATATTGTATTAATTTTACATTGATTTCCATTAAATCTAATATTTTTAAATTTGGTTTTTTTTTATTTAAATAGTTTAACAGAAAATATTGAATTGTGAATTCAAAGATGTTTATTAACTTTAAATTATGTTTAGTTTAATTATCTATGGGGTATTCATATTATTAATAGGGGTATTGATTATATTAATAGGGATATATATATATATTTATATAAATTAATATTAGTGTTAGAGTGAATAATTTTTATAAATAGGAGGATAAGATTTAATTATATAATTTATTTAGATTATATAGGGTTATTATATATAAGAGTGGTTTTAATTATTTCTTTTTTTATTATAATTTATAGTATAGATTATATAGAAGGAGATATTTACATTAATCGATTTAAATTTTTATTAATTTTATTTATTATTTCAATATGTTTAATAATTATAAGGCCTAATATCTTAAGTATTTTATTAGGTTGGGATGGGTTAGGATTAATTTCATATTGTTTAGTAATTTATTACCAAAATGTAAAAGCTTATAATTCTGGAATATTAACAATTCTTTGTAATCGTTTAGGAGATGTGGGGTTATTATTATTAATTAGAATAAGATCTTACTTAGGCTCATGAAATTTAATATTATATAATTTAAGATTTATTATAATATTTTGTATATTAATTTCAATTATTACTAAAAGAGCTCAAATACCATTTTCTAGTTGATTACCTGCTGCTATGACTGCTCCTACTCCTATTTCTTCTTTAGTTCATTCTTCTACTTTAGTTACTGCAGGGGTTTATTTATTAATTCGTTATAATAAATTTTTATTAATAGGGGTAAAGAGATACATTATTATTATTTCTAGCGTAACAATATTTATGGCAGGGTTAATAGCAAATTATGAATATAATTTAAAAAAAATTATTGCATTATCAACATTGAGACAATTAGGGTTTATAATAAGAGTTTTAGGGATGGGCATAGTAGATTTAGGATTTTGTCATTTATTAATTCATGCATTTTTTAAATCATTAATATTTATGTGTGTGGGAGGGTTTATTCATTCAACTTTAAATAATCAAGATTTACGGAAGTTTAGTGGGGTAATATTTATAACTCCTGTAAAAAGAATAATTTTTATATTTACTTTACTAAATTTAAGAGGATTTCCTTTTATTTCAGGGTTTTATTCAAAAGATTTAATTTTAGAATTTATGAGAGTAAGGGGCACAAATAAGTTAATAATTTATATTTTAATAATTTCGACAATTTTTACATTAAATTATTCTGTACGAATTATTAAATTAATTTATAATAATTATTTAAGGGTATTTAATTATCAATTTATAGGAGATAGAATTTATATAATTTTTTGTAAATTATTTATAATATTTATTGTAATTATTTTAGGTTATTTATATATAAAATTATTTAATTATTATGTTTATATAATTACTGCATATGAAAAATTTATATTAATAATATTTTATTTATGTAGATGAAGAATTTCTTTTAGTTATCATTATAGACGTAAAATAAAAATAAATTTTTATTATTTAAATTTTATTATAAATATATTTTATTCTATATATATATATAATATTATTTATTTAAATTTTTTAAATTTTATATTATTGTATGATAAATTTAATGAAAAGAAGTTAGATAAGATTTTAGGGGTTAGTTATAATAAAATATTGTATTTACAAAAAATATACCCTTTAATAAATCAATGATTTTTTAATATACATATAATAAAATTAATAAAATTATATATAATTATATTAATTTATTTATTGTTAATTAATAAAGTAAATTATTATTTAAATAGCTTAAAAAAAGTTTAATATTGAAAATATTAAGATAATTAAAAATTTTTAAATAAATTTATAAATTTATAATTAATTTTATATTGAAAATATAATGTTTTTATTAAACTATATAAATTAAAGAAATACAAATTTAAAAATTTTTTTAAGAATTAGAAGTTCTTAACCTATATATTTCTTTAATTGGAAATGTAAATTTCAAAATAATTATTAACAATAATTTACCTAAGATTTGGTTTCAATTAAGATATAATAATTATTAATTTTAAAATGCAATTTTAATGTTATATTTTAACTAATATCCTTAATTTATATATGGTAATAGATACCCTAAGTTTAAGTCGAAATTAAATGTAAATTTTACTTTATATAATTTAATAAATTCATTTAAGTAAATTACAAAATCATTCGATTCAAAGTCTAATAATTAAAATTATTAAAAAAATGAATAAAGTGTAGATTGATGTTAATGAAAGATTATTTAATAAATTTAAAATAGGAAGAATTAAAATAATTTCTACATCAAAAATTAAAAATATTAAAGTTATAATATAAAAATGGATAGAAAAAGGTAGACGTGCTCTAGTAATAGGGTCAAATCCACATTCAAATGGTGTAATTTTTTCACGATCTTTTTTTAATGTTTTTGAAAGTAAAAAATTAATTAAAATAATTATTATTGAAATAATAAATGAAATAGAAATTATTAAAATTATATTATAAATTATATATATATTTTTAATTAAATCTTTTAATTGGAAATTAAATATATTTTTTATACTATATATATATATATATATTAATATATTCATCAATAAATTAAGATATATAAAATAAGTCAAATAATATCTACAAAATGTCAATATCAAGTTGCAGCTTCAAAATTAAAATGATGGATTTTAGAAAAATGATTTATATTTATACGAATTAAGCTTGTTATTAAAAATATAATTCCTAATATTACATGAAGTCCATGAAATCCAGTAGTTATAAAAAAAATTGATCCAAAAATTCTATCATTAAATGTAAATGGGGCTTCTGAATATTCAATTATTTGAATAAATGAAAAATAAGTCCCTAAAATAATGGTTAGGGTAAGAGGAGTAATGGAATTATTTTTGTTATTGGTTAATAAATTGTGACTCCATGTAATTGTAAAACCAGATGAAATTAAAATAATAGAATTTAATAAAGGGATGTCATAAGGGTTAAATATAATAATATTTTTAGGGGGTCATATTATACCAATTTCAATATTTGGGGCAATAGCACAATGTAAGTAAGTTCAAAAAAAAGAGATAAAAAAAAATAATTCTGAAATAATAAATAAAATTATACCAAATTTTAATAGTTTTAAAATATTTAATGAATGACATCCTTGTATAGTTCTTTCACGAATTACATCTCGTCATCATTGAAATAAAATTATAAATAAAATTATAAGATTGAATAGTGTTAAGTAAAAATTTTTAGAATTAAATCAGTAAATTATACTTAATAAAATATTTAAAATTCTTCAAGAAGATATTAATGGTCAAGGACTAATTGTAACTATGTGGAAAGGATGATTATGAGAAATTTTCATTAATTAGATTCATTAAAATAAAGTAAGGTTAAAATTGCAAATACATAAGCTTGAATAATGGATACAGAAATTTCTAAAATAACTAATAAATTTTGAATTAAAAATAATAAAATTATATAAGGTATTGATTCTAAAGTAGACCCTAATAGTGATAAAAGAAGATGTCCTGCTAATATATTTGCAGATAGTCGAATAGCTAGAGTTCATGGGCGAATAAAATTTCTAACAGTTTCAATTATAATTATAAAAATTATTAATATATTGGGGGTGTTTATTGGGAGTAAATGAATAAATATTTTATTAGTATTAATTATTCATCCATATAATATAAATCTTGTTCATAATGTTAAAGATAATGAAAGGTTGATAGAGAGATGCCTGGAAGGAGTAAAAATATATGGTATTAATCTTAATAAATTTAATATTATTATTAATATTATAATTGTTAAAAAAATAATAATATTAGAAGCAATTTTTTTTTTGTAAGTTTAATAAATTCTTGAAAAATTATATTATATATTAAAAATCAAAATGTTCTTAATCGTGAAGGGTAAAGTCAATAAGATCAATTAAATAAAAATAAAGGGGTAAATATAGCTAATCAATTTAAAGATATAAAATTATTTGTTGAAGGATCAAAAATTGAAAACAAATTTAATATCATATTATTAATTTTAAAATGTTATTTTTTTTTTAATTTTAGGATATTTTTTTAAATAAGATTTATTATAATAATTTAATATGGGGGTAAAATATAATATTGACATATAAATATAAATAATTATTAAAGTATAAATTAATAGGAAGGTTCAGTTTATGGGTCTTATTTGAGGGATAAAAGAATACATATATATATATATATATATATATATATATATAATCATTAGAAGTAGTTGATAAATTACTATATTTTGGTTTAAGAGACCATTTCTTTCTTTCAGACATCTAATGAAAGAGTATTATTATATAATAATTTTAAAATGACAATTTAATGTTATTTTTTAACTAATTCTTTAAATTATTTTATTAGTTCAATTGATAAAATTTTTAAAGTTAGTTCTTTCAATTACAATAGGCATAAATCTATGGTATGCTCCACAAATTTCTGAACATTGACCAAAATATAAACCAGGTCGTAAAGAAATTAAAGATATTTGGTTAATTCGTCCGGGGGATGCATCTATTTTAATCCCTAAAGAAGGAATTGTTCATGAGTGAATTACATCTATAGAAGTTACTAAGAGGCGAATTGGGGTTTTGAATGGGATAATAATTCGATCATCAACATCTAATAATCGAAATTGATTTAAAGTTTCAATAGATTTAATTATGTAAGAGTCAAAAATAATGTTAGAAAATTCAGGATATTCATAACTTCAGTATCATTGGTGACCAATAGATTTAATAGTAAAATAAGTAGGGTTTCATAATTCATCAATAAAATATAAAGTTTTTAATGAAGGGATAGAAATAATTAATAATATAATTATGGGGGTGATAGTTCATAAAATTTCAATATTATGATTTTTTAATAGTTTTAAATTTAAAAATTTATTATTTAAAATAAAAATTAATATATATAAAGTAGATATAGTAATTATTATTAAAATAATTATAGTAAAATTATAAAAATAATATAGGTTATCTGCAAATGGGGAGTTGGGGTCTTGAAAGGAATATATATTTCATGTAGCAATATTTTATATTATTTAAATAAATAAGTGTATGGTTTATAAACCAATAATAAATTAATTTTATAAAATAGTTTAGGTATTAATTAAAATAGTGATAGGTTAATTTATTAATAAATAAAATAAAGTATTAAATTTTAATAAAAATTAAAAATTTTTTAAATGAATCTTAATTTCATTGCACTATTCTGCCATATTAAAATTTAATTATAATAATAGGTAATTCATTATATGAATGATATAATGGTGGGTAATTTTGAAGTCATTCTAATGATGATTGATAATATTTAAATATAATTATACGTTTTGAAATTAAACTTTCTAGAATAATATAAATTAATATAATTATTCTATTAAAAGAAATTAATGATCCAATTGATGAAATAATATTTCAACAATAATATGCATCAGGGTAATCTGAGTATCGTCGTGGTATTCCTATTAAACCTAAAAAATGTTGAGGGAAAAAAGTTAAATTTACTCCTGAAAATATTATAATAAATTGAATGTTTAATATTTTTTTATTTAAAGTTAACCCAGTAAAAATTGGGTATCAATGAATTAATCTAGCAATAATGGCAAATACTGCTCCTATAGATAAAACATAGTGGAAATGTCCAATTACATAATAAGTATCATGAAGTATAATATCAATTGAAGAGTTTGATAATATAATTCCTGTTAATCCTCCTATGGTGAATAGAAAAATAAATCCAAGAGATCAAATAATAGAAGGGGTTAAAATAATTTTTGACCCACAATATGTGGCAAGTCATCTAAATACTTTAATTCCTGTGGGGATAGCAATAATTATTGTGGCAGATGTAAAGTATGCACGTGTATCTACATCTATCCCTACAGTAAATATATGATGAGCTCAAACAATAAATCCTAAAAATCCAATCCCTAATATGGCGTAAATTATACCTAAGTTTCCAAAAATTTCTTTTTTCCCTCTTTCATTAAAAATAATATGTGAAATTAATCCGAACCCAGGTAAAATTAAAATATATACTTCTGGGTGTCCAAAAAATCAAAATAAATGTTGGTATAAAATAGGGTCTCCTCCTCCTGAGGGGTCAAAAAATGATGTATTTAAATTTCGGTCAGTAAGAAGTATAGTGATAGCTCCTGCTAGGATGGGTAAAGATAATAATAATAAAATAGCAGTAATTTTTACTGATCATGGGAATAAAGGAATTTGATCATAATTAATAGAAATATTTTTTATTAATATAATTGATACAATAAAATTAATAGCTCCTATAATAGATGAAATACCTGCTATATGTAATGAAAAAATTGTACAATCTATAGAGATAGATGGATGAAATGTTGAGGTTGATAATGGAGGGTAAATAGTTCAACCAGTACCTGAACCTGACGCTATAATCCTTCTTATTAATAATATAAATAATGATGGAATAAGTAATCAAAATCTTATATTATTTATTCGAGGGAATGCCATATCTGGGGCCCCAATTATTAGTGGAATTAATCAATTTCCAAATCCTCCAATTATAAAAGGTATTACTATAAAAAAAATTATAATAAATGCATGAGAAGTAATAATAGTATTATAAATTTGATCATTATTAATTCATTTTCCTGGAGCACTTAATTCTATTCGAATAATTATTCTTAGGGAAGCTCCAATTATTCCAGCTCATATAGCAAAGATAAAATAAAGTATTCCAATATTTTTATGGTTAGTGGAATAAAATCATTTTTTGAAATAAATATTATGCCTGATTTAAAGGAGTAAATTGTAAATTTATAAATGGAATTAATTTTTCTAATAATATATATATATATATATATATATATATAATATTAGTAAGATATTAAGATTTAAATAATTATTTAATAATTAGTATATATATATAAAACTTTGAAGGTTTTAAGTTTAATTAACTTAAAATCTTATTTATATAGTTTAATTTAAAATATTAAATTGCAAATTCAAAGATAATATATATATATATATATAAATTATTAATCTATAAGAATATAAGAAAAAATTATTAAAAAATTAATAAATATTAAATTGAAAATTGAATAATAATTAATTTTTTTTTAAAAATTAATTTTATGATTAATTTTTATAAAATTTAAATAATAATTGTAATTATTAAAATTTAAATAATTAAAAGTTATTATTAATCTATATAAAATTAATAAAATTATAATAAAAATTAAGTTATTATTTAATTTTATAACATAATTAATTAAATTTCATTTTATAATAAATGTTGAAAAAGGGGGTAATTGAGCGTAAATAAATATTAATAAATTAAAAAAATTATTTTTAGAAATATTTAAATTTAATGAATTTTTATAATATACAGAGGATGAATTTAATATTAATATTACGTATAATGTAATCATTATATATATAATTAAGTAATGTATTATTAGTGAAATATTAAAGAATCTAAAAATAATTATTAAGGGTATATTATATATAGATGAATAATTTAATAATATTGGGTAAGATGAGGTATTGAATCTAAAAATAATAGGGGGTAATGTTATAATTATTAAAATATTTATAATATAAAAATTAAATTTAATAAAATAGATAAAAATTAATATTGGGATAATTTTTATAATAGTAAGTAAAGGGATTAAGGAAATATAATTAATATTTTTTATTATAAAATTTATTCAGTTATTTAAGGGGAATATTCCTAGTTTCATTCAAAGTCTAAAAATTAATAAATAATTAATGGGGGATATATAAGATAAGTTTAAAATTGAAAATATAATTAAAATTGATGAAATTCTAGAAATAAGAAAATATAAAATTCTATAAATTTTAATTGAGTTAATATTTAAGTAAATTACAGATGATATTGATGAAATTTCTAGAAATATTCATATAAGGAATAAATTAGGGGTATTTATTGATAAAATAGATATAATTATCAATAATAAATAAATTATTAAGTTAATTTATAATTAATAATAATATTTATTTAATTTTGAAATTAATAATATATATATACAGGGTGTCCCAAAACCCCTTCGACTCCGGGAAATGGGAGGTTCCTTAGGTCATTTGAAGCAACATTTTCCTTTGCACCAATGTCAGCCGGGGCTTTGTTTAGGAGTTATTAACGAAAAACACGGACCAATCAGAGCGCGATCTAGACGCGCGATGGCACGTTCAGCCCGGCGCGCCGGGAGACGAGCGTGGTGTAACGCCGCGATGCCGTAACGAACAAGAGTTTCTCGAGATTATGTGAATCTTCCCCGATTTGGATGAGCTTTGGATATGTTGTCAAGACCATGATTCTGAACAACATTTCCCTTTACAGTTTTTGTCGGCCGGCTTTAGTTTACGACATACATAATTGTAAAAACTTGTCATTGTAAATCGATCGATGTACTATCTTTTACCCGATTTGGATGAGCTTTGGATATGTTGTCAAGACCATGATTCTGAACAACATTACCCTTTACAGTTCTTGTCGGTCGGAAGAAATGTACTTGTCAATTCATATGGGTGGATCTCTTTACCCGACTTACGGCAACGTTACCCGAACGAGGGAAGAAGCAGAAACTGATTGTATTAAAAACTCACTTATTCAGCCGTAAATCCATTTGCTGCTTCGAAATGTGTGTCGCTGGGTCACTCGGTGACGAACTGCACAGATGTCTTCAGGTATACGGCAGTACCGAAAGTCAAGGGACGTACGGCCAGGTCGACGAAATGCACAGCCGGTGGTACAAGGCCTAAGGGATGCGCGGTCAATTCGACGATCCAGAATTTCACTTTCACTTTCGAATGGATAAATAATTCGTATGTTTATTTCACACAGATGCCTTGAAATTTTTCCACACTCACAATCACTGTTCACATTTGTCAACACATAATTATGCACTAATAATAATTGCCATATCCCTTGTACTGCTGCACAAATCACAACAATATGGTAATGCAATCACTAGACTGCGGATTTCATGCATTTGTAGCAAACATGAGTAGGTGCATTTTAAGACACTAGGGATTAAAATAATTTCAAAACACCAATGTATTATTTTCAACTTCTTAAAATGATCACAATCAAATATCTGTCTGGCTCCTGTCCCTTGTAATAGCGGCAGCCAACTTTCATTTTACATAAAGATCCGCAGTCTAGTGATTAGATTAAATAATCGTTTAATTAGTTTAAGCAATTATTATTAGTGCATAACTATGTGTTGACAAATATGAACAGTGATTGTGAGTGTGGAAAAATTTCAAGGCATCTGTGTGAAATAAACATACGAATTATTTATCGATTCGAAAATGAAAGTGAAATTCTGGATCGTCGACTTGACCGCGCATCCTTTAGGCCTTCTACCACCGGCTGTGCACTTCGTCGACCTGGCCGTACGTCCCTTAGCTTTCGGTACTGTCGTATACCTGAAGACATCTGTGCAGTTCGTCACTGAGTGACCCAGCGACACACATTTCGAAGCAGCAAATGGATTTACGGCTGAATAAGTGAGTTTTTAATACAATCAGTTTCTGCTTCTTCCCTCGTTCGGGTAACGTTGCCGTAAGTCGGGTAAAGAGATCCACCCATACAAATTGACAAGTAAATTTCTTCCGACCGACAAGAACTGTAAAGGGTAATGTTGTTCAGAATCATGGTCTTGACAACATATCCAAAGCTCATCCAAATCGGGTAAAAGATAGTACATCGATCGATTTACAATTACAAGTTTTTACAATTATGTATGTCGTAAACTAAAGCCGGCCGACAAAAACTGTAAAGGGAAATGTTGTTCAGAATCATGGTCTTGACAACATATCCAAAGCTCATCCAAATCGGGGAAGATTCACATAATCTCGAGAAACTCTTGTTCGTTACGGCATCGCGGCGTTACACCACGCTCGTCTCCCGGCGCGCCGGGCTGAACGTGCCATCGCGCGTCTAGATCGCGCTCTGATTGGTCCGTGTTTTTCGTTAATAACTCCTAAACAAAGCCCCGGCTGACATTGGTGCAAAGGAAAATGTTGCTTCAAATGACCTAAGGAACCTCCCATTTCCCGGAGTCGAAGGGGTTTTGGGACACCCTGTATATATATATATATATTTAAGTGTATATAGCATTTAAAATTTTGAGTTTTAAGGGTTTAAATGAATTAAAAAATATAAATTTTAGTAAAAGTGTTTAATATCACATATTTATTACATCAAAATAATCCTTTATTCAGGCATTTTACTTATATAAAAGATTTTTTTTCTATATTTAGGGTATGAACCTAAAAGCTTAAATTTAGCTTATTTATATAAGTGATAATTTTAAATTTATAATATTGAATGGTAAATATTTAATTTAAGGTAAATTATAAAATTAATATTTATTAATAATATAATAATAATTAAAAATAAAATTTGTGTAAGATTGATATTTATTAATAATAAAAGTAAAGAAAGTTAAATTAAAATTTTTTAAAATTTATGTTTATAAATTTATGAGAAAAAAATTTAAAATAAGTTATAAGTAAATTTAATATCTTGAATAATTAAGAATTAATTAAAATTGAATTTTATATAAAATTAATATTTATTAATAATTATTTTAAGGTAAAATTAAATTTAAATAGTTTTTTGTACTTTGTTATAATTTATTAAAATAAATTTTATTTAGTATCAATAATTAAAATAGAAATAGTTAAAATTAAATTTATATAAATTAAAATTTATTAATAATAAAAAGTTATATTAAAGAAATTTTTATAAGTAAATATTTATTAATTAATTAGAGTAGAAATTTTATTTATTATAAATAAATTTTATGAAAAATAAATATTGTTTATAATTAAAATATAATATTAAATTAAAAAGAATTTTTTATAAAATTAATTTTATTAATAATAAAGATAATTAAATAAATTAAAAAAATTTTATTTAAAATTAATATTTTATTATTAGTTAAAGTAAAGGAGTTAATTAATAATAAATTTTATACAAATTAACATTGGAAAGTAGAGGGGGGGTAAATAAAAGAATTATAAAATTAATATTTATTAATTATTAAATGAGATATTTGTTTTAATAATAAATATAAAAAAAAATTAAATTAAAGCAATTTTTTACCTAAAATTAAAATAAAAATAAAAAAAATTAAATTAAAATAAAATTTTAATATAAAATTAATATATATATATATATATATATATATATAAATATAAAGAAATTTATTAAAAATAAATTTATTTAAAATTAATATTTATTAATAACTAAAATAGAGGGGGGTTAAAAGTAAGTTTATTTGAAATTAATATTTATTAATAATAAAATAAAAGAAAATTAGGGTTAAATAAAATTTTTATACAAAATATTATTAATAATTAAAGTAGAGGTTAATTAAAAATAAATTTAGTATAAAATTAAATATTGAAAGGTTAAATTAAAAGAAAAATTATATAAAATTGGTATTTTAATTATTATAATAATTATTAAAAATAAATTTTATATAAAAATTGATATTAATAATTAAAATAGAAAGGTTAATTTTTAAAATTTTATACAAAATTAGACTAAAGAAAATTAAACTAAAATATTTTATATAAAATTAATATTTATTAATAATTAAAGTAGAGGGGCTAATTAAAAATAAATTTAATATAAAATTAATTTGGGAGGGAGGAGAAAATTTAAAAGAAAATTTTTATAAAATTAATAATAATAATTATTAGAGGAAATATTAAAAATAAATTTTATAAAAATTAATATTGAAAAGTAGGAGGTTATAAAAAGAAAGTTTAAAATTAATATTTATTAATTATTAGAGGGGAAATTAATATTTATTAATAATTAAATTTATTTAGGGCTAATATTTATTAATAATAGAATTAAAAAAATTAAATTTAAATAAAATTTTACATAAAATATTATTAATAATTACAATAGAAGGGTTGGTTAAAAATAAATTTTGTGAAAATTAATATTTAAAAGTAAAGGAGGTAAATATAAAATTATAAAATTAATCTTTAAATTATTAGAGGAGATATTTATTTTAATAACAAAAATTAAGAAAAATTAAATTAAAGAAAATTTTTATATAAAATTAATATTAAAATAAAAATAAAAAAAATTAAATTAAAATAAAATTTTGGTATAAAATTAATATATATATATATATATATATATATATATATAATTTATTAAAAATAAATTTATTTAAAATTAATATTTATTAATAACTAAAATAGAGGGGGGTTAAAAGTAAGTTTATTTGAAATTAATATCTATTAATAATAAAATAAAAGAAAATTAGGGTTAAATAAAATTTTTATACAAAATATTATTAATAATTAAAGTAGAGGTTAATTAAAAATAAATTTAGTATAAAATTAAATATTGAAAGGTGTGATGTATTGGTATGCGTGTGGTAAGCGTGTGAGTCGAAGCAGAGACAGAGAGCGCGCCTGATGAGCAGAGCGATACCGACTGTAGCACCGAGCAAACGTATGGTAGCCAAATCGACGAGTGCTATACAATAAACCTGTAGTTAAGTAAGACGTTGTCATTGATTACACCATCCCGTACATAACAATTGGCGACGAGGAGTTTGAACCATATACGCGTGGGGAGAAACTGATGGCAGAGGAAGAAAATAGTGAAACAGCGGCATTATCGAGAGAAGAATTGTGTATTCGTTTAGATAGTGCTAGTGTAAAATACGATACAAAAGACTCTACTGAGAGGTTAAAGAATAAGTGGTGCAAGTATTTGAAATCGCTTGAAGAAACTCAAAAAGGAGATAAAAAAGGGATTGGAGGTAACGTTGGAAGTGCGATCAGTGAAATGGCTACGATAGACTCGAAAATAAAGCTCGAATTCGAGCTAGGCAAAGACGACTGGGAAACATTTGTTGAACGGTTGGAATTGTATTTTACGGCTAATAATGTAAATGACAGTAAAAAGAAGGCAGCCATTTTATTGACGAGAGTAAGTGCGGACACATACAAACTAGCAAGAAATTTGTGTCACCCGGCGAAACTCAAGGACAAGGAATACGACGATGTTGTTAAAATTATATCAGACCACCTGTGCCCGAAGCCATCCGAGCCCATGGAGAGATGTAAATTTTATGCGGCAAAACAAGCGGTAACGGAGTCCGTGTCAGATTTTGTAGCACGCTTGAAAGAGTTATCACTGAAATGTAACTTTACGGCAATAGAGACAGCACTACGAGACCAGCTAGTATGCGGATTAAAAGACCGCGCAACGAGAACAGAATTATTTAAGCAAGAAAACGTAACGTACGAGAAGGCATATAGAATAGCATTAGCATGCGAAAAAGCGGAAAGAGATGCAACGTCTTCGGAAAAAATAGATGAGGTAAGCGGACACGGAAGTGAAGTGCATCTAGTAAAAGCCAAAAGTAATAGTAACGGTCGATACTGGAGTGGTAAAGAGGGAAGTACACGCATGGAGGTGAAAGCAGAGGAAATAAGGAAAAGTAATCGAGAAAACGTAATGTGTTACTGTTGTGGAAAGAGGGGACACATCGGAAGAGAATGTAAACATCGATACCAAGCCTGTAGGAAATGTAAGCGCCAAGGACATATAGAAGCGGCATGCCGAAGCCAACAACGAAATGTACAATGCCTGCAAACGTCGACAGAAGAGAAGGAAAGTGGTGATGCGAGCGAAGGAGAAGAGGACGTATACGAATTCAACAACATAACAGCGAGAGGTGAAACCTATAATACGAATAACATAATAAGTGTCAAGGAAGCGCGGTCGCCTATGTATTTAAAGGTAAATATAAATACGATTGATTTTCAAATGGAAGTAGATACGGGATCGTATTGGAGCATAATGGCGGATGAAACTAGAAGTAAATATTTCCCAAATTTAGAAGTTTGTGAGATTTCATTCGCTATGAACGCGTATAACTTAAAATTAAAACCAGTAGGTTTGCTACGCGACTTGAAAGTTCGCTTTAATAAACAGAAGTATACGTTAGATGTTTTGATTTTGCCAGGAAAAGGCGCGACCCTGCTAGGTAGATCATGGTTACATGCGTTTGGGCTTTGGCCTTTATTTAAAATGAATAACATAGAATTAAATACAGATGAAAGTCTGGCTAAAAAAATAGCAAATGATTTCCCGAAATTATTCGGAGAAGGAATTGGCTGTTTTAATAAAGGAACCGTCAAATTAGTCTTAAAAGAAAATGCAGTACCGAAGGCATGTAAACTACGACACGTACCGTTTGCATTGAGAAGCAAAGTCGAAGCAGAATTAAATCGATTAGAAAATCTAGGACATATCGAAAGAATACGAACGAGTGAATGGGCTACGCCGATTGTACCGATAATAAAAGATGATAAAAGTGTGCGTATTTGCGGTAATTTTAAGCTAACAGTAAATCAATGGTTAGTTATAAATCGACATCCATTACCTACGATCAATGAAATCTTTGAAAAATTGCAGGGCGGTCAAAAATTTACCCAAATTGATTTGACACATGCTTATATGCAAATACCAGTACATCCAGATTCGCGTGATATGTTAACAATAATTACACATATAGGTTTATTCCGTTATACGAAATTAACGGAAGGAGTGGCATCTGGCCCGGGAGAATTTCAAAGAATAATTGAAGATTGCTTACGTGATATTAATGGACAAATCGCTGTTTACTTAGATAATATATATGTCACCGGGAAAGATGATAAAGAACATACAGATACGTTATACAAAGTTTTGCATCGTTTAGAAAACAACGGATTTCGAGTAAACGTCAAAAAATGTGAATTTAGAAAAGAAAATTTAGAAATATTAGGTTTTGTAATTAGTAAAGGAGAACTTTGTACCTCACAAAACAAAGTAGACGCTATAGTAAACGCACCAATACCGAAAAACAAAAAACAATTGTTGTCATTTTTAGGTCTTGTAACGTATTACGAACGTTTTTTACCGCATCGTGCGTCTAGATTAAAACCGTTATATGAGTTAACTAAAAGAACTGACTTTGCATGGAACGCTGAGTGTGATAAAGCATATAAATGGTTGAAAGAGGAAATAGCATCATCGAAAGTGTTAACAAATTACGATCCAACGCAAGAGCTCGTGCTTGCGTGTGACGCGTCGAAATATGGGCTTTCGGCAATATTATCACACCGTTTTCCAAATGGTAAGGAAAGACCTATCGCATTCGCATCGAAAGTAATACCGGAAAAAGAGCAAAATAGAGCCATCATTGATAAGGAGGCAGGAGCAATAGTATTCGGTTTCAAAAAATTCTATAATTATATATATGGTCGAGAGATAATTTTAAAAACCGACCACAAGCCATTAGTGTACATTTTTGGACCAAACCAAGAAATACCGCTAACGGTAGCTAGTCGACTCCAAAGATGGGCATATTTTCTATCTCACTTCACGTATAAAATCGAATATGTAAACACAAAAAAAAATGGTAATTGTGATGCGTTATCGAGACTGCCGATTGAAGATAAAACGCCAGTGTTTAGTAAGGAATTTCGAGTAATTAATTATGTGGAAGAAGAATTGAAATTGCTAACGGCTAAAATAATAGCGAAAGAAACAGGAAAAGATAAGACATTAGGTAAAATAATAAAATATGTACGAGATGAGTGGCCGACGCGAGAAAGTATTACGGAGGAGGAGAAAAAGTATTATGCGAAACGACATGAATTATATATAGAAAAGGATTGTTTATTATGGGGTTATCGTGTAATTATACCGGATAGTCTTAGACCACAAATACTTCAGGAACTACACGATTCGCACTTCGGCAGCGTAAAGATGAAAATGCGAGCGAGGTCATACGTATGGTGGCCCAATATTGATGCGCAACTAGAGGAGTTAGCGGCTACATGTAAAGTCTGCATGCAGGAACGAAAAGCTCCGCCCAAAGTACCGCTAAATCCTTGGCCATCACCAAATAAATGTTGGAGTAGGATTCATAGTGATTTTTTAGGGCCGTTCCACGGACATATGTTCATGATTGTAATCGATGCATATAGTAAATGGCCGGAAGTAATTGATATGAAAACGAACACACGAACAGAGAGTACTATAGAGAAATTTAAGAAAATTTTTTCGTGCTTCGGGTTGCCAAACCATTTAGTGACGGATAATGGGCGACAGTACACGAGTAATGATTTTGCGTTATTCATGAAAGAAAACGGAGTGAAGCACACGTTTTCAGCGCCGCATCATCCGGCCACGAATGGTGCAGCAGAAAACTTCGTCGGTATTTTTAAGGACAAGGTGAATAAAATGATTAAATCGGGGAAAAGGCTGGAAGAAGCTGTCAGTAGATTTTTGTTCGATTATCGTAGTACAGAACATTGTTCGACAGGTAGGTCACCCGCATTTATGATGTTCAAGCGCGAGATACGAACGAAACTGGATTGCGTAAGACCAAATGTAGCGGACCAAATTGAAAACGCGCAGTTACAACAAACGCTGAGTAGTAAAGGATCGCGTAATATACAGTTTGTAGAAGGGGAGAAAGTGTGGGTAACTGATTACACCGCAAGGTCGAGTAAGAAAACTCCGGCGATTATCAAGGCTCAGTTATCACCTGTAAATTTCGAAGTTGAGATTTCACCTGGGAAGTGTTGGAAAAGACATGTCGATCAAATGTTTAAGTATAGAGAAGAAAATAATTCGGTTAATGATAGTCCAGGAAATCGCAACTTGAAATAATAGTAACACTCGTTAAAGGGAGAAGAGATTGTGATGTATTGGTATGCGTGTGGTAAGCGTGTGAGTCGAAGCAGAGACAGAGAGCGCGCCTGATGAGCAGAGCGATACCGACTGTAGCACCGAGCAAACGTATGGTAGCCAAATCGACGAGTGCTATACAATAAACCTGTAGTTAAGTAAGACGTTGTCATTGATTACACCATCCCGTACATAACAAAAGGTTAAATTAAAAGAAAAATTATATAAAATTGGTATTTTAATTATTATAATAATTATTAAAAATAAATTTTATATAAAAATTGATATTAATAATTAAAATAAAAAGGTTAATTTTTAAAATTTTATACAAAATTAGACTAAAGAAAATTAAACTAAAATATTTTATATAAAATTAATATTTATTAATAATTAAAGTAGAGGGGCTAATTAAAAATAAATTTAATATAAAATTAATTTAGGAGGGAGGAGAAAATTTAAAAGAAAATTTTTATAAAATTAATAATAATAATTATTAGAGGAAATATTAAAAATAAATTTTATAAAAATTAATAGTGAAAAGTAGGAGGTTATAAAAAGAAAGTTTAAAATTAATATTTATTAATTATTAGAGGGGAAATTAATATTTATTAATAATTAAATTTATTTAGGGCTAATATTTATTAATAATAGAATTAAAAAAATTAAATTTAAATAAAATTTTACATAAAATATTATTAATAATTAAAATAGAAGGGTTGGTTAAAAATAAATTTTGTGAAAATTAATATTTAAAAGTAAAGGAGGTAAATATAAAATTATAAAATTAATCTTTAAATTATTAGAGGAGATATTTATTTTAATAACAAAAATTAAGAAAAATTAAATTAAAGAAAATTTTTATGTAAAATTAATATTAAAATAAAAATAAAAAAAATTAAATTAAAATAAAATTTTGGTATAAAATTAATATATATATATATATATATATATATAATTTATTAAAAATAAATTTATTTAAAATTAATATTTATTAATAACTAAAATAGAGGGGGGTTAAAAGTAAGTTTATTTGAAATTAATATTTATTAATAATAAAATAAAAGAAAATTAGGGTTAAATAAAATTTTTATACAAAATATTATTAATAATTAAAGTAGAGGTTAATTAAAAATAAATTTAGCATAAAATTAAATATTGAAAGGTTAAATTAAAAGAAAAATTATATAAAATTGGTATTTTAATTATTATAATATTTATTAAAAATAAATTTTATATAAAAATTGATATTAATAATTAAAATAAAAAGGTTAATTTTTAAAATTTTATACAAAATTAGACTAAAGAAAATTAAACTAAAATATTTTATATAAAATTAATATTTATTAATAATTAAAGTAGAGGGGCTAATTAAAAATAAATTTAATATAAAATTAATTTGGGAGGGAGGAGAAAATTTAAAAGAAAATTTTTATAAAATTAATAATGTTACGAGCCAGGGCCGCGAGCAGCACGAGTGGCCGGCGAAGGGTTATTACCCTAGGAATATGATATAAATTTGTTAGTTAAGGAACGCGGACGAACCCAATGCGAAATTGGGGAGCCGCTAGGATTATTGACAGCGAGGACGAACCTGACGCGAAGTCAGGGAGCCTCTAGGAATGGAGTCAAACGCAGACGAACCCGATGCAAAACCGGGGAGCTGCTAGGAGGTTGTATAATAGCACAGACGAACCTGATGCGAAATCAGGGAGCTGTTAGGATGCGGACGAACCCAATGCAAAACTGGGGAGCCGCCAGGTTGGATAAATCTCTGTTCGGACAATTGGAATGTCGCGAAAGAACCTGATGGTTAATCAGGGAATTGCTAGGATAATTAGTAAGCCTCGTAACTAGTATAATTTAATTGATACAATCCGAGCGGTAAGATTGTATCATGTGGGGACGTTCAATTACTTGGTTAGGATATTGGACGATAATTATGGGTTTAATGAATTTGAGTTAATTATCAAAGAAGACAAATATATTCTTACTATAGAGTTTCGTTCTACAAGTGTATTTGTGTCGCGAATGAACTGAATTTAGAATAGGAAAGAAATTGAAAGGTGATATTACCTAAGCTAAGACGCACGGTGTTGACGCACTGGCAATGCGGGGGACTCGGAGCAACCTTGTCACTGCCTAACAGATTTTAGACCGAACTCGCGGAATCTGTACGGTTAAACTTTGATTCAAAAGGAACGAACGTCCGATCTCACTGGTAGTTGACTTCCGAGATGCAGCACGACGCGACACTATTCGTGATTACGACAGTACTAGCCCACGAGAGTAGAAATGTAAGGGCTTATATAGCCCTGCAATGACGGGTGGTACTTGTCAGTACCCTTCAAGTGAACATTCGTATTTTGTCAACGACCAGTTGGTCGTGCGTACGTTTGGGCCCTAAACTAACCTAAACAATTATGTAGATTTATCTAGGGAAAAACTCTGTTCGTTTATCTAGGACGGTTCCTGCCAGAGATGATATTGAACACCTGTTCGTCATCCGTAACATCTCCCCACCAAGAAGAAACATCGCGGTTCCCGTGATGCTTTCTCATTAGGAAGGAAACGTCCTAGATACAATAGACTTTAAGAAAAAAAAGAAAAAAGTGGAGAGAAAAAAAAATAAACTGAAGAGAAAAAATTTTTAACGAGTGTAGTGTAGGTGTAAGTGTACTTATTGCTAGGTGGTGCTCAGGTAGAGACTGCTGTCGGTGGAGGTAGTCCTGCTCCTTAGAAGATCGTTATGCATGGTTTCCATTTGTTGCTATATTACGGATTCGGACTATATTTGTTATTAGTTCCGATAAATAGTCTCCATATGTCTTCAAAATTGTACCGGTTGGAAATGAGGTTGGCTCTCGAGCCTGTTTACCAAAAATTAATTCATATGGTGTGAAGTTGGTAGCTTCATGAACAGACGTGTTATAAGAAAACATTGCAAACGGAATTAATAAATCCCAATCCTCGTAGTTCTCCATATAGTGTTTGAGGTATTCTGTAAGAACAATATGGCTTCGCTCCAATGATCCATTAGTTTGTGGTCGGTATCCGGAGGTGGTGATTTGTTTAATCTTGAATATTTCTGACAGATTTGTCATAAGAGTTCCAATAAAGCTGGTTCCCTTATCCGTGAGTATGGCTCGAGGTGTCCCATATATTGCAATAAAATGCCGTGCAAAAGCATCTGCGATGGTAGTGGCTCGGATATTAGGTATCGCTACTGCAATACAATATTTGGTTAGATTGTCCTGCATGGTGAGAATGTATCGGTTCCCTCCAGGTGTAATTGGTAATGGTCCAACGGTATCTAATGAAATTTTTTCAAATGCGTCCAACGGTGTGTCGGTGATCAACATAGGTTGTCGAGTTTTCGTTCTGACTAATTTTTGCTCCTGACAACTTTTACATTTTCGGATGTAATCCTGAATTTCGTTGCGCATGTGCGGCCAATGAAATCTTGATCGAATGCGATTGTAGGTTTTTGTAACTCCTTTATGCCCTCCTATTAGGCTATCATGTGCTTCATGGATGATTTCTTGCCTGTCTTCTACGGAAGGTGTAGTAATAACACAGTTACATATTGTAATTTGATAAGTTGAATCTGTAAAGACTTCTTTTAATGCTTTGAAAAGTTCATCAGGCGATGATTTATGATGATCTCCGGTGGCGGATATTCGAAAAGATTTGCTCCTATTTTGTTCTAAAGCAGATTGAAGAGTTTTCAATCCATTAATTATATCCAATCCTTTTGGTTTATCATAGAAGTTATCGGAAATTACAATGCTGAAGGTTTTAAATAACCCATTGTTTGAAATTATGACCTGTCCCTTTTTCGGTCGTGCAGCTAAAAGTTCTTGCTTATTTATCAATCCCGTGTCCAGTAACAGTTTTCCTACGGGGGTTATTAGGTTGCGATCAGCTGATATGAAATGTACATAATGGTCTTCCTTTGCGGTAAGGGTGTTTGAAGAAATGCTAATCCTCTGTTTCGGTTCCGGCGGCGCTTCCAGGTCAGTTTCGGTAGAAGAACCATCGGTATCGGCGTCAAAGAATGGGTAAGGGTCGGCTGTGCGATCAGGTAGTTGCCGCGTCCTTGCTTTGCGTATTATATTGTTTGGAAATCGAATTACGTTGGGTTGCAAAATTCCACCTATTTCAGGAAATGGTACCTGCGGTATGTAGGGTACATCCTGCTGTAAATTGTTCCTATTCTCTATAACGGTGTTTTCCAGTGGCTCCTCAAACGAAATTAAATCACCAGATAAGGTCGTATTCTTATCCGTAGAAAAAATTTCTGTGGAGTTTGCTGCGGGCAAAAAATGGCGTGCGTTGTCCTGATCTTCGTCTGGCATCACTATCTCTTTAGATAAACTCGGAAGAGTTCTATTTATGTTAATAATTGGTGAGTGTTGAACCTTCCCCAGGGCGGGTTGTTCCGTCTCATCTGAACTGCTGCTTGTTTGTTGATATTTCGGCCGTTTTTCTCGGTCTCGATGTAGTTGTCTGACGCGTTGTCCTATTGAAACAGCGTCGACAGCTGTATTCGGTATTTGGATTTTAAAATCGGGGTCTTTGACTTCCCTCGGGATGAGTGGTAAACAGGTGGAAGTAGGATTACGTGATAATGCATCAGCATTCTTATTTGTTTTTCCAGATTTATGGACAACCTGATAATCATATTCTAATAGTCGGAGCTTCCATTTCATGAGTCTTGATGTCGGATCTTTCACAGAATGCAGCCAAACTAATGGTCGATGATCTGTAACCAATGTGAATTTTGTTCCGTACACATACGGTCGGAAATATTTGACGGCGTATACCATTGCTAAACATTCTTTTTCCGTGGCTGAATAATTTCTCTCTGCTTTGTTGAGGCTGCGCGATGCATAAGCAATTGGCAGATCATTTCCTATTTCACCTTGACTAAGCACGGCTCCAACGGCATATTCGGAGGCGTCTGTTGTAACGACGAATGGTTTGCTAAAATCTGGATATTGTAAAATAGGCTCTCGACAGAGTTCTTCACGTAACTGCTTAAAACTGTTTTCCTGTTCTTCAGTCCATTTGAATTTTTTGCCCTTTCCTAGAAGGTCAATTAAAGATTTTGCTTTTGTAGTGAAATCTGGTACGAATCTTCGGTAATATCCTACTAAACCCAAAAACTGTTGTATATTTTTCTGTGAGGTAGGCGTTGGGAAATCCTTGACAGCCTTTAATTTTCGGGGATCAGGTTTTACTCCCTGTCTTGAAATAATATGTCCAAGGTATGCAACTTCTTTTCGTAAGAATTCGCATTTATTGGTTTGAAGAGTTAAACCATGTTCTCGCAAACGGTTTAATAATTTCCTGACTTTAATGTTGTGTTCGTGTAATGACGCAGCGTAAACCACGATATCATCCAGGTAAATGAAAACGTCCGTTCCCTGGAGTCCAGTTAATACCTGATCCATGAGGCGTTGAAAAGTAGGTGGTGCATTTTTCAAACCAAACGGCATTCGTGAAAATTCATAATGTCCATTAGGGGTGGTGAAAGCTGTCTTCTGTCTGTCTTTCGGATCCATTTCTATTTGGTGGAACCCACTGGCAAGATCGAAAACGGAGAAGTATTTGGCTCCTCCGAGACGATCCAATATTTCCGTAATTTGAGGCAGTGGATATTTATCGGAAATGGTCTTCTCGTTAAGCGCACGAAAATCTATTACCATGCGCCAACGTTTGTTTCCTTGCGCGTCTGGTTTTTTGGGTACAATCCACAAGGGTGAATTGTACGGAGATTTCGACGGAGTAATAATACCATCGGATAATAAGCCATTGATTTGCTTTTTTATTTCCTCTTGGTGTACAGGAGGGTAGCGATACTGTCTCGTGTTAATCGGAATCTCATCAGTTGTATGTAAGGAGTGCTTGAAATCAGATGCCTTCCCTAATTTATCTCCGGGGAGATAAAATCGATCGGGAAATTCCTTTATCAATGCGGTGATGCTACACCGTTCTTCTTTGTTCAGGTGACTCAAATTTAGCGTTTCGGAGATTCCCTGTATCCTATCTTCTCTAGTTTTGAAATTACAATGTTGACGTACCTCTGAATAAATATCTTCATCTGATGTGCTCAAAATGTCGTAAGGTTCCACGATTTGTGGCTCTATTTCTACGTCTATGGCTTCCTCGCTAGTGTTGGTTGCCATAACATGACATTTTCCTCCGTCGTTCAGGACGGCGGCTTCTCCTATGTAGAGTTGTTTGTGCGTTTTTATGCGTGGTAAATAGCCTTCTTTTATCCTTGGATTAGCTATTCTTATGGCAATCTGTTGAGATGTTCGGGCATCGATGCGATGTTTGGTCCGTACATCTGAGTCCTGCTGGTAATTTGAAAATCGAATAGGCCTGATGGGCTTATTTTTTAATACCAGTGTCCCATGGTAATAAGAAATTTCTGCTTCTTCCTGTTTTAAAAATGGGCTTCCTATAAGTCCATCTGCTTCTATTGCAAGACGCTTCACTACGTAGAAAAACGCAGGAGCTTCGTGTATGTGAAGTATCGTAGTTCCTAGAGTGCGAATTGGATTTATAGTAAGACCAGTTATTTCAATTTCTTCGCGTGAAACAATTTCTGCTCCTTCTCCTAAAACGTCAAGAACGACTAAATTTACGGATGCTCCACCATCAATTAGAAATTCTCCCGTGCCTGATTCCAGTTCTGGGATTTTGATTTTGATTCGTGGTGCTGGAGCTTCCTTGATGAGGGTTTTTCCTCGAAGCGGACAGTTCTTTGGCGAACTTCTTTGTTTTCGCTCATCGTGTCGCCTGTAGGGTGAGCGCGATCGAAGTTTAAAGATTTGTTCGATTCCACGGACGAATCTCGCGAATCTCTTTGGAATCGCGGACTACGCGGTCGATTCTTGCAGAATTTTCCATCGTGTCCGGATGTTCCGCAATGCCAACAATACGATTTTGACATGCGATTCCTATCGGAATTTTTAAAAATTGTATACCGTTTCTCTCCGTCTCTCACAATTGACGAATCCGAACGGTTGGAGGGGGGACCGGAGGGGCTCCTGTGACGCAAGGTCCAGGCAGACGCTCGTCCTTCTCTTTCCTCCTCAAAACCAGATGGTCTCGTGCGTTGATCCCTGTGTCGGTCATATTTGCTTGGAGATAAGGGATATGACACCTCACGATCGCGGTAGCGAGAGTCCTGGTCATATGAATCTCGGCGGGACCACCTTGATGGTGATTCACTCCGAGGCGACTGTCGTCGATTCCTTAATCTTTTATCTATCTGTAGCACGGCGTCGTAAGCATCCTCCAGATTTTTTATATCCTTCAAGATAGCCGACACCTTCAGGGAAATCCGATCCGGTAATCCATCGATGAAGTTTTCAATGACGTCCTTTTCCATCAATTTGATAAATTCTTCAGCATGTGCCTCGTATTTTTCCCTCATGGCTCCGCGCGTACAGTAGACCAAGTGGCTTGTCCTATCGATGTATTGTCGTAGGCTTTCTCCTTCGCGAATATGTAGTTTCGCGATTTCCACTTGATAATATGATAGGCTCTTGCCGGGAGCGAACCGTTTCTTCAAATGTTGAATTAACGCTTTTACGGTAGTAAACTTGTGCTCTAATGTGCATCTACGTGCTGGCCCGACGAGCTTAGTAAGAACAATTGCCAGATACTCGGTTTCCGTACCCTCCGGAATCAAAGTTAACCCGTCCTCTAAAGTTTGCGCGAAACGAATCAAAGAGGGGTCTTCCCCGTTAAAGGTCGGAATTGTCGAAGTAATATTCTGTAAGCATGTCTTTTGCGTCAACAGCGACATAGAATTTGCAAGTGAAACCGTCAAGTTCATTATGTCAACGGAAGAAGTATTTGCAGCTGAATTCGGCATTTTTTTTTTTTTTTAAATGTAACTAGAGAAAACTAGTATATTACCGAAACCTTTCAACTAGGAAAACTAGTATATAGAAACCTTTCAACTAGGAAAACTAGTATATTATTGGTATAAAAGCGTGACTAGCGAAAACTAGTATATTGCTAATAATATTGAGACGTAACTAGGAAAACTAGTATATTGTCAATACTCAGCTACGAGTAATTTAACGTAGTAAACCCAAAATTAAAGTGATCCTAAAATAATTGAACAATCCCACCGCTGTCACCAGTTCTGTTACGAGCCAGGGCCGCGAGCAGCACGAGTGGCCGGCGAAGGGTTATTACCCTAGGAATATGATATAAATTTGTTAGTTAAGGAACGCGGACGAACCCAATGCGAAATTGGGGAGCCGCTAGGATTATTGACAGCGAGGACGAACCTGACGCGAAGTCAGGGAGCCTCTAGGAATGGAGTCAAACGCAGACGAACCCGATGCAAAACCGGGGAGCTGCTAGGAGGTTGTATAATAGCACAGACGAACCTGATGCGAAATCAGGGAGCTGTTAGGATGCGGACGAACCCAATGCAAAACTGGGGAGCCGCCAGGTTGGATAAATCTCTGTTCGGACAATTGGAATGTCGCGAAAGAACCTGATGGTTAATCAGGGAATTGCTAGGATAATTAGTAAGCCTCGTAACTAGTATAATTTAATTGATACAATCCGAGCGGTAAGATTGTATCATGTGGGGACGTTCAATTACTTGGTTAGGATATTGGACGATAATTATGGGTTTAATGAATTTGAGTTAATTATCAAAGAAGACAAATATATTCTTACTATAGAGTTTCGTTCTACAAGTGTATTTGTGTCGCGAATGAACTGAATTTAGAATAGGAAAGAAATTGAAAGGTGATATTACCTAAGCTAAGACGCACGGTGTTGACGCACTGGCAATGCGGGGGACTCGGAGCAACCTTGTCACTGCCTAACAGATTTTAGACCGAACTCGCGGAATCTGTACGGTTAAACTTTGATTCAAAAGGAACGAACGTCCGATCTCACTGGTAGTTGACTTCCGAGATGCAGCACGACGCGACACTATTCGTGATTACGACAGTACTAGCCCACGAGAGTAGAAATGTAAGGGCTTATATAGCCCTGCAATGACGGGTGGTACTTGTCAGTACCCTTCAAGTGAACATTCGTATTTTGTCAACGACCAGTTGGTCGTGCGTACGTTTGGGCCCTAAACTAACCTAAACAATTATGTAGATTTATCTAGGGAAAAACTCTGTTCGTTTATCTAGGACGGTTCCTGCCAGAGATGATATTGAACACCTGTTCGTCATCCGTAACAATAATAATAATTATTAGAGGAAATATTAAAAATAAATTTTATAAAAATTAATAGTGAAAAGCAGGAGGTTATAAAAAGAAAGTTTAAAATTAATATTTATTAATTATTAGAGGGGAAATTAATATTTATTAATAATTAAATTTATTTAGGGCTAATATTTATTAATAATAGAATTAAAAAAATTAAATTTAAATAAAATTTTACATAAAATATTATTAATAATTAAAATAGAAGGGTTGATTAAAAATTTTTGTGAAAATTAATATTTAAAAGTAAAGGAGGTAAATATAAAATTATAAAATTAATCTCTTTAAATTATTAGAGGAGATATTTATTTTAATAACAAAAATTAAGAAAAATTAAATTAAAGAAAATTTTTATGTAAAATTAATATTAAAATAATAAAAAATTAAATTAAAATAAAATTTAAGTATAAAATTAATATTTATTATTATTATTAATATATATATATATATATATATAAAGAAATTTATTAAAAATAAATTTATTAAAATTAATATTTATTAATAACTAAAATAGAGGGGGAAGTTTATTTAAAATTAATATTTATTAATAATAAAATAAAGAGAAATTAGGGGTAAATAAAATTTTTATATAAAATATTATTAATAATTATATTAGAGAGGTTAATAAAATAAATTTTGTTTAAAATTAATATTTAAAATAAAAAGATTAATATTATAAAAAAATTTTATATAAAATTAGTTCAATAAGTAAGTAAAATTAAATTAAAATAAAATTTTTTATATAAAATTAATATTTATAAATAACTAAAATATAGGGATTAATTAAAAATAAATTTTATATAAAATTAATTTTAGAGGGGGTTAAATTAAGAAATTTTATATAAAATTAATATTTATTAATTATTAGAGGGGTGTTAAAAATAAGTTTTATATAAATTAATAATTAAATAGAATTTATTAAAAATAAATTTTGTATAAAATTAATATAAATAATAAAAGTAAAGGGAGTTAAATTTAATAAATTTTATAAAAAAAAATATTTATTATTAATTAAAAAAATTAATTAAAAATAGATTTTATATAAAATTAGTATTAACAATAAAAGTAGAAGTTAAATTAAAGTAAATTTTAAATAAAATTAGTATTTATAAATTATTAAAAGAAATTAATAAAATATAAATTTATAAAAATTAATATTTATTAGTAACTAAAATAGAGGAGTAATTAAAAATAAATTTTGTATAAAATTAATATTAATAATAATAAAAGTAAATTAAATTAAAAAAATATAAAATTAATATTTATTAAATATTAAAGGTGACATTAATTAAAAATAAATTTTTTATAAATTAAAATTTATTAATAATTAAATTAGAGGGGTAATTAAAAGTAAATTTTGTATTAATTAATATTAATAATAAAATTAAGGAAGGATAAAATTAATATTTATTAATAATTAAAAAGAGGTTTAATTAAAAATTTATTTAAATTTTATAAATATTATAAAAAATTCATTTTTAATAAAATTAATTTTCAATTTTTTAAAAAGCTTCATTTTTTTTATTATTTAGTGTTTCTAACATATATATATATATATCTATTTTAAGTTATTATTAATAGTTTTGTAACTAATTTTTTAATTAATAAAAATCTCTCATTTTTTAATTTTACTATATATATATATATATATATATATATATATATATATATATATATATATATATATATATATGAATCCCCTTAATTTTATATAATTTTTAAAATAAAACCTTAATACCATTTATAATAAATTTATATACCGTTTTTAAAATGATATTAAATTTGTATAAATAATATAACCCCTCTAAAATTATATTGATTTATACAATATTAATATACCTTAATTTTAAATAGTATAAAAAAATTCATTTTTAATAAAATTTTTATATAAAATTAATTTTTTAAAAAACTTTTTTTTAATATTACTAAATATATATAAATCCCCTTAATTTTATATAATTTTTTAGACAAAAAACCTTAATACCATTTATAATAAATTTATATACCTTTTTTAAAACAATATTAAATTTATTTAAATAATATAACCCCTCTAAAATTATATTGATTTATACAATATTAATTATATCTTAATCTTAAATAGTATAAAAAAATTCATTTTTAATAAAATTTTTATATAAAATTAATTTTCAATTTTTTAAAAAGCCTTTTTTAATGTTACTAAATATATATAAATCCCCTTAATTTTCCATAATTTTAAAAGTAACCCCTTAATACCATTTATAATAAATTTATATACCTTTTTAAAATAATATTAAATTTATATAAATAATATAACCCCTCTAAATTATATTGATTTATACAATATTAATTATACCTTAATCTTAAATAGTGAAAGGGTTTGCTCGTCCCCGCTCCAGCGCCATCTGTGTGTGCCGCGCGTTTGAGATCGTGTAGATCGCTTTGTTCTCTCGTCGTTGTCATACGGCTGTGCCGGTACCATGTGCTCGCACTCGTATTGTAATCACATACTTTAGTTCTATAAGCCAGTTGGCCGCATATATGTATACGTGTAATGTTTAACCAAATATATATATTATATTATGTGTGAGAACGCATCATCGATTTACCCCCAACAAAGGTTATGGGCCCAGGCAACGTAAGTAAATAACATAACCTATAATTTGCCACGTGCACACAAGCACCACGCGTCCAATCTAGTAAGATAGTTAACAGAAATAAAACAAAAATGGCTGATAACACAAGATTAGACTTGAAAATTACAAAGTTGTCAGACAATAACTATCGGACGTGGAAAATTGAAATGAAATGGTATTTACGTGGAAAAGGTTTATTAGACCACGTGCTGGGTAATATCGTATTAGATGCTGCAGCTACGGCAGAACAGAAAAAACTACACAAAGCAAGTGACGATAGGGCTATTGCATCAATAGGGTTAAATATTGAGCCGAATCAACAAGTGCACATAGAGGATTGTGCTACTTCTCATGAAGCATGGTTAGCATTAGAACAAGTTCACCAACCAAAATCGAGAGTGAGGATAATGCAACTTAAAAAACAACTTTATCAATCAAAAATGAACGAAGATGAAACTATGTCAGCATATATATCTAAAATAAAAGTATTGGCTAATAATTTAAGGGAAGCTGGTTCAGAGCCGAGAGATGAAGATCTAGCGTATATTATATTAGCAGGACTTCCAGATTCATACGAGAATCTCAACATGTCACTAGCAGGTTTACCAGACGATAAGTTTACATCAGCGGAAGTAAGCAAAGTACTGCTGACCGAGTTCGACAGGCGTAAGACCAGGAACACAGAAGAGGATGTGGACCGCAAAGAGGCATTACATTCAAGAGGAGTCAAACAGGTACCATATAGAAACACAACAGCATTCAATAGACCAAAGACATTCTGCTCACATTGCAAGAAACAAGGGCATGAAGTAAAGAATTGCTGGTTGAAAAATAAAGGTAAGAACCACAATTATCAACCTAACCCAAATTATAAAACAAAATGTAACAATAATGAGGGATTCTTAGTCTCGCTAAACAGTATTGACATGGAAGACACTTGGTTATTAGACAGTGGGTGTACGCACCATGTCTGCAAACATAGAGATTGGTTTCAGACATTCAAAGAGATTTATCCTGAACCAATCAACACCGCTGCAGAAACTGGTGAAGAAAAAGCTACGCTAAAAGCCAAAGGGATTGGAAATATCGTAATCAAAACCTGTGTTGGCGGACAAACAAAATTCATAACATTGCATAACGTTTATTTTGTCCCACATATTAGAAAAAACTTAATGTCTGTTTCACAGATAGAGAGAAGAGCCAAAGAGGTAATAATCAGAAATGGCAGAGCTGAAATTCGTGACATGGAAAATAGACAGATCATGTGCTTAGCAGACAGGAAAAATGATTTATATATTGTTCGAGCTAGAACAATCGTAAGCACACAAGAACAACCAGAATCAAACAATGTGACTGTAAAGGACAGTGCTCTGTGGCATCGCAGATTTTGTCACATTAATAACAAGACAATTCAGAAAACAGCTGAATCGAACCAAGTCCATGGATTTGAAAATGTAAAAATAGATGACAATATATGTGAAGACTGCTGCATCGGTAAATCCACGAAAGCTCCCTGCCGAAAACTGAAAGATCGTCAGTCACGAGAGGTTTGTGAGCTTATCCATTCAGATGTTTGTGGACCCATGCAGGTAGGTTCATTGAGTGAGAAACGATATTTCATCACATTCGTCGATGACTACTCAAGACATACAACTGTAACATTTATCAAGACCAAAGATGAGGTAAAACATGAAATTAAGAAATACATAGCTAATGTAGAATTACAGGCAGGAAGAAAAATTAGAAGGTTTCGATCCGATAACGGAACCGAGTACTGCAACAAGGATTTGAAGGCTTATTTCGAAGAAAAAGGAATAAAACACGAGAAATCAAATGTGGAAACCCCACAAATGAATGGGATAGCCGAACGAACGAATAGAACCTTACTCGATCTGGCAAGATCAATGATGAAATCAGCGCAGTTGCCTCAAAAATTTTGGGCAGAAGCCATAGCAACAGCTGCCTATGTAAGAAATCGTGTTTGTCATTCCTCATTAAAAGATCAAGTTCCTCTAGCTATCTGGGCAAACAAGACACTGAGCATTCGTCACCTAAAGGCATATGGATCACTCGCGTATGCACATCTAGTCAAGCAAGGACAGAAGAAACTAGATGATAGAGCTGTTCCTTGCGTGATGGTCGGATACGCAAACCAAACTAAAGGTTATCGACTATGGTGTCCGAAGAAACAAGATGTAATTGTCACAAAACATGTACGATTTTTAGAAGAAAAAATGGGCTACGAATGGTTACATAACGAACGTGATAACATCAGAGCCCTGGATAATGATCACAATCAGACGTCCATCGATATTGAGTCAGACGAGGAAGCCGAAATACCAACTAACGCGATAGTGGGGGTACCAGGTGTTCAACCCAAGAGAAAACCTGGCAGACCAAAAAAGAAAGTAAACAACCCGTATGGCAGAAAAGGAAAACCAAGTACGATCCTTGTAGAAGAACAGGAAGAAGAACAGGTAGAAGAACAGGAAGAAGAACTCGAAGAAGATGAAGAAAATAAATCTAGCGTAGAATTAAATTTTCTGGAAATTATTGAGCCAGACACACTAGACGAAGCCATGTCTTCGCCACAAGCGCAAGAATGGGAACAGGCCATACATGAAGAGATGACAAGTCTGAAACAACGTGGAACATGGGAAACCGTAAGTCATGTACCACCGGGACGAAAAAGTATTGGTAGTAAGTGGGTTTTTAAATTAAAGCGAGATTGCGAAGGTAAGGTGTTAAGGTATAAAGCTCGATTAGTAGCACAGGGTTTTTCTCAACAAAAGGGAATCGATTATAACGAAACCTACTCACCTGTCGCAAGTTTTTCGATAATTAGATTGTTAATTGCTATCTCAGTCATTTTCAGATGGTTCACTAGACATTTAGATATCAAGTGCGCATATCTTTATGGACATCTTGAGGAAGAAATTTATATGAGGCTGACTCCAGTATACAAAGACGGCAAAGAGGCTATAGTAAGGCTAAGACGACCGATTTATGGACTGAGACAATCCGGAAGAAACTGGAACGCCGAGCTTAACAACTTTCTACAAAAATACGGATTCAAAAGATTACAGTCATCTAATTGTATTTACAGAAAAGGTTATTGGATGATAGCGATAGTATATGTAGATGATATTTTTCTATTCGCGAGCAATTTAGAATCTATTCATAATTTCGTTAAATCTATAAGCAAAAAGTACGAGGCGAAAGATTTAGGCGAGATAAGTAATGTATTAGGCGTCAAAGTAGAAAGACATGACAAAATTATTAGTTTAAACCAGAAATCATACATAGAATCTTTAACACGAAAATATAACATGTGTGAATGTAGAGGTACAACGACACCATTAGAACCAGGGTTGAAATTATCAAAAGACATAGAATCAGATTTGTTAAATGAGGACAGGAAAAGTTTATATCGAGAAATGATTGGTTCTTTAATGTTTGTAGCGTTACGTACAAGACCAGATATATTATTTGCAGTAACTAAGTTATCTCAATTTAATTCAAGTCCGAAAGAGGTACATTGGATACAGGCTAAACACATTGTGCGATATTTGAGTAAAACCAAAGATTATAGCATAGTTTACAAGCCAAAGCAGATACCAAAGATAGAGATTTTTTGTGACGCAGATTGGGCCGGAGATGTCGATGATAGACATTCGTTCAGCGGATTAGTTGTAATGGTGGGCTCAAATGTTGTGCAATGGGTATCGTGCAAACAGAGAGGAATATCCACCTCGACAATGGAGGCTGAATATATCGCTCTATCGTATGGCATAAAAGAGGCCATATGGTTACGGATGTTGTTAACGGAATTAGATTTATACGAATTTTTCTCAGGAAATTGTAACATGTATTGCGACAACAGAGCAGCGATAGATTTTTCAAAGAGTAGAGTAGAAAATTCTCGTTCTAAGCATATCGACATTGCGTATCACATTGTTAGAGAGGAGATAGAAAAGAAATTAGTAGATTTGTCATATGTAGCGTCAAACGAAAATGTAGCGGATGTAATGACGAAATCGTTAAAGACTGTAGCTCATCAGAAATGTATCAGCAAAATGATAATGGAACTCGCAAAAGTGGGGGATTGAAAGGGTTTGCTCGTCCCCGCTCCAGCGCCATCTGTGTGTGCCGCGCGTTTGAGATCGTGTAGATCGCTTTGTTCTCTCGTCGTTGTCATACGGCTGTGCCGGTACCATGTGCTCGCACTCGTATTGTAATCACATACTTTAGTTCTATAAGCCAGTTGGCCGCATATATGTATACGTGTAATGTTTAACCAAATATATATATTATATTATGTGTGAGAACGCATCATCGATTTACCCCCAACAAATAGTATAAAAAAATTAATTTTTAATAAAATTTTTATATAAAATTAATTTTTTAAACTTTTTTTTTAATGTTACTAAATATATATGAATCCCCTTAATTTTATATAATTTTTAAAATAAAACCTAACCTTAATACCATTTATAATAAATTTATATACCTTTTTAAAATAATATTAAATTTATATAAATAATATAACCCCTCTAAAATTATATTGATTTATACAATATTAATTATACCTTAATCTTAAATAGTATAAAAAAATTCATTTTTAATAAAATTTTTATACAAAATTAATTTTTTAAAAAAGCTTTTTTAATGTTACTAAATATATATGAATCCCCTTAATTTTATATAATTTTTAAAAATAAACCCTTAATACTATTTATAATAAATTTATATACCTTTTTTAAAATAATATTAAATTTATATAAATAATATAACCCCTCTAAAATTATATTGATTTATACAATATTAATTATACCTTAATCTTAAATAGTATAAAAAAATTCATTTTTAATAAAATTTTTATATAAAATTAATTTTTTAAAAAAGCTTTTTTAATTTTACTAAATATATATGAATCCCCTTAATTTTATATAATTTTTAAAAGTAAACCCTTAATACTATTTATAATAAATTTATATACCTTTTTTAAAATAATATTAAATTTATATAAATAATATAACCCCTCTAAAATTATATTGATTTATACAATATTAATTATACCTTAATCTTAAATAGTATAAAAAAATTCATTTTTAATAAAATTTTTATATAAAATTAATTTTTTAAAAAAGCTTTTTTAATTTTACTAAATATATATGAATCCCCTTAATTTTATATAATTTTTAAAAGTAAACCCTTAATACTATTTATAATAAATTTATATACCTTTTTTAAAATAATATTAAATTTGTATAAATAATATAACCCCTCTAAAATTATATTGATTTATACAATATTAATATACCTTAATCTTAAATAGTATAAAAAAATTCATTTTTAATAAAATTTTTATATAAAATTAATTTTCAATTTTTAAAAAAGCTTCCTCATTTTTTTATTATTTAGTGTTTCTAATATATATTTTAAGTTATTATTATCAGTTTTGTAAGTAATTTTTTAATTAGTAAAAATCCCTCATTTTTTAATTTTACTAAAAATATATGAATCCCCTTAATTTTATATAATTTTTAAAAGTAAACCCTTAATACTATTTATAATAAATTTATATACCTTTTTTAAAATAATATTAAATTTATATAAATAATATAACCCCTCTAAAATTATATTGATTTATACAATATTAATTATACCTTAATCTTAAATAGTATAAAAAAATTCATTTTTAATAAAATTTTTATACAAAATTAATTTTTTAAAAAAGCTTTTTTAATGTTACTAAATATATATATGAATCCCCTTAATTTTATATAATTTTTAAAAGTAAACCCTTAATACTATTTATAATAAATTTATATACCTTTTTTAAAATAATAGTAAATTTGTATAAATAATATAACCCCTCTAAAATTATATTGATTTATACAATATTAATATACCTTAATCTTAAATAGTATAAAAAAATTCATTTTTAATAAAATTTTTATATAAAATTAATTTTTTAAAAAAGCTTTTTTAATTTTACTAAATATATATGAATCCCCTTAATTTTATATAATTTTTAAAATAAAACCTTAATACTATTTATAATAAATTTACATACCTTTTTTAAAATAATATTAAATTTGTATAAATAATATAACCCCTCTAAAATTATATTGATTTATACAATATTAACATACCTTAATCTTAAATAATATAAAAAAATTCATTTTTAATAAAATTTTTATATAAAATTAATTTTCAATTTTTAAAAAAGCTTCCTCATTTTTTTATTATTTAGTGTTTCTAATATATATTTTAAGTTATTATTATCAGTTTTGTAAGTAATTTTTTAATTAGTAAAAATCCCTCATTTTTTAATTTTACTAAAAATATATGAATCCCCTTAATTTTATATAATTTTTAAAAATAAACCCTTAATACTATTTATAATAAATTTATATACCTTTTTTAAAATAATATTAAATTTGTATAAATAATATAACCCCTCTAAAATTATATTGATTTATACAATATTAATTATACCTTAATCTTAAATAATATAAAAAAATTCATTTTTAATAAAATTTTTATATAAAATTAATTTTTTAAAAAAGCTTTTTTAATTTTACTAAATATACAGGGTGTCCCAAAACCCCTTCGACTCCGGGAAATGGGAGGTTCCTTAGGTCATTTGAAGCAACATTTTCCTTTGCACCAATGTCAGCCGGGGCTTTGTTTAGGAGTTATTAACGAAAAACACGGACCAATCAGAGCGCGACTTAGACGCGCGATGGCACGTTCAGTCCAGCGCGCCGGGAGACGAGCGTGGTGTAACGCCGCGATGCCGTAACGAACAAGAGTTTCTCGAGATTATGTGAATCTTCCCCGATTTGGATGAGCTTTGGATATGTTGTCAAGACCATGATTCTGAACAACATTTCCCTTTACAGTTTTTGTCGGCCGGCTTTAGTTTACGACATACATAATTGTAAAAACTTGTAATTGTAAATCGATCGATGTACTATCTTTTACCCGATTTGGATGAGCTTTGGATATGTTGTCAAGACCATGATTCTGAACAACATTTCCCTTTACAGTTTTTGTCGGCCGGCTTTAGTTTACGACATACATAATTGTAAAAACTTGTAATTGTAAATCGATCGATGTAGTATCTTTTACCCGATTTGGATGAGCTTTGGATATGTTGTCAAGACCATGATTCTGAACAACATTACCCTTTACAGTTCTTGTCGGTCGGAAGAACTTTACTTGTCAATTCATATGGGTGGATCTCTTTACCCGACTTACGGCAACGTTACCCGAACGAGGGAAGAAGCAGAAACTGATTGTATTAAAAACTCACTTATTCAGCCGTAAATCCATTTGCTGCTTCGAAATGTGTGTCGCTGGGTCACTCGGTGACGAACTGCACAGATGTCTTCAGGTATACGACAGTACCGAAAGCTAAGGGACGTACGGCCAGGTCGACGAAGTGCACAGCCGGTGGTAGAAGGCCTAAAGGATGCGCGGTCAAGTCGACGATCCAGAATTTCACTTTCATTTTCGAATCGATAAATAATTCGTATGTTTATTTCACACAGATGCCTTGAAATTTTTCCACACTCACAATCACTGTTCATATTTGTCAACACATAGTTATGCACTAATAATAATTGCTTAAACTAATTAAACGATTATTTAATCTAATCACTAGACTGCGGATCTTTATGTAAAATGAAAGTTGGCTGCCGCTATTACAAGGGACAGGAGCCAGACAGATATTTGATTGTGATCATTTTAAGAAGTTGAAAATAATACATTGGTGTTTTGAAATTATTTTAATCTCTCTAGTGTTTTAAAATGCACCTACTCATGTTTGCTACAAATGCATGAAATCCGCAGTATAGTGATTGCATTACCTGATTGTTGTAATTTGTGCAGCAGGACAAGGGATATGGCAATTATTATTAGTGCATAACTATGTGTTGACAAATGTGAACAGTGATTGTGAGTGTGGAAAAATTTCAAGGCATCTGTGTGAAATAAACATACGAATTATTTATCGAATCGAAAGTGAAAGTGAAATTCTGGATCGTCGACTTGACCGCGCATCCCTTAGGCCTTCTACCACCGGCTGTGCAGTTCGTCGACCTGGCCGTACGTCCCTTAGCTTTTGGTACTGTCGTATACCTGAAGACATCTGTACAGTTCGTCACCGAGTGACCCAGTGACACACATTTCGAAGCAGCAAATGGATTTACGGCTGAATAAGTGAGTTTTCAATACAATCAGTTTCTGCTTCTTCTCTCGTTCGGGTAACGTTGCCGTAAGTCGGGTAAAAAGATCCACCCATATGAATTGACAAGCAAAGTTCTTCCGACCGACAAGAACTGTAAAGGGTAATGTTGTTCAGAATCATGGTCTTGACAACATATCCAAAGCTCATCCAAATCGGGTAAAAGATACTACATCGATCGATTTACAATTACAAGTTTTTGCATTTATCGCGTAAACTAAACCGGCCGACAAAAACTGTAAAGGGAAATGTTGTTCAGAATCATGGTCTTGACAACATATCCAAAGCTCATCCAAATCGGGTAGAAGATAGTACAATCGATCGATTTACAATTACAAGTTTTTACAATTATGTATGTCGTAAACTAAAGCCGGCCGACAAAAACTGTAAAGGGAAATGTTGTTCAGAATCATGGTCTTGACAACATATCCAAAGTTCATCCAAATCGGGGAAGATTCACATAATCTCGAGAAACTCTTGTTCGTTGCGGCATCGCGGCGTTACACCACGCTCGTCTCCCGGAGCGCCTGGCTGAACGTGCCATCGCGCGTCTAGGTCGCGCTCTGATTGGTCCGTGTTTTTCGTTAATAACTCCTAAACAAAGCCCCGGCTGACATTGGTGCAAAGGAAAATGTTGCTTCAAATGACCTAAGGAACCTCCCATTTCCCGGAGTCGAAGGGGTTTTGGGACACCCTGTATATATATATATATATATATGAATCCCCTTAATTTTATATAATTTTAAAAATAAAACCTTAATACCATTTATAATAAATTTACATACCTTTTTTAAAATAATATTAAATTTGTATAAATAATATAACCCCTCTAAAATTATATTGATTTATACAATATTAATATACCTTAATCTTAAATAGTATAAAAAAATTCATTTTTAATAAAATTTGTATACAAAATTAATTTTCAATTTTTTTTAAAGCTTCCTCATTTTTTTATTATTTAGTGTTTCTAATATATATATTAAGTTATTATTATCAGTTTTGTAAGTAATTTTTTAATTAGTAAAAATCCCTCATTTTTTAATTTTACTAAAAATATATGAATCCCCTTAATTTTATATAATTTTTAAAAATAAACCCTTAATACTATTTATAATAAATTTATATACCTTTTTTAAAATAATATTAAATTTGTATAAATAATATAACCCCTCTAAAATTATATTGATTTATACAATATTAATATACCTTAATCTTAAATAGTATAAAAAAATTCATTTTTAATAAAATTTTTATATAAAATTAATTTCCAATTCTTAAAAAAGCTTCCTCATTTTTTTATTATTTAGTGTTTCTAATATATATATTAAGTTATTATTATCAGTTTTGTAAGTAATTTTTTAATTAGTAAAAATCCCTCATTTTTTAATTTTACTAAAAATATATGAATCCCCTTAATTTTATATAATTTTTAAAAGTAAACCCTTAATACCATTTATAATAAATTTATACACCTTTTTTAAAATAATATTAAATTTGTATAAATAATATAACCCCTCTAAAATTATATTGATTTATACAATATTATTTATACCTTAATCTTAAATAGTATAAAAAAATTCATTTTTAATAAAATTTTTATACAAAATTAATTTTCAATTTTTAAAAAAGCTTCCTCATTTTTTTATTATTTAGTGTTTCTAATACATATTTTAAGTTATTATTATCAGTTTTATAAGTAATTTTTTAATTAGTAAAAATCCCTCATTTTTTAATTTTACTAAATATATATGAATCCCCTTAATTTTATATAATTTTTAAAAGTAAACCTTAATACCATTTATAATAAATTTATATAAAATAATTATTATTTAAAATTATAAATAAAATTACTAATTTAGATAATAATTATTTTATATAAATTTCTTATAATGGTTTAATCTAAATTATACAATATTTTAAAATAATAATTTACTACTATTTTTTTTTTTTTTTCATATAAATATTAAATATTATTAATTATATATATATATAAATAATTTATATATATATATATATTTATATATAATAATTATATGAATATATGTATTAATTTTATATATTAATAGATGTTTAAATAAGAAATTATTATATATTTATATAAATGTGATTCATTTTTATTATTAATATTTGAATAAATGGTTAAGCATTAAATATATATATATATATAAATAATTTATATATTATTAAATATTTATATTACAGATATATATAAATAATTTATTTATTAATTAAATTAATATAATTATATAATACTTTTTATTTATAATTAAATATATATATAAATAAATATTTATATATATACAGGGTGTCCCAAAATTCGTGAAAATCCCGAAAGGGGGTGGTTCCTGAGACCATTTCAAGCGACATTTTCCTTTGCAAAAATGTTATCCGCGGCTTTGTTTAGGAGTTATTAACGAAAAACACGGACCAATCAGAGCGCGCCCTGGCCCGGCGCGCCAAGCCGCGCCGGCAAGCGAGTGTCGCGGTACGCCGTGACATCGCATCGTGACGGCGCGGCGGCCCAGGGCGCGCTCTGATTGGTCCGTGTTTTTCGTTAATAACTCCTAAACAAAGCCGCAGTTGACTTTGGTGCAAAGGAAAATGTCTCTTAGAATGGTCTCAGGAACCACCCCCTTTCGGGATTTTCACGAATTTTGGGACACCCTGTATATATACAGGGTGTCCCAAGACCCCTTCGACTCCGGGAAATGGGAGGTTCCTTAGGTCATTTGAAGCAACATTTTCCTTTGCCCCAATGTCAGCCGGGGCTTTGTTTAGGAGTTATTAACGAAAAACACGGACCAATCAGAGCGCGACCTAGACGCGCGATGGCACGTTCAGCCCGGCGCGCCGGGAGACGAGCGTGGTGTAACGCCGCGATGCCGTAACGAACAAGAGTTTCTCGAGATTATGTGAATCCTCCCCGATTTGGATGAGCTTTGGATATGTTGTCAAGACCATCATTCTGAACAACATTTCCCTTTACAGTTTTTGTCGGCCGGCTTTAGTTTACGAGATAAGTAACTTGTAATTGTAAATCGATCGATAGTACTATCTTCTACCCGATTTCGATGAGCTTTGGATATGTTGTCAACACCATGATTCTGAACAACATTACCCTTTACAGTTTTTGTCGGTCGGAAAAACTTTACTTGTCCATTCATATGGGTGGATCTCTTTACCCGACTTACGGCAACTTTACCCGAACGAGGGAAAAAGCAGAAACTGATTGTATTAAAACCTCACTTATTCAGCTGTAAATCCATTTGCTGCTTCGAAATGTGTGTCACTGGGTCACTCGGTGACGAACTGCACAGATGTCTTCAGGTATACGACAGTACCGAAAGCTAAGGAACGTACGGCCAGGTCGACGAACTGCACAGCCGGTGGTAAAAGGCCTAAGGGATGCGCGGTCAAGTCGACGATCCAGAATTTCAGTTTCACTTTCGAATCGATAAATAATTCGTATGTTTATTTCACACAGATGCCTTGAAATTTTTCCACACTCACAATCACTGTTCACATTTGTCAACACATAGTTATGCACTAATAATAATTGCCATATCCCTTGTCCTGCTGCACAAATCACAACAATCAGGTAATGCAATCACTAGACTGCGGATTTCATGCATTTGTAGCAAACATGAGTAGGTGCATTTTAAGACACTAGAGAGATTAAAGTAATTTCAGAACACCAATGTATTATTTTCAACTTCTTAAAATGATCACAGTAAGAATCAAATATCTGTCTGGCTCCTGTCCCTTGTAATAGCGGCAGCCAACTTTCATTTTACATAAAGATCCGCAGTCTAGTGATTAGATTAAATAATCGTTTAATTAGTTTAAGCAATTATTATTAGTGCATAACTATGTGTTGACAAATGTGAACAGTGATTGTGAGTGTGGAAAAATTTCAAGGCATCTGTGTGAAATAAACATACGAATTATTTATCGATTCGAAAGTGAAACTGAAATTCTGGATCGTCGACACTTGACCGCGCATCCCTTAGGCCTTCTACCACCGGCTGTGCAGTTCGTCGACCTGGCCGTACGTCCCTTAGCTTTCGGTACTGTCGTATACCTGAAGACATCTGTACAGTTCGTCACCGAGTGACCCAGCGACACACATTTCGAAGCAGCAAATCAATTTACGGCTGAATAAGTGAGTTTTCAATACAATCAGTTTCTGCTTCTTCTCTCGTTCGGGTAACGTTGCCGTAAGTCGGGTAAAAAGATCCAACCATATGAATTGACAAGTAAAGTTCTTCCGCGACCGACAAAAAGTCTAAAGGAAATGTTGTTCAGAATCATGGTCTGGACAACATATCCAAAGCTCATCCAAATCGGGTAAAAGATAGTACAATCGATCGATTTACAATTAAAAGTTTTTATATTTATCGCGTAAACTAAAGCCGGTCGACAAAAACTGTAAAGGGAAATGTTGTTCAGAATCATGGTCTTGACAACATATCCAAAGCTCATCCAAATCGGGGAGGATTCACATGATCTCGAGAAACTCTTGTTCGTTACGGCATCGCGGCGTTACACCACGCTCGTCTCCCGGCGCGCCGGGCTGAACGTGCCATCGCGCGTCTAGGTCGCGCTCTGATTGGTCCGTGTTTTTCGTTAATAACTCCTAAACAAAGCCCCGGCTGACGTTGGTGCAAAGGAAAATGTTGCTTCAAATGACCTAAGGAACCTCCCATTTCCCGGAGTCGAAGGGGTCTTGGGACACCCTGTATATATATATATATATATATATATATATATATAAATATATAATAATTAAATATATATATATATATATTAAATATATATATATATATTAAATATATAATATATTTATAAATATATATATAATAAATATATTATATATAAATAGATTTATATGTATATATTTGTATGTATATTTATAAGTAATTATAATTATATTAAATCTTATTAAAATGGTTAATAACTAGTTTAACTCTAGGGTATATTTATAAATGTATTCATAGTTCAATAAATATTAATTTTATGTTAAAATATTTTGTATATTTTTAAATTATTATTATTCATGGAGTAGAATCTAAGAATTTAATTAGATTATTATATATTAATAAATTTATTAGAGATATTTAAATAAAATTAGATATTTATAAATAATTTATATATATATAAATATTTATTAAAAAATTATTATATATTTATATAAATGTGATTCATTTTTATTATTAATATTTGAATAAATGGTTAAGCATTAAATATATATATATATATATAAATAATTTATATATTATTAAATATTTATATTACAGATATATATAAATAATTTATTTATTAATTAAATTAATATAATTATATAATACTTTTTATTTATAATTAAATATATATATAAATAAATATTTATATATATATATATATAAATATATAATAATTAAATATATATATATATATTAAATATATAATATATTTATAAATATATATATAATAAATATATTATATATAAATAGATTTATATGTATATATTTGTATGTATATTTATAAGTAATTATAATTATATTAAATCTTATTAAAATGGTTAATAACTAGTTTAACTCTAGGGTATATTTATAAATGTATTCATAGTTCAATAAATATTAATTTTATATTAAAATATTTTGTATATTTTTAAATTATTATTATTCATGGAGTAGAATCTAAGAATTTAATTAGATTATTATATATTAATAAATTTATTAGAGATATTTAAATAAAATTAGATATTTATAAATAATTTATATATATATAAATATTTATATATATAAATATTTATATATATATATATATATATATATATATAAATATTTTTATTAATTTTTTTTTTTTAAATTTTAATTAATTAAAAAATTTTATATTAATAACTTTACTTATTTATAATCTTCACTAAATAATAAAAAAATGAGGAAGCTTTTTAAAAATTGAAAATTAATTTTATATAAAAATTTTATTAAAAATGAATTTTTTTATGCTATTTAAGATTAAGGTATAAATAATATTGTATAAATCAATATAATTTTAGAGGGGTTATATTATTTATACAAATTTAATATTATTTTAAAAAAGGTATATAAATTTATTATAAATAGTATTAAGGGTTTACTTTTAAAAATTATATAAAATTAAGGGGATTCATATATATATATAGTAAAATTAAAAAATGAGGGATTTTTACTAATTAAAAAATTACTTACAAAACTGATAATTGTTACGTCCCGCGATCTAAATTTGTTGCTTAAAACAACAAAGGAGCTCGCGGATCAAGACGCTAATAATTAACTCAGCTTTTGAGTCCACACGGCGAGTCTAACCGTGTCTAACTCGGGTCACGACGCTACGGGTTCCCTACAGTTTACAGATAGCACTCACCGGATCTTGACCTAGACAATAACTATACTAGCCGCCGCTCTCGTAAGATGATCCTTCCGGGCTCCGTTCGCCCTGGGTGAGTCGGGCGTGCCACGCGCTCGGCCGGCAGATAAGAAGATCGGTCTCGAGCGAGGTCGAGGGCCGGACCCTGACCTAGTCAACAGCGATACTGGTCGCCGTTCTCGTAATATGAATCCCCCAGCCTTCGTTAGTCTTGGGGAGCCGGGTAGGCAGCGTGCTCAGCTGACTGATAAGAGGATCGATCTCTGACGAGATCGATAGGCTGCAGCGAAAGTCGAACAGGTGCCCTCCAAGGAATCTGCTCCTTCTGGATCGGAACGATGCGAACTTTCCCTGTGAATGTCGTATCGCGAATGATTATCGGAACTCCGCGCACACCGATGACTCTAGTGAATTCGTCTTTGACGGCCTCTTCGCGGAAGTAGTCGCGGAGGAGCTTCTTCAATTGGTATTTACGCCCGGCGCGACGAGGCATGTGGTATCGTGCGGGTAACTAGCGTGAATTTACGTTAGTAGAAACAATGGCTGGCTTCACACAGAATCCGTAGATTGTACCGAGCTACCTGATGGGCTCTGTCACACAATATATAAAGAATCTGTGTGAAGAATGCAACGAAGGATTCGATACCACATACGACGAGTGTTAGGGAGTCGGAATAATTAGAGGTCGATTTAAATGCAAAATGTGAACTTTAATAAAAAGGAACTGAAGGAATATGCCGTTGAAGGCTACACAGAATACTTAATGTTAATAACGCAAGAACTAGAACGCGAGATTTAGAAGAGAGGGGATGACTCCAGGTGGAGTCCGGAATGGAACTGCTAAAAAGAATGGGATGCTCCATTGAGCTCCTTAGATTTGGGAGGTGTCAATGGAGTGGGTAATTAGGAGTGGGAATGGTTGGCAGGTCAGGGAGCGCTAACGCGAGGAGTAGGGATCGCTGGTGCGATGACGTACTACCGAGCGTCGCGTGGCAACAGGGACAGTTGACGGGATTGGGTTTGGAATAAGATTTATGAGTGGAATGGGAAAGGAAAATGAAAGATAGAGCGGAGAATAGGCGGTGCGTGGATCGCTTACGCACGACGGTAACATGCACTTATAACTATTATGTTCGTGTTACAATGGGTGTGTACTTATTGCTAGCAATATATATATATATATATGATAATACATGATTATATAGTCTTATAACTACGCACTACGTCATCGGACGTAACAATAATAATAACTTAATATATATATTAGAAACACTAAATAATAAAAAAATGAGGAAGCTTTTTTAAAAATTGAAAATTAATTTTGTATAAAAATTTTATTAAAAATGAATTTTTTTATATTATTTAAGATTAAGGTATAATTAATATTGTATAAATCAATATAATTTTAGAGGGGTTATATTATTTATACAAATTTAATATTATTTTAAAAAAGGTATATAAATTTATTATAAATGGTATTAAGGTTTTATTTTTAAAATTATATAAAATTAAGGGGATTCATATATTTTTAGTAAAATTAAAAAATGAGGGATTTTTACTAATTAAAAAATTACTTACAAAACTGATAATAATAACTTAAAATATATATTAGAAACACTAAATAATAAAAAAATGAGGAAGCTTTTTTAAGAATTGGAAATTAATTTTATATAAAAATTTTATTAAAAATGAATTTTTTTATACTATTTAAGATTAAGGTATATTAATATTGTATAAATCAATATAATTTTAGAGGGATTATATTATTTATATAAATTTAATATTATTTTAAAAAAGGTATATAAATTTATTATAAATGGTATTAAGGTTTTATTTTTAAAATTATATAAAATTAAGGGGATTCATATATATATTTAGTAAAATTAAAAAATGAGGGATTTTTACTAATTAAAAAATTACTTACAAAACTGATAATAATAACTTAAAATATATATTAGAAACACTAAATAATAAAAAAATGAGGAAGCTTTTTTTAAGAATTGAAAATTAATTTTATATAAAAATTTTATTAAAAATGAATTTTTTTATACTATTTAAGATTAAGGTATATTAATATTGTATAAATCAATATAATTTTAGAGGGGTTATATTATTTATATAAATTTAATATTATTTTAAAAAAGGTATGTAAATTTATTATAAATGGTATTAAGGTTTTATTTTTAAAATTATATAAAATTAAGGGGATTCATATATATTTAGTAAAATTAAAAAATAAGGGATTTTTACTAATTAAAAAATTACTTACAAAACTGATAATAATAACTTAATATATATATTAGAAACACTAAATAATAAAAAAATGAGGAAGCTTTTTTAAGAATTGAAAATTAATTTTGTATAAAAATTTTATTAAAAATGAATTTTTTTATACTATTTAAGATTAAGGTATATTAATATTGTATAAATCAATATAATTTTAGAGGGGTTATATTATTTATACAAATTTAATATTATTTTAAAAAAGGTATGTAAATTTATTATAAATGGTGTTAAGGGTTTACTTTTAAAAATTATATAAAATTAAGGGGATTCATATATATATATTTAGTAAAATTAAAAAATAAGGGATTTTTACTAATTAAAAAATTACTTACAAAACTGATAATAATAACTTAATATATATATTAGAAACACTAAATAATAAAAAAATGAGGAAGCTTTAAAAAAAATTGAAAATTAATTTTGTATAAAAATTTTATTAAAAATGAATTTTTTTATACTATTTAAGATTAAGGTATATTAATATTGTATAAATCAATATAATTTTAGAGGGGTTATATTATTTATACAAATTTAATATTATTTTAAAAAAGGTATGTAAATTTATTATAAATAGTATTAAGGTTTTATTTTAAAAATTATATAAAATTAAGGGGATTCATATATATTTAGTAAAATTAAAAAAGCTTTTTTAAAAAATTAATTTTATATAAAAATTTTATTAAAAATGAATTTTTTTATACTATTTAAGATTAAGGTATATTAATATTGTATAAATCAATATAATTTTAGAGGGGTTATATTATTTATACAAATTTAATATTATTTTAAAAAAGGTATATAAATTTATTATAAATAGTATTAAGGGTTTACTTTTAAAAATTATATAAAATTAAGGGGATTCATATATATATTTAGTAACATTAAAAAAAAGTTTTTTAAAAAATTAATTTTATATAAAAATTTTATTAAAAATGAATTTTTTTATACTATTTAAGATTAAGGTATAATTAATATTGTATAAATCAATATAATTTTAGAGGGGTTATATTATTTATATAAATTTAATATTATTTTAGAAAAGGTATATAAATTTATTATAAATAGTATTAACGGTTTACTTTTAAAAATTATATAAAATTAAGGGGATTCATATATATTTAGTAAAATTAAAAAAGCTTTTTTAAAAAATTAATTTTATATAAAAATTTTATTAAAAATGAATTTTTTTATACTATTTAAGATTAAGGTATATTAATATTGTATAAATCAATATAATTTTAGAGGGGTTATATTATTTATACAAATTTAATATTATTTTAAAAAAGGTATATAAATTTATTATAAATAGTATTAAGGGTTTACTTTTAAAAATTATATAAAATTAAGGGGATTCATATATATATTTAGTAACATTAAAAAAAAGTTTTTTAAAAAATTAATTTTATATAAAAATTTTATTAAAAATGAATTTTTTTATACTATTTAAGATTAAGGTATAATTAATATTGTATAAATCAATATAATTTTAGAGGGGTTATATTATTTATATAAATTTAATATTATTTTAAAAAAGGTATATAAATTTATTATAAATAGTATTAACGGTTTACTTTTAAAAATTATATAAAATTAAGGGGATTCATATATATTTAGTAACATTAAAAAAAAGTTTTTTAAAAAATTAATTTTGTATAAAAATTTTATTAAAAATGAATTTTTTTATATTATTTAAAATTAAGGTATAATTAATATTATATAAATCAATATAATTTTAGAAGGGTTATATTATTTATACAAATTTAATATTATTTTAAAAAAGGTATGTAAATTTATTACAAATGATATTAAGGTTTTATTTTTAAAATTATATAAAATTAAGGGGATTCATATATTTTTAGTAAAATTAAAAAATGAGGGATTTTTACTAATTAAAAAATTACTTACAAAACTGATAATAATAACTTAAAATATATATTAGAAACACTAAATAATAAAAAAATGAGGAAGCTTTTTTAAAAATTGAAAATTAATTTTATATAAAAATTTTATTAAAAATGAATTTTTTTATACTATTTAAGATTAAGGTATAATTAATATTGTATAAATCAATATAATTTTAGAGGGGTTATATTGTAACGGGTCTTGTTCCCGGTCTGGATTAAATCTCGGTCTGGATCCGGATCTGGGTTCCCTCCGTTGCTGATTAGCTCGCCGCGCCAGGATTCGTATACGGCGGAGAGAATAGTCGGGATTAGGAAGTACGGGGTGCGTAGAAATAAAGACACGTGGAATTTTAGATTAACGTGCGCTCGCTGCCAGCGAGTTTCATTCTACCGTGATCGCGAGAGTGCGGAACGCAACATATATTTACGAGGATCGCGGTGCTCGGAGATTGATTCTGTCGCGAAATCGGTTGGAAACGGAATCTTTACGGGTGTGAATATTTATCGGTGCAAGTGAACAGAGTTCGGCAGGTGACACACCGTGGCCGAGGAAGAGAGTAGCGACACGCCGTGCTCTCGGATTCAGGATTCAGCTGGTGACACACCGTAGCTGCGGAAGAGAGTGGCGACACGCCGTGCTCTCGGAGTCAGGATTCGGCTGGTGACACACCGTGGCCGAGGAAGAGAGTGGCGACACGCCGTGCTCTTGGAGTCAGGATTCGGCTGGTGACACACCGTGGCCGAGGAAGAGAGTAGCGACACGCCGTGCTCTCGGATTCAGGATTCAGCTGGTGACACACCGTAGCTGCGGAAGAGAGTGGCGACACGCCGTGCTCTCGGAGTCAGGATTCGGCTGGTGACACACCGTGGCCGAGGAAGAGAGTGGCGACACGCCGTGCTCTTGGAGTCAGGATTCGGCTGGTGACACACCGTGGCCGAGGAAGAGAGTGGTGACCCACCGTGCTCTGGGAGTGAGATTCTCACGGCCGGCTTCGAGGTGTTCGCTATGCGAAGTTAGCTCGATGTTGACATTAAGAGGGACCTAAGTAAGTCATTTATGAATACTTACAATGGAGATGTTATCAGGAACGTTCCTTACGTGGTCTGTACTTGTTAACATCTGTACCATCAATGTCGTCCCGAGCTCTAGCCGTGGCGGCTTTTATAGCTCGCGAATAGTGGTGGAAGTGGTAGCGCGGCGCTGTGATTCGCGGATAGCTTCTAGGCGCGGGGGTGGCGCGACGCGGTCCGTCTCGGCGCGACGACGGGGATACGGCGGTTTGTTCCGAGAAATGAACGACGGTTGATCTCGGTTTGGTTATAACCGGATTGATCCGGTTTACGTTCATGTATAGTAACAGGCCTGTACGGTACAGGTCTGTTACACCCCCCTCTTTCTTCGGGGCGAGCGAAAAAAAAATGGCAGCGAGGCCTTTTATTTAAAATTAAAACATGTATATTACAACAAGGTTTGTCAGTCTTCACTGGTACTTACAGAATGTCTTTGGTACTTACGTGCTAACTTATACTCTAACGCAGGTGTATACCTACTTATCCTACAATAAAATTTTTTTTTTTTTTTTTTTTTTCCTACTTTACTGGATATAACAACACATACACACACCCATTCGCTGGAAATATATACAAAACACATACATACACTTACAGGCTGGACAGGCTTATCGGCTATAAAAAAAACGCACTTATTGCCTAGACTCGGGATATACATACGTATTTACACTTAATGGGGACGTTCTTTACCCTCCTGTGCTGATTCCTTTCGTTGGCAACGTCGTAGTCTACCTGTGCCGTCAAAATGAAGTACCCACCTTACGCCGCTCGCCAACATTCTATGCTGCTTGGTGGCTACAATATACGTCGGTATCTCGATCTTTTGCCCGGTTGGCAGCGTGTACCACGCCGTTTTGCAGGGCATTTGTTTCCCGGTGTAGTGCACCGGTGGTCCCACTCCCGGTGAGTGGCGTCCTGTGGCATCCGGGTATCTATTATGCCCTGGTTGTTCGGCCTCCGATATTTCCTGTTGGCGAAGTGTCTGTTCACGGTGAACTTGTTTGTTGGATTTCTCCCTTGTCATTTTGTCTCTCTGTTGCTGTTCGCCTGGATCCGGTGTGGCTGGTCGGCGAATTTCAATAATAGGCCATTGTTCGGTGCAGGTTTTATATGGCTGTTGGCAGCCCTGTGGTGATAGTCTCCTGGGCGCGTGAGACAGCCGCTCCACGTCTTGCCAGATGGGGATCGGCAAGTCTATCGGTCCTGTCCTTGGATCTTCGTGGCTGACCGTTATTGTGACCCCTTCTTTTAATATTTGGTTCGGCTGCGGGCTTTCGGGCGCTGGAGCCGCCTTTGGCAGTAGAGTCGAGGCGTTGTTCAATATCCGTGGGTCGGCGTGATGGACTACCCGTTTGGCTTCTGGCCGCTGCTTCCCTCTTTCCTGCCGCCTTTCTTGCCTCTGTTTTTCTGGCTTCTGCCAGGTCGCTGGTTCGGGACTTGGTCCCCAACGTCCCAGTGTGGGTTCGTGCCCGAGCCGTCCCCGATGTTCATCTATTGTCATCGGGGGAATTGTTGAACCGGAAGAGATTGAGCTAGCGGATGAGTTAGCTCTTGGCCGAATCGCTCCTTGGGCTGCCTTGGGCCACCAGGTGACTTGTCGGATGGTTTTGCCCTCCTTCTTCTTGCCTGATGTTTTATTTTTGGTCAGTCGGTTGGTTTTGATCGAACAATTTATTGACAGCGGTTTTGGATGTGTGGTGTTCGGCTTGGTTTTTGAGGTGGTTACCGATTTTGGCCTTGTCGCTTTTCTTGACACGATTTCCTCCGCTGTCGGAGATGGCGGCGCCTTGATTGGTGACTGCTCTCCCTTATTAGTCACTTCTGACAAAGGCGACCGGTCCGCAGTGATCGCGCCTGTAGCCTGTTTCGGGCTGCTCGGTGTTGCCCTTTTCAGGTGCTCCGGGGTTGCTGGAGTGCGGGGTCGCACTTCCTCTTCCTCCTCGGAGAGATCTCCGAATAGCTCGTGTAGCTCTAGGTAAAAATCATCCTTCTCGGATTGCTGCATCTTTACACTGGTCTGCTTTGTTGCCTGTGACAAAAAACAAAAAACGCTCCCAATTATTTTCCGAGGACGGCCACGACGGCGAGTTGTCGGGGCGGCTGCCTGGTTCGGCGCCGACGTCCCTGCACCTTCCGCGGAGGCATCTGGTCGTGGACCGTCATCTGTCTCCTCCGGATGTGATTTTGGGCCTTTATCGGGTCCCGTCTCAGGCTTTAAATCCTGGATGTGGATATGCCGTATCCATCGTCTATTTCCGTCGCGAAGGTCAACGATGACCGGTGACACTATTCGTCCGACCGTGTAGGGCCCGCTATATTTTGGAGCGAGTTTTGCGGCAATTCCCGCGCCCTTGTCGGAGAGAGTGTGTTCTTTCTTCCAAACGTTGTCTCCTACAGCTGGTCTCCAGTTGCGGCGTCGTAGGTTGTAGTACCGTTCCTGACGTCCAAATGCTTGGGCTAAGTGTAGCCGTGCCAATTCCTGAGCTTCCTGTAGGTTCTTCCAGCGGTGTTGCGGGGTGGCGTGTGCTTCTTCCTGTGATGGTTGTCCTGGTACCCTGAATTCTCTACCCTGGTTTAGGTATGCTGGGCTGTATCCGGTTGCTTCGTGCCATGCCGTGTTAACAGCAAATCTGATTTCGTCCAGTTTTTCATCCCAACGATCATGGTGTCTGCCGGCATATTGTGCCAACATAGTCTTTACGACTTTGTTGGCTCTTTCCACTGGATTGCAATGCGGTGCGTAGGGCGGTGTCCTTCGATGTTCTGTTTTTGCTGCTTGTAGAAGTGAGGTAAATGGTTCCCCTATAAATTGCCGACCGTTATCTGTAATGATGGTAACTGGTGCCCCATGTCGTAAGATAACGTCCTTCTGGATTGCGTTGGCAACGGCGGTGCTGGTGGCTTTTCGGAGAGCTGTAAGCTCGATCCATTTTGAAAAACGGTCCATGGCGACGAGTAGCCATATATGACCTCGTCTGGATCGAGGTAATGGTCCTACTAAGTCGATTGAGACTGTATGCCATGGTTGCGTTCCAGGGTTGGCATGTAATTTCCCCGGAGGTGGTTGCGGAGGAACCTTATACTGTTGACAGTTGGAACAGTTGCGGACGTAGCGAGCAATCTCGCGAAACATTCCTGGCCAATGGAATCGCTGTGCGATTCGAACGCTTGTTTTTGCGATTCCAAGATGTCCAGCTGTAGGGTCGTCATGGAACTTCTTCAGAACCTCTTCTCTCTCGTTGTCTGGGACGCATCTTTTCCATGCGTTACCTGGCTCAGGCTCGTTGTAATCCAGCTGGTGTGGTATCCTTCGGTATAACTTGCCTTCTCGGATTTGAAATTCTGGAACAGATGCCGGATCCTGCTGTACTGCCTTTGTTTTCTTCTCGTACCATGAGTCGGGGTGTTTTGCTATTCGGAGTAGATGTACGTCTGGTGTGGGCTCACTGCGTGAAAGTGCATCTGCGACTTGGTTTAATTTACCTGGACGGTATTTTACTTCAAAGTCGTACTGTTGCAGCTCAAGAGCCCATCTGGCGAGTCTTCCGGTGGGGTTGTCGATTTGTTGTAGCCATCGCAATGCTTGATGATCTGTGACTACAATGAAATGGTAGCCTTCAAGGTAAGGCTTCATCTTTCGTATGCCCCATACTACTGCGAGACATTCTTTTTCTGTAGCACTGTAATTGCGTTCGGTAGTGCTCAGTGTATGGCTGGCATATGCGATGACCCTTTCCTCTTCATCTTGGCCTTGTGTCAATACGATTCCTAGACCATGATCGCTGGCGTCTGTTTGCAAAGTAAATGGTTTTCCGAAATCTGGACATGCTAATACTGGTGCGGTGATTAGTTTCTCCTTCATTGTTCTGAAAGCGCTTTCTTCGGCTTCCGTCCAACGCCATTTTGCATTTTTCCGGGTGAGCTGAGTGAGTGGCTCCATTATTTCTGCGAAGTTTGGTATGAATCGGCGATACCATGATGCCATACCGTGAAAACGTCGAACTTCACGTATTGTTTTTGGGGCCATTATTCTGGCGATTGCACTGGTCTTTTCAGGATCGGTCCGGATTCCCTGTTGATCGATAATGTGCCCCAGGTACCGGAGGCTGCTGACGCAGAATTTGCATTTATCTGGATTTAATCGAAGACCAGCCTCACGGAGTCGTTGAAAGACTATCCGTAGGTGTTGTTGATGCTCCTCGATTGTCTGGCTAGCGATAATGATATCGTCGAGATACGAAAAAGCATGTGGCTCCAGTTCTGGACCGATTACTCGATCGAGTAGTCTCTGGAATGTTGTAGGCGCTGAGTGTAAACCGAATGGCATCACTCGAAATTGAAAAAGCCCTCTTCCGGGAACCGTGAAAGCGGTGAGTGGTCGACTGTCAGCCTCGAGTGGAATTTGCCAGTACCCGTTTTTTAGATCCAACGTTGTTAGATACTTTGCGCCTCTTAGTTTGTCGAGGGTGGCCTGGATGTGTGGTAGCGGGTACGCGTCCTTTTCTGATCGCTCGTTAAGTCGTCTGAAGTCTACACAGAATCTTGGTTTGCCGTCTTTCTTTCTTACGACCACCACCGGGGAACTCCATGGACTGCTGGATGGTTCGATGATACCGTCGTTTAGCATTTTATCAACCTCTTCATTGATGATAGTTTGCATTGCGGGATTACGTGGCTGGTAGCGTTGCTTGAGGGGCGTGCTATTTAATAATTTAATCTGATGTTCGATGAGGGTAGTGTGTCCTTGAATGAATTCGAACTTTCTCATCTCGGTTCCCAGAAATATCTCGAGTTGGTCGCGGTCGTCCTCCCGGGGTACGCGAAGTCCCAATTGGTGACCTGGTTCTGCGAGACAGGCTGCTGGCCATGAAGCGACCTCAAGCGGTGGCTTGACTTCGATCTGGAGTGCGGCAATTGTTTGTATTCCCAATAATACTGGAGGTCCCATGTCCGGGAGCACGGTGAAGTCCTGTAGCCATTCGCATCCCATGGTGCAGAAAGGTAGACGTATGACCCCGGTAGGTACCGTATCGGACCCGTCGGCTAAGCCAATGGCATGCGTTGGTGACGATGGTCGGATACCCTGCTCGAGTGCCCATTCCTGTACTTCTGCATTGATACAGGACAGTTGAGCGCCGGTGTCCAGCAACGCGTCGATCTCTCGACCGCAAATTAAAACTGGCAATAACGGGCGCGGCGTATATTTTATTGGAGGGGCCGGCGACCGCCCAACTG